>NC_137657.1:3711914-3790898 GCF_963422515.1 Blennius ocellaris | reverse complement strand
GTGCTACGTATATTTCTTTTTTTTCTTTTCTTTTTTTTACAGTAATCACACTGATCCAAATATTTTCCAACTGTTGTGAGATTAAACCAGCCTGAGCAGTACTATCTAGACAGCAACATCATTTTCTAGCAAGAGTATAAATGAGCAGGTAGGCAAAAAAAACAAAAACAACAACAACAAAACCAACAATGACAACAAAAGCAAAAACAAGATGACACAAACCAAAGAACAAAAACATGATTTTGATAATTGAAAGAACAATAGCAGAAAAAAAGGAATATCCGGCGTGCAACACAAGGACCAACACCCGCCCTGACAAGGCACCGCAAGACGACCCGGACAGGAGGCGAAGAGCAGAGTCTAGACCCGCATGGCCCAGCACGGCCCGGCTGGAGGCCAGCGGCTAGGGAACACAGTCCCCCCACACCCTCACATACTCAATCAAGACGACACCCATACTTATATATAGAACGCACACCCCTCACACACGCACACACCTATCCACACTCACATCCACACACACACACACACACACACACACACACACACACACACACACACACACACACACACACACACACACACACACACACACACACACACACACACCACACACACACACACACACACACACACACACAGACACCTAGTCCTTTTGCACTACACATATTGTATATACATTAACTACAGGCATACCCAACCCTGCATTTTTACAGGGAGATACACAAGCACCCACACACCCCCGGACCATCTCCCATATAAATGCCCCTGGGTGACCCCCAGTCAGCTGTCCATCCAAACCCGGAGCCCCACTGCCCCTCATCCCCCAGATCCGGGAGCGAGTCAGACCCGGAGTCCGGCAGCAGGGGCCAACCCTGCCCCAGTGGGGGGGGGGAGGCAGAGGAAGGACCCACCCCCGGCGCCGCAGCGGGCACCCCCACCAGAAAGGGGAGGGCAAGCAGCCGTTCTCTTCAATTGTGATGTGGTCGAGGAGTACGTTTTTAAATAACTTTACATTCAAATTACTTTTGGATTTCCAGTTCATGAGGATCGCCTGAGAGACCAGGAGGGTGAAGGATTCATTTTTCTCTCTTTTAATTTCTGTGAGATCACCTACCAGGCAAAGTGCAGGTGAAACTGGAATGGGGGGGTCCAGGCATAATGATAAATCTTCACAGATCTTTTGCCAGAATGTTTGAACTGGTGTACACAGCCAGAGTGCATGTAGGTAGTTATCAGGGAGATCAGGGTTGATAGGCATCAGGGAGATCAGTGTAGACAGGTATCAGGGAGATCACAGTGTAGGTAGGTATCAGGGAGATCAGTGTAGACAGGTATCGGGGAGATCACAGTGTAGGTAGGTATCAAGGAGACCACAGTGTAGACAGGTATCAGGGAGATCACAGTGTAGACAGGTATCAAGGAGACCACAGTGTAGACAGGTATCAGGGAGATCACAGTGTAGACAGGTATCAAGGAGATCAGCTGTGCAGTTTGAACATATGTTAGAGGAAGTGAGACCATCTTGAACATCCTTTGTCCTGTAATGAACTAGTGTAGGACCTTGTATTGGTCTGAGCTGTATATTGGTGTTTCTGCTCATTGTGAATGTGTTTCTACAGATTAGTGACCAAAGCGTTGGGTCTGTGTTTAGATCTTCTTCCATTTGGAGCTTGAAGGGATATTGTGGTATTGGAACATGACAGGACTGAAACGATTTTAGAAAGTGGTTTTGGAGCTGAGATCTTCAGGAGGTTTGTCTGAGGTCAGTTTAGGTTAATCTCTTCTTGTTTGAAGTTTGTTTGTTTTACCGTATTTTCCGCCCTATAAGGCGCACCTAAATACCTCAAATTTTCTTAAAAGCTGCCACTGCGCCTTATAGCCCGGTGCGCCTTATATATGGACAATTGTTCTACTCCAGGCTGCTATTTGACAGCTGAACAACTAGAAGCTTTTATTTTGACAACTCTAACTTTGCAACTGGATCTTCAGTGCGGACGAGACTCCGCACAACACCTTAATCACTCATGGTTGCACACCAACATTCTAACAAACCAAAATAAACTAGATGAAATCATTACTCCCTAAACTGGGGAACAAAAACACATAAACACAATCAACACAACACCAAGCCCAACAACAACCCACAATAACCTCCAACAACACAAAACATGAATTTGTGTTGACAAATTCAACCTGAGCTCCTCAGTGCAGCCGATAGAAACTCCATAATTCATTGCAGCTGTTTTTTGTGGTGTTTTAAATGCAATTATTGGGGGTTCTATTTGGTTTGTGGTGTCGGTAATAATTGTGTTGTGTTTGTGTTTTTGTTGCTTAGTTCATGTAGTTTAGTTTATTATTATTATTATTATTACCGGTAGTTGTAAGTTGTCAACCAGTAGTGAAGAAGGTTTTGTGTGTAGTCCTGGTACTGGCATAGGCTACAGGTAGGACTATCAAAATAAAGTGTGTGCACCTCTCTGGGTGTTAGAATCAGTGGAAAATGTAACTTAATGGCTTTGAGCTATAAATGTTGCTGACCACTGGTCTGTTCCATGCGCCTTATAGGGCGGTGCGCCTTATATATGAATGAAGTTGTAAATTATGTCAATCAATGTAGGTGCGCCTTATAACCCGGTGCGCCTTATAGGGCAGAAAATACGGTATTGACTGGAGCTGGAGATATTCCAGATAATTGTTTTGACTGATGTTTCTTGTATGTTTCTATTAGATCATTAAATGGAATAAAAGAGTTATTGAAGAGAAGGTGTTCCAAGGTTCTTCTTCCCTTGTTCTGCCATCTTGTGAAGTTTATTGGTTTCTTCCTTTGCAGGATGTCAGGATTGTTCCAGAAGGTGTGAGTTTGCAGGGAATGAGTGATGATCCATTCATTTTAAGAAATTCCCACCAAGCTGTCATAGATGTGTTTATATTGATGCTTTTAAAGTAGTTGTGTTTTTTGATGATAGGACTGAAGAAAGGAAGGTCTCTGATGTGGAGATCTTCACAGAAGGATTTTTCAATGTCCTGCCAGCCTTCATCTAAGTTTCTGATTAATCCATTTTACAACATAAAGTCATTTATTGGCAAGATAATAATTATAGAAGTTTGGAAGTTCTAAGCCTCCTTGGTTCTTGGTGTTCTGCAGTGTTTTTAAACTTATACGTGATGGTTTATTTTTCCATAAGAGTTTTGAGATATGGGATCCAACGTATTAAACCATGTTTTTGGTGGTTTTGTTGGGATCATTGAAAAGATGTAGTTAATTTTAGGCAGGGACCATCATTTAAATTATTGCTACTCTCCCATAAGGTATATAGGAAGTGTCCTCCACCGAGTGAGGTCCTCTTCTATTGTTTTTAATAAGGGGGGTGTAGTTTAAGTGCACCAAGTCTGACAGCTTGGCTGAGATATTAATGCCGAGGTATTTGATGTTCCCTGGTTTTAGTGGAGTATTTGGTGTGTGCTGAAAAATAGAGTTAATAGGCAAGACAACTGATTTATTCCAATTTATAGAATATTCTGAAATTGCAGAAAATCTGCCTATTCGTTCTATTGTTTAAGGAAAAAGTAATACATCATCTGCATAAAGACATATTTTATGGGTTACATTTGCTGTTTGTATTCCTTTTATGTTATTGTTCTGTCTAATGGCTGCTGCTAATGGTTCAATAAAAATTGCAAAGAGAGATGGCGAGAGTGGACACCCCTGCCTGGTACCTCTCTCGAGATTGAACCTTGAGGAAATTTGATCATTTGTTTTAACACAGGCACTGGGTGAGGTGTACAATGTTTTAATCCAGGGACAGGGCATTTTGTCTAAATCCAAATTTCCGTAGAGTAGCGAGTAGAAATTTCCAATTTACCCTATCAAAAGCTTTTTCTGCATCTAAGGAGGTGATAATGGCCTTTTGTTTATTCGGGTGGCAGTGGTCTATAAGATTAATTAATCTGTGTGTTGTTAGTGGAGTGGTCTATAAGATTAATTAATCTGTGTGTTTGTTAGTGGAGTGGTCTATAAGATTAATTAATCTGTGTGTTGTTAGTGGAGTGGTCTATAAGATTAATTAATCTGCGTGTGTTGTTAGTGTGAGTGTCGTCCTTTAATGAACCTGTTTGATCAGGGCGATGATGTGGGGTGTCATTTTTTCTATTCTGCTTTCTAATGTTTTACTAATTATTTTAAGATCTACATTGATTAGTGATATTGGGCGATAGCTAGATGGTAGTGTAGATCTTTATCGCTTTAAGAAGAAGATTGATATTTGCACAGTTCATATGTGGGGGGAGACATGAAGATTCTTTAATCTCCTCAATTGTTCTAAAATTAAATTGGCGAGAGCAAAGGCCACAATTCTTTGTAAAATTCAGTTGACTATCCGTCAGGGCCTGGAACTTTACCAGCAGGTCCTGGAGCTTAACCATCAGATCCTGGAGCTTTACCGTCAGGTCCTGGAACTTTACCATCAGGTCCTGGAGCTTTACCCTCAGGTCCTGGAGCTTTACCATCAGGTCCTGGAGCTTTACCCTCAGGTCCTGGAGCTTTACCGTCAGGTCCTGGAGCTTTACCCTCAGGTCCTGGAGTTTACCGTCAGGTCCTGGAGCTTTACCCTCAGGTCCTGGAGCTTTACCATCAGGGTCCTGGAGGTTTACCGTCAGGTCCTGGAGCTTTACCGTCAGGTCCTGGAGGTTTACCGTCAGGTCCTGGAGCTTTACCGTCAGGTCCTGGAGCTTTACCGTCAGGTCCTGGAGGTTTACCGTCAGGTCCTGGAGCTCTACGGTCAGGTCCTGGAGCTTTACCGTCAGGTCCTGGAGCTTTACTTCAGGTCCTGAAGCTTTACCGTCAGGTCCCCTGGAGCTTTACCGTCAGGTCCTGGAGGTTTACCGTCAGGTCCTGGAGCTTTACCATCAGGTCCTGGAGGTTTACCATCAGGTCCTGGAGCTTGAGAGCTTCATGCAGTTGTTCTACTGAGATGGAAGCTTCTAGACCTTGGATTTGTTCGTCTTTTTATTTTGGAGGTCAACTGTTCAGAAAGTCTCTAGTTCAGGTTGTGAAGGTCAATTTGTGAAGAGTAAAGTTTTCTATAAAATTCCTCCTGAAAGTATTATTTATTTCTTGAGGGTCACAAGTGATTTCACGATTTTGAGTTTTAACTGAGGGGATTGTACACTTTTCTTTATTTCGTTTTAACTGATTGGCTAAGAGTTTGCTGGATTTATTTCCATGTTCAAAGTTCTCCCAGCGTAATCTCTGTAGTTGAAATTGTGTTTTGTGTTCAATTATTTCATTCAATTCCATTTTTAATTTCCTTAACTCCGTTAATAAGCGGTCATCTTTGGAAGCAGCATGAGCTGTCTCTATGGTCTTGATTTTATCTTCTAATTCTTTTTCCTTTTTGGTTTTGTGTGAGGAGTAAGAAATAATTTTGCCTCTCATGACAGCTTTAGCGTCTCCCAGAGGACACCGGGAGAAACACCAGGCAGACCGTTTGTTTCTAAAAGAGTGTCCATTGTTTTTTAAAGAATGTGAGGAAGTCTTGATCCTTGAGCAGTGAAGTGTTAAATCTCCATTGTCTACTAGGAGGGTGATTGTTCTACTAGTGACGTCATAGTGACAGGTCATGGTCACTGATAGTGACGTCATAGTGACAGGCCATGGTCACTGATAGTGACATCATAGTGACAGGTCATGGTCACTGGTAGTGACGTCATAGTGACAGGTCACGGTCACTGATAGTGATGTCATAGTGACAGGTCATGGTCACTGATAGTGACGTCATAGTGACAGGTCATGGTCACTGGTAGTGACGTCATAGTGGCAGGCCATGGTCCACTGGTAGTGACGTCATAGTGACAGGTCATGGTCACTGATAGTGACGTCATAGTGACAGGTGCATGGTCACTGATAGTGACGTCATAGTGACAGGTCATGGTCACTGATAGTGACGTCATAGTGACAGGTCATGGTCACTGGTAGTGACGTCATAGTGACAGGTCATGGTCACTGATAGTGACGTCAATAGTGACAGGTGCATGGTCACTGGTAGTGACGTCATAGTGGCAGGTCATGGTCACTGGTAGTGACGTCATAGTGACAGGTCATGGTCACTGATAGTGACGTCATAGTGACAGGTCATGGTCACTGGTAGTGACGTCATAGTGGACAGGTCATGGTCACTGGTAGTGACGTCATAGTGACAGGTCATGGTCCACTGATAGTGATGTCATAGTGACAGGTCATGGTCACTGATAGTGACGTCATAGTGACAGGTCATGGTCACTGATAGTGACGTCATAGTGACAGGTCATGGTCACTGATAGTGACGTCATAGTGACAGGTGCATGGTCCACTGGTAGTGACGTCATAGTGGCAGGTCATGGTCACTGGTAGTGACGTCATAGTGACAGGTCATGGTCACTGATAGTGACGTCATAGTGACAGGTCATGGTCACTGGTAGTGACGTCATAGTGACAGGTCATGGTCACTGGTAGTGACGTCATAGTGACAGGTCATGGTCACTGATAGTGATGTCATAGTGACAGGTCATGGTCACTGATAGTGACGTCATAGTGACAGGTCATGGTCACTGATAGTGACGTCATAGTGACAGGTCATGGTCACTGATAGTGACGTCATAGTGACAGGTCATGGTCACTGATAGTGATGTCATAGTGGACAGGTCATGGTCACTGATAGTGACGTCATAGTGACAGGTCACGGTCACTGATAGTGACGTCATAGTGACAGGTCACGGTCACTGATACTGACGTCATAGTGACAGGTCATGGTCACTGATAGTGACGTCATAGTGACAGGTCATGGTCACTGATAGTGACGGGGTGAATCTGTGTGTCCCAGGTGTCTTTAATCACTGATTTACTCTCCAGAAAGTAATCTCAGTGTGAATAGGACTGGTGCTCTGCTGAGTAGAAGGTGTACTCTTTAAGAGTAGGATGAAAGGTGCGCCAAGCGTCACAAAGGCCATAGTCACTCATGTACTGCTGGATTCTATCTGGTGATTCCCAGTGTCTGGTGTTTGCTGCTTTACTAACTCTGTCCATTTGTGGATTGAGGGCGATGTTGAGGTCTCCTCCAACTAGCAGTGTTTTGTCAGAGTATTGAGAGGGTGGTGAAGAAGTTGTTCTGAAGAGAGATATGAATAATTATAAATCTTCCCTCTGGGTCTGTGATTGTATCTTTATGAGAGAATAGTTTTTTTATTGTGATTAATATAGCTCCGCCTCTCTGCTTGGACTTATAACCAGCTGAGTGTGTGAGGAATTGTGGTGAGATCAATTTGTGATGTCGTGTGGAAGGTGTGTGTGTCTCTTGTAATAAGACAATGTCTGCCTTGAGTTTATCCAGGTGTTCAAAACCTTTTGTCTTTTTGTTTGTGTGTCCATTCCAGGCACATTCCAGGTGACAAATCTGAACATGTTTCTGGCTACACTCATCTTCTAGGTGGGTTTTCTAATGTGTGTGTGTGTGTGTGTGTGTGTGTGTGTGTGTGTGTGTGTGTGTGTGTGTGTGTGTGTGTGTGTGTGTGTGTGTGTGTGTGTGTGTGTGTGTGTGTGTGTGTGTGTGTGTGTGCACATGTTTTTAAGGTTCCTCATTCTGACTGGTTATTTAACATGGGAGTGTGTGTCTGCCGATATAGGAGTGTGTGATCTCATGACAGTTGGATTGTGGTGTCGTGGTCTTAGTGTGGTTAAAACAGTGGAAAAGCATTACTATTAAAACAAGGGAGGTGTAGAAATAGAAAGTAGGGAACATATTTCAATGAATTCTTGAAAGAACTACAGCATTGGCTGGGAATCAAAGAATGGAGTATTCTACCACTGGACATACACAAGGCTTCTGTCACCGCATCACTCACTTTAATCTTCCCAATAAAACGTTCAGCCTGAATGAAAGTTTCACTCCACTGAAAGAAAACGACATGAAGTGAAGAGAGAGAAGAAAGGGTGTTCGGGGCAAACAGCAGCGCCAACTTGTGGCCTGCCACGCTAACTTATATTGTTTTCAGCATCGCTGCTGTTTCATATAAACCAACATCGTTTGTAAAACTTTGATGCGTAAACTCAAAAATGTATGTTTTCACTTGAAATGTTGCCATAAGTGTGATAGATGTGTGAATATAGAAGCAGAAAGGAAAAAACGAAAAAAAGACAGCAAAAAAAGAAGCAAGTATGCAAGAAAAAATTTAATTTTGAAAAAACTGTGAGGAAATAAACAAAATGGAAAAGGAATGGAAAGAAGAAAGATAGGAATCAAAAAGGAAAGGCAAAGCAAGGACATTAAAAGGAAAGTTGGAAGAAAGAAGTAAAGAAGTGGAAGAAAAGATGATAGAACAAAAGAAACATTTAGGAAAGGAAATGAAAGGTGGAGAGATGAAAGTGAAAGGATGAGAAAAGCTGTGAGGAATGAAAAAGAAGAGAAGAAAATTTAAGGCAAAGAAAAAAAGAGGCAAGTAAAGGAAAGAAAAGGGGATGCAAGACGAGAGAAATTAATGGAATTCAATGAAGAGGGATGAAGATGTGGAAAGAAAGGGAAATAAAATAGAAAAGTAGGGGAGAAGAAAGTGTGAAGGAGGAAAAGACATAAGAAAAACAAAGGAGAGGAAAGTGAGAGTGTGATGATCCCACACAGCCAGGACACATCAGACCATCCACCAGGGCTGGAGACAGGGAAAGGAGGGATGGAGGAAGGGAGGGCTCTGTGATGGAGAGAAAGAGGGTTTGATGGATGGAGGCAGGGAGGGAGAGAGGGAGTGTTGGATGTGGAGAGAGTGATGAAGGGATGCAGGGAGGAGGATGCTGAGGGGAGGAGGGGAGGAGAGGAGGGGTGTAGGAGAAGAGGAGAGGGGGAGGAGGAGGAGAGGAGGAGAGGAGGAGGAGAGGAGAGGAGGAGGTGAGGAGGAGGAGAGGAGGGGTGTAGGAGAAGAGGAGAGGGGGAGGAGGAGGAGAGGAGGAGAGGAGGAGGAGAGGAGAGGAGGAGGTGAGGAGGAGGAGAGGAGGGGAGGAGGAGAGGAGGATAGTAGGAGAGGAGGAGAGGAGGGGATGAGGGGGGAGGAGGAGAGGAGGAGGTGAGGAGGAGGAGAGGAGGGGAGGAGGAGAGGAGGATAGTAGGAGAGGAGGAGAGGAGGGGATGAGGGGGGAGGAGGAGAGGAGGGGAGGATGAGGAGAGGAGGGGAGGGAGGAGGGGAGGAGGAGGGGAGGGGAGGAGGAGGGGAGGGGAGGAGGAGGAGAGGAGGAGGGGAGGAGGGGAGGAGGAGAGGAGAGGAGAGGTGGAGAGGAGGAGAGGAGGGGAGGAGGGGAGGAGGAGAGGAGGGGAGTAGTGAGGAGGAGAGGAGGGGAGGAGGAGAGAAGAGGAGAGGAGAAGAGGAGGAGGAGAGGAGGAGAGGAGGAGAGGAGAAGAGGAGGAGGAGAGGAGGAGAGGAGGAGAGGAGGGGAGGAGGGGAGGAGGAGAGGAGGAGAGGAGGAGAGGAGGAGAGGAGGAGAGGAGGGGAGGAGGAGAGGAGGAGAGGAGGAGAGGAGAGGAGGATGCTGAGGGAAGCAGCCAGGAGGGAATTTATTGCAATCATTACACTTGATGGACTCACTGAAGCTGCACTTCATACACACTGTCTGGCTCCTGTTTGTGAGCGTCTGTGTGTAAATATGAAGCCTGCTACCGCACACACACACACACACACGCACGCACGCACACACGCACGCACACACGCACGCACGCACGCACACACACACGCACACGCACGCACGCACACACACACACACCCACACACACACACACACACACACAGAGTGTTTTTTTAGCAAGTTAACATTTACGAGGTGAGGAGATGTGGAGCGGGGAGGGGAGGGGAGGGGAGGGGAGGGGAGGGGCGGGGAGGGGAGGGGAGGGGAGGGGAGGGGGCAGAGGGGAAATGGGGAAGGTGGTCTGAGTGTTTCTATCATTTTCTGTCTGGCCGCCTGTTCCGGCACGGTGTCCTTTCATTATTTGTTTCATATTTGATGTCACTTGTTGTTTTTAGCCCTCGGATCAGGGCTGTCACTCATCCCCGCCTGGCCCACCCGTATGTCCTCCGGCGGTAAATCTATATGCGCTTGTCTTCCTGGCAGCATGCCGGTCATGTGACACCGCTCCAGTAAACGCACCAGACAGCATGACGTTGGATCGTAGATTCCTGCGTTGTCCACAGACGGTTCAGTCTGGTATTTTCAGCCCCTCGTCATGGAAGACCCTGGCCGTGAATCCCCGAGGCACCAGAGCAACCAATCAGCAACTGACCCGTCCACTCCAAACAAGGTGTTTCAGAGCAGCTGGAGGCCGAAAACAGGAGTCATACCTGCCACATCTGTGCAGCCATTCACACAGCACGACTTTGAGACGTCACTGGAGCAACACTGAATGTTGGAATTTGTCAAAAAAAAGATCCTCCGTAGAAATGGAAGAAAACACAACTTTTCTGAACAGCTGCTTCTGTAAATAGTTGTTCTGCACATGCCCAGTAGATGGACAATAACGTTTCCTCCAGAGAGTCATGACTCCTGGTCCTTGTTCTCCTGGGCTTGGTAGTTTTAGAGTTGACAGTCGCCGTAACAACAATCCAACTTATTCATCTGTTTATACAAATGTGTGTGTGCTCACCATTGTTACTGTTTATAGTATATTGTTTTCTGCCACATGTGTGTAGTTTCATTACAAAAATAAACAGTGTCAACTCACGGTACTAAATGAAATCTACATCAACTGTAAAAGGGAGCTGATTTCTTATTGCTGAAAAATTAACATTAAAGCCAGTGACGTGAATCTAAACAACAAAACAAAACATGCATGAACAAGGCTGTAGAACCACACAAAAGGAGGACAAGAGGTCTATTTGCTTTTTTGTGGGGGATGTTTAGCTGTGTTTTGCTCCAGTAGGCATTGTTAAAATTGGCTGTAAGTTGTACAAATGTAGAATTGTAGGTGTGACACATGAACTTTTGAAAATTCAAATAAATCCATATGTAAAGTGAATATAACCAGGGTGGATGGGTGGTATCTACCTCTCTGTGCCTCTCATAGTCATTAAAGCTACAAAATATGCACACTGGAGAAAACTCAACAAATAAATGCCTTTTGAAATTTCAGTAGAGCACAATGAATGTTTTTTTTTTCTCAGAGCTGTTTGGATGGTTTGGGCAGTAACCATTATTGCAGATTGTGAGTTTGGGGTTTTCAATCAAGTCAGTTTTTAGATGAATCAGTTTCCTGCAAATCATCCATTGATGTCTTACTCTTACTGGCAGATTTTTGTCTGATGTGTGATCAGCGTTTCTGTAGCACCAAACCCCAGACCGAGGCAAGACCAAGACCTTGGTATTGTGGCCTGGAGACTAGTTTTTATATTTAATAATCCAGATTCATGCTCACCGAGTCGTCATGCTTTATCACCATGGAAACATGACCCTCCGTCTGCGTGACGGCGTGAACACGAACCAAACTTCAACTGACTACAACTAACTACATTTTGTTCTGCACTGCAGAGCTGAAAGCCTCGTCAATCATCTGACAAACATTACAACCCCAATCCACCAAAACGTGTCGTGTTTGTACAATCTGCTGGACAAATGCATGAATTTCTGAAGATTCCAGAAAACCAAACCTTGCCCCACAAAATTCCAGTGTATAAATCAGCTGAGGCGGCAGTGTGGTTCCTCTCCACAAGTGAAGATGACTGCTTTGTTTTGTGTTGACCTTTGCTAAGCAGGTACTTACTGATCAGGCAGCGCTGACACACTTCCACAGATCTCTCCGCATGGCGTTGTGGTGGGCTGGCAGGCGGTGGATTAGCTGGAGCCCTAAAGAGGCGCAGCTTCTATTAACCTTCTTTCAGAGCCGCACCGTCAAAAACATGCAAATTTGTTGTGTCCATGGAAACTGAGAGGCACATGCAACAACACAGTTTCATCAACCCCACAACAAAATGCAGCCGGCTGACATTTCAATAACGTACTTCTGCATTGTGTCCCTGAGACACCATTTATATGTCGCTGCCTTATAATACATGTGTTTTAAAGTCAGAGTCTTCCCACTTGGGACTGAGCTTCTTCCCCCCCACCTGTCAGCATGCTGCAGGTTAGCTATTCACCGGCCCCAGGCGGCGAGCCTCCTCATTCAGCCAGCCTGCCAGTCACCCAGACAGACACCACCACCACCTCCACCCACCCGGCGACCCGCTCCCTGGATCCCCGAGCGGCAGTCGCCCAGCCGTGCGCGGTGACAGCGCTCAGATTTAAAGCCCTTCAGCGAGGTTTTTGTTTCTGCCCCGCTGATTCTTCCCATAACCTTACCGGCAGCCTGCGTGGGGCTTTATCAGCCCCACGCAGGCTGCAGAGAGCTGGATACAGCACCAGGTGGAGGGAGGGAGGGAGGGAGGGAGGGAGGGAGGGAGGGAGGGTGACAGAAATAAAAATTTAAGAAAGAAATTGTATGCACGTGGATGTGGAGGAAAGGAGAGCAGGGAGCAGAAGATAGAAAAAGAGAGGAGGAGGAGGAGGAGGAGGGTGTAATGGAGCAACCAGGGAGTTCTTTCACACGTCGCCATGGTCCTGCCCCGCCGGTGACCCTGTCATCAGTATGTGCATATGTTTGTGTGGTTGTGTGTGCGTCACTGCTTCCGACAGGTGTCCGATATTGAATCCTGTTACCTGACACACTGTCGTCTGCCAGGATCACAACTGGCTGGAGACCTCGTGCGCACACACACACACACACACACACACACACACACACACACACACACACACACACACACACACTCCGCCATCTTTGTGAGGACATTCCTTTGCCTTTTTCTCGACGGTCACAACTAGAAGTGTTTCTTTGAAGTGGGCGTTTACTTCCTGTTCATATTCAAATAAAAGAACCTTTTCAATCCTGAACACACAGAGTTCAAGGCCCCGTTTCCACAACAACGTTTTCATGTGAAAACAGAAAACTTTCGTAGCATTTGTTGGGTGTCTAGTTTCAGGACAATGGTGCTCGGAGCCACTGAGAACAACCTTTTGAAAACATTCTGAATATGTTTTTCTTTCTGTCAACTGGACAGACCAAAACTGGAATTTACAGGTTTTGTTTGAAGCTGGTGTCAAACTTGGGGGGCCAAGAAACATCCCAGGAGATGGCCCCGCCCAGTCCCAAAGGAGGTCTTCTCATAATGTGAAAGTAGTACTTCTATTAAATATACTGCCATTTTTATGGTTTCGACAGCAATCACCATGTTTGAGTAGAGAAACACAACTGAGACTCAGTAGCATTAGCATCAAAGCTAACCGCTGTGGTACAATTGTAAAAAAAGAAAAAAATGCAGATGGCTGCAGAAATGACGTCCATTTGTTGTGTGTTTGGATGAGCAGAAACCAAAGAAGAAACACAAAAGAAAGACATGATTTTCAGTCGTTTTACTGCGGCTTGTTAGAAGACATCGCAATAAATGTAGACTTTCTAATATTACACTCGTCCATCTTCACAATGACATAAAGGGAATCAATGTGTTGTCATATGTGATCAGCCTTTTACTTCAGTGGTCATCAACACTCGTCTGTTTTAAACTCTTTCATACATTCCAAATATTCACCTTGTAATAAAAGCTCATTTAAGGGGGGCAGCTTAATTCAGATTTATATGAATTCCAGTGTGAATTACAGCAAAAACAAAAAGCTAGTTTCAACTATCTATCGTAATTTCTCTATACCAACTCTGGTAATTGAGCTATATTAAGTGAGAGCTATAGGAGGAACAGTGAGGTGAGGCCATAAGTTAATGTGACTGCCAACACACACACGCACGCACACACACACACACACACACACACACACGCACACGCACGCACGCACACACACACACACACACACACTGGCTTCAGATCAGAGATGGTTTTATTTCTGGGTGGCTCAGATGAAAAACGATTTTTTTCCCCTGGTGATGTGTGTACATTTGAACGAGTCCAGTTTATCATGGGCTGCAGTGGAGGGGAGGGGGGGGGGGGGGGCAGGGGGGTGAAGAGGCTCTAACTGAACCCAAAGTCACCTTGACTTGTTTCCCCTCATAATTGTTATTGATCAGCAAAGATATCAGACCCCCCCCCCCCCCCCAAGAGTTTTACGGCAAATGAAAGTTCCTCCAGCTAAACCTACAAACATTCCCATCAAGGAGAAATGCTCAGTCTTTCCTGATAAATCCAATTAACCTGTCAGTTGAATTAAACATTCATGAACATTTGCCTGTGATCAGACATTAAGCAGCTGGTTCACGACTACCCCAGGGCTCCGAGGAGGAAATCTGTGCTACCGAAAGAGACGATGTGCCACAGCCAGGAAGTTTCTCACACAACCAGACCAGAGCGCTCCACCCCCTCCACCCCCACCCCCACCCCCACCCCCACCCCTCGACACAATACTGAGCTGCGCTGAGGGCCTGGAATCACATCCATCAACCGTCATGAAGGCAACGTTAATACAACAGAACAGACGAGACGGATCGAACCCAAACCAAGAGTTTGTTCTGAGACTTTTCCTGCTTGTCATTCTGCCTGCACACCTGAGTCATCTCCCCGGCAGCACACCTGCAGTGAGAACCATCAGAGCCTGAACTAATTATGCTCTTCAGTCTAGAGCTGGACTGCTGCAGAAAAAAGCAAGAAAAGAAACTGCAGAACAGAGGAGACGGAAAACGTTCGAGATCCTCGAGAAAAAAACTCTTAGATCAGAAATAGTCTGAATATTACAATAAAGCTAATTGAGACGCAACTTACACCTTTCAAGTGAAAACGCATCGTTTTTGCTTTTTCATTTCAGCGCTGAGCGTTGTCTCCATGGAAACTGCAACTTTTCTGCGCACACGCAACATGACCATAGAAAATAGTTTTCCTGCACAGGTGTGACTAGATAGACAGTGGTATATAACAGTGGCATGTGCAGGGCTACATTACAAAAACCAAACAACAGCACCCACTAGTGGCTCAACATAAGAACTACATCCTTTTCAGTGTTTCCGCCACTGCTGGATAAATTGTCATCGTTTTCAAGACGCTGCTGTGTGGACACGAAACTTTTCTGAAACAAAAACGCAAAAATGATGTGTTTGAACCCGAAACATCATCATGTAAACAAGGCCTTAAATAATTCCAATGAAGGTCAGGCATCTTGATTTACCCGGCACCACGCTGTGCGATTGTAAAATGGTGACTTTAACCACCAGTGTAAAGCCCGTAAGACTGATGAATATGTAAACAGAGGTGAATAAGTTGCAGCAGAAGCTGAATTCATGGAAACTATGTAAGTGAAGTGTCTTTGATTGGAAAACGTAGGAGCAGTGGGAATATGTCAGAGGAGAAGAGGTGGAGGACAGTAGTATGAGAAGACGACCGTCTCCCATCATCCCTTGCAGACCTGCTGTTTATGCTGCGCCCTTGACTCCCTCCATCACCACTGCGTCTCACATTCCCTCTGCTTTCCCATCAAGTTCTGCCTCTTCTGGTCTCAACACTGCAGTTCTCAACAGCCTCTCTCTGGCCGGCCCAGAACTAGCGCCACCTTCTCCTCACATTCAAACAAGTCCTGTTGACCTTGCTGCACCTTTCACCTCCTTTCAAGCCTCGTCCGTTCTCTATCTCACACTCCTCCCTGTTTAATCCCTCTAATGTTTCATCTTGGATCTGAAAACTTCAAAAGCGTCTTTCTAAAGAGAGCGCTGTGACTCAGACTTTTTGAGTTCATTAAAGCTCCGCCAGTGCAAGAGGGTGTGTTTCCAGCCTCCGCAGCCCTTGCGGAAACAACAAAAGCACAGGGCTCGGCTGACCTTTTCCATCCTGTGGTGTGTGTGTGAAGCCATTCAGTGATGGAAAGCTGAATGGGACCTCTAAAAAACGTGCTTCATACAACACTGGAGTTCTTCTTCAAATGCCAGTTCTCTTTCCAGACGGGCGACTGAATCACAAGCTTTGATCAAGCTATCTCGTTTGCTCTGAAATGAAGGTATTAAAAGTATTAAAATGTTTAATATAGCCTTGAGCTAATAGCAATGGCTTTGATCCTCTACCAAATTTGTCAAAGAGTTTTTACACCCATGCACAGTCCGTCCTTCTCACATTCAATAACTGTGTCTTGTATTTTCTGAAAATGTTCGTTGTCTAGGAGTTCTCGGTCTGACTTATTTTTCACCGTCACACACTGCAGAGTTCAGTAAGAGATGCAGCTCATATCAGCAACCGAAGCCTGAAATCGACTGTTCTGCCGCAGTTAAGAGCAGCTCAGCCCGTCCTCGCTCTGGCGAGACGACATGCTGAACAACTGAATAAATCACCTTTTCCAAACCGATAACGACCAGGATGAAAGAATCCACCGGAGCCGGCTGCCATCTCCGCACCGCCATCTCCGCACCGCCTCTGATCTCTGCCTGTCCACGCAGAAATGCTTCATATTTATGAAAGATAACAACACGGCACGAGAGGAGGGGAGGTTCAACATTATCAGACGTCTGGTTTCCTGCTGCAGAAGTCGTACGTGTCGTCGGCAGGCAGGTTCAAGTGCAGATGTGATCGGCCCAGACAGGAAGCCAGAGCGCAAAGATACTCTCACCAATCAGTGTCATCATGAACCACAAACACACAGACACGCCGACATGCACGGACAGACGGGCTGACATACTGTAATCCTCCGTGTGTGTGTATGTGAGTGGAGAAATGATTTGTGCAGCTCCTGGTTTGCAGCCTGGTGTTATCAGAGTTGTCAGGCAGGCAGATCTGCGGCACAGGAGAACGTGGCTGGAGTAGAAAACAGACGCACTCTCAGGATCCCTGCGAGAAACTGTGTGTGTGTGTGTGTGTGTGTGTAGTGTAAAAATATGATGAAGAATCCTTGAAAGGAGTCAGGAAGCTTGATCTATTTGAAATTTCGCAGCAGTCAGCCATTTCACCTGAAAACAGGTGCTGTTTTGTTCCCTCTTTTATCTGTGAAGAGCAAAATAAGCAGAAACCTCTAACCAGAACTGACCGGCGTTTATCTGGGGACACATGAAACACTTTATTTTTTGAAACTTAGCTCAGTGCAAAAGTTAACAACACCGATTAAAGCCCCCCTGGATGCAGTTTTAGTATTTCACTTTAGTGACCCCATGTGGCAACATTAAAAATGACCGAGAGGCAAAGTGATGCGTGTTAATACTGATCTGACTGATAATCTGCTGCCTTGCTGGCAGCTGTATTCAGACAAAGCTCTGAGCTAAATGCTAATGTCTGCATGGCGGCGAAGCAGAGGTAAATGCTCACGGTCATGCTGTCCGTCAAGCCTCAGTCTGCAGATGAGACTCCAGTGGAGAAAAGTATTTCGTTAAAACAAAGTGGAGTTCAATATTACAGCTTCACTTGAGGGAGGCAAGATTATTGAGAGAAAAGTTTGAAGAATTTGGTCAAGTTGTTTTTGACGTTTTCGATTTTAGTTTCGAAGGGGAAAGTGGTCAACAAGGGCTCATCATGTAGGATTCCACCCAGTAAACACTGTTTTACTGGAATAATTCTCAAAATAACCCTGATCTTGTGTGCAAGTCGCTCTCCAAAATCCCCCATAGTCAAATCCTGTGTCCAAACACAAATAGGACAAAAGCTTGTTTCAGGTATTTCTTGTATTTGAGTGGCGATCCTCACCTCAACCTTGAACCAGGGTTTGGATCCGTTCCCACAACATGCCTCCTTATTTCCCCGAACCCAAACTGGAGTAGCAGGAAATCTCTGCTTCTGCAGGTTTCTTCCGGTTTTCCTTTTTACTATGGCCTCTACTTCCTCGTGTGGAATTGTTGGTTTTGCAGTGTACATTATTCTGCATGTATCCAAGGGGAGACGTCAGTGAACCACGCTCTGCTGACTCTCAGTAAACTTTAAAAAGGAAAAAAAGAGCACCGTCCTTTGTGGTTCTTCATATTGTCAGGTAGAGCAGGCAAGGTTGGCCATGATTCTTTTCTTCTTTTTTTACATCTATTTCTGGGATACTTTTGTTTTTGTTTGATTACTGCATACCGCATTCTACAGCTTGACCAAATGAGCATGCATTGATGGAATAGCATGTAGTTTAAAATGCTATGAGTTAATAAGCAGGACTTTTCAATAGAAGAAGGAAAATAACAAGAAATGGTCCAGACTGCCACTTCATATTCATGCATATATTTCACAAATTGTTTTGATCTGTTTTCTTTGTCTAATGCAATGCCATGGAGCTGAATTTTACATTTCCAGTCCTTTGTAGTACTATAGGATGCTGGGTGTGAAAGCAAGCTCTCTCTTGAAGAAAATGTGTTTTTGTTCAAAAAAAGAAGCAGCTCTTGCTACATATTCGAAGGTTTTCAATTATTACAAGCGTGTTCTGGGGAATGGCTGGAGTCACGCCAGGACCACCTCTTCAGATGGGTCTCTGCAGGTTTTGAAGTGTACATCTACACTTCTCCAACATAATGTGTCTCACAACAAGTAAGGGACAAACAGATGAGGCCATGAGGCCAAAGCAGAACCAAATCATTCAGCCCAAACTCCAACACAATAACACAACACTCAAGGGGGCAAAGTTCCTCAAAGATTACACTGCTTTAGTGTTCCAGGGGCTGTAAACAACCATCTAAATCACTTCTGACCTTGGGACTCCAGTTGACCTTGGCTTTAGCTCACGAGATCCATTCGATCCTGTCAAGCAAGAAGCACTGTGCATTGTGACATGAATACAGGCTTTTTTGTTCACGCTACAATTAGATTCTGCCACCTGTAAATGTTGCATCTGCGCTGCAGTAACAGGATGTGCTGACACATCCAGGGTACCCAGCTGGACTTCCACCATTTGTTCTGGGGCCACTCTTCCAAGCCCCTGAAGAGCACAGGGTCATCTCTTCTGACACAAACAAAGGTCTCTGGCTGAACCTTATCCCTTCATTGGAAACACGAAGCATTAACAAACGTGGGACATCCTAAAACGCTGTTTCCTCTCATACAATAGGGATTACCCAGAGGTGCTTGAGTGAGTTGCCTGTTGGTCAAACCTGATGTATTTATTCATTGTGACTCTTAAATCAAAATCCGATTCCACGACCACAGTGCTGGGAGCCACTGAAAACACAACTTTTTGAAAATGCGCCGACTCTGTCTCCATGGAAACAATGTAAAACGCTGCCACTGCACATGCGCACCATGGGTGTTGTTTATAGTTCACGTGCGACCTGTTGGACATGAACAAGGTTTGCCTCCAGGGTGTCATGACTCCAGATCCTCCTGGGACTTGGTAGTCTTGTAGTTGACAGTCTCTGTAATAACAATCCAATTTGGCCTCCCATTGTTAATATTTATAGCATATTGTTCTCCGTATGCATGTTTATAGGTTCATGACAAAAACAATCAACAGCGCCCACGAGTGGCTCAACATGAAAACTACCCTGTTTTCAGAGTTTCTGCCATTTTCATGTCAACGAGCAAAATTTTCAACACGTTGCTATGAAAAGGCCAAAACTTTACTGAAACAATAACAGTGCATTTTCACTTGAAACATTGTTGTGTAAACAGCCCTTGGTTTCCCGAGTCATAGCTGAAGTTGTTGCAAAAAGTGAGAAAGTCAAGCAGCAAAAAGAGACAACTATTTGCTTCCATTTAGAAATAAATACCTTTTAAACTAAAAGTATTCTGTTCACAGTACAGCTGGGATTGTTCTTTGTTCTTATGTTGATCTGACATGGTTTTATTTAGGGATTTTTTATTTTTTAAAGTGATACAAACTGTGAGTTTTGCAGCTCGTCACACCCACACTGCTGCTTCCAGTTAATTTCAAAGTATGCACAAACATCGTCTCCTCTTCCTTCTGCTGCCTCTCTCCTCTGCATCTGTTGATTCTGGACTCCTTCTGCAAGCGCCCACTAAATATTAATCAAGATTCATTCCGTCTCTCATCTAAAGCTACAATATGCATCTCTGGAGTATCATTATGCCGCTAAACCTCTGTGAAGTCATTTGTTTTCTGCCAGTGCTATACGAGCGAGTAAAACAGAAGCTCAGGGCAGAGAGGGGATTCATGATTGAAGTGTTTCTGTTACTGGTGGGATCGCAGACAGTTAAGGTCTATACGTTCTCCCTGAAGAGTTCCCGCTGTCTGGTAAACACAGATGAACGTTTTCCACATGCAAACGGTCCCCGGTGACGGGAGGCAGGTGTCTGAGGTCGACACGGGGCGCAGCCTGAACGACGGGTCCTTCTAGAAAGAATGAATCTGATTAGGTATGTTTGGGGATGATTGAGGAGCTATTTCACTTCTGCAGCTCTCAGGGGTTGGAGGCACAGATTTCCAGCCTTTGTGTGTTTAACGGCATCAGAAGAGCTGATGAATGGCCTATTTAAGAAAAGCTCCCTGAAGAGCAAAAAGTAAAACCACAAGAATTTGAAAGAAGTCTCACAACACATTTCATGCATGCTATTCAAACGACCTTGGTTCGTTCACACCAGATCTCTGAACGACTTAAAAGGGAAGAAACTTCCAGAGCTAATTTAGCATGAGTAAAAGGCAGTGATTAGTAACCAAACAGAGATGCTGACCCACAAAGATGCAGCACCATTTTAAAAAAATGTTGAATTTGTCATGGTCGAGCACATTTGTAATAACAAGAGTCGGTCGTCGGTAAACAGCACGTCAGTCACACACTGGGGTCACCAAAGGTTCAGTGTTGATGGTAAGAAATGTACAAAAGGCTGTGTAATGTTAGATTCCCCTTGAGCTCCCACAAAACACAACAAGAAAAACCACGTGGTGGTTGAAGTGAAGACCAAGACCTTCCATCAAAGACACGCCGAGAGCACGCCGTCCGTGAGGTTAGAAAGAGTACATCTAGTGCCAACATGATGGTCAAGTGAATTCAAAACACTCACTCCCACACAAGATCAGCAGCCGAGCTGAGCACAGGTAGAACTCCTTCAGACTGAGAATTCTCCAAGAGAAAAATGTCTCACCTCAACCATCAATCGAGTCTCTAAAACCAAGATCTTACGAGAACGCATGAGCGTACAGGACGTACAGGGATGAATACCTTGGAGGTTGTGGTAAATACTTCTACACAAAAACAATGCATTTGAACTTTAAGCCTTGTCGTGTCAAAGGCCATAGTGGTTGAATCAGACATTTCCAGACAACTTGAGGCTTTTTTTTTCTTTTTTTTTTAATTGTGAGCGTAATCATCTCTCAGCTGGTTTGTTGAAAGCATGAAACTGAAACATTGATTTCACTGTTGCCAATTGACTCTCTTTTTTTTCTTTTTCAAATTAACATCACCACTTTGAATCCAGTGGGAGTAAAACCAAATTCTATCACACTGATTAATCCTAACTGCTTTAATTAATTACATTCTAATTATTAACTGACGATTTATTTGAAGGCGGCTGGATAGAAACAGGCATCGTGTTGCGAGCCCATCAAGAGTCTCACTGCTGTCTGTGTGAGAGGAGACAGCAGAGAGAGGAGCTGTCTGCACCAATAACACCAACCATCTGTTGGGCGCCAAAGAGGACTTCGTCCCCCCCCCCAACCTACGTCCCCCTCACACCCCGCCCTGCATCTCTCCCTTCCCACCGACACTGTTTCTCTTTCAGTCTCCCTCCATATCTCTTCTCAGTGTGTGGAGTGCTCTCGCTTTCCATTTCTGGAGCCGGTCACAAGTTGGGGTGGGGGTCACCAGACAGTAAAACAACATATGTCTTTCTTCTTGGATAATTTGTGGATAATTCATTTTAAAAATTAAGTATCAATAAAGGCTGATCGGGAGCATCCACTTTGTGAAAGTCTTCTCTCCTCCAGTCTGTTGTGTTTTGCTTGGCTGAGCACAC
This sequence comes from Blennius ocellaris, assembly GCF_963422515.1. Classification (NCBI taxonomy): domain Eukaryota; kingdom Metazoa; phylum Chordata; class Actinopteri; order Blenniiformes; family Blenniidae; genus Blennius; species Blennius ocellaris. The sequence goes on along the minus strand of NC_137657.1, from coordinate 3,769,013 downwards.
CTGACAGACCCCACACACCCTCTGCCACAATAAACCTTTTGTCCAATCTGCTGCGGTTTGTGTTGGAGTCTGTGTGTACAAGTGTGCATGTGTGTGGGGGAAAATGAGCCACCCCGGGGGAGTTTGATTACAGACCGATAGTGAGTCCTGTCAACTCATCAGCAGACGAGAGGACGAGGACAGGAACAGAAAGACGTTGTGGGTTCATGTCGCTGCTTTTATACTATTCTCTTTGTGAGCTCAGAAGTCTGGAAGCAAACAAGTCGCGGAAGCAGACGAGTGACAGCTGACCCTGTCAGACCAGAACAATCGAAACCGAAGACAGGGGTGTCAAACATGTGGCTCATGGGCCAAAACAAGCACCTCATAGGATTTAATATGGCCTCTGTGACACTAAGTGCTGTTTCTAATTTTTTCTTACAGCCCTTAAACAACACCCCGTTTCCATGACAGTGGAACGAGAAGCATGAAGTCATGCTAGCCAATCAAAGTCCTGGAAAAGCTTTTCAGCGCAGGGTTTGTTTGTTTGGACTGATAAAGAAGTGGAGCTCCTTCTAAATGTGGCGGTAGAATATAACGGAAAATGTAAAAACAAGCGCCACTTTTGGGGGCTCCATTATCATCACAGCAAACCGTAAACACGGGTCGCACCCAAATGACTTCAATGGCGCTTCTGTCACATAATGTGAGGGAATTCTCCGTCTTTTAAATACCCGGGTACATGGAAATGTGGCCTAAATTCACTGAAGATTTGTGTGATTGTCCGTGCCCCTATGCCGGCCTGGCGATGTGTTTGAGGTCCACAGTAGTTTTCCCTGGAGTCACACAGGACATGTTTCAGCACCGCAAGCCTGGATGAAACAGGAAGTAGGTGTAGAAGAGCGATGGATGAGCCACGACTGTGCGACTCGAGCAGAAGTTGAGCCAATTAGGACGGACCGACTGGCACTGAATCTGAAGCTCAATCAAGAGCCGAACCACCGCCAGAGTCATGATCAGTTTGTGAATTTAGGGATGTCTATTTGTGTTATAGATGGTTAAAAAGCTGTTGTTCCAGCGAATATTGGTTTTGGCCTTTTTACTTTATTCTTGTTTGCAGAACACAAAATTCACAATAGAAATAAAACACTATTGGAGGCAGTCCACAAAGATGATCTGGAACCGAGACATGAGGGAAGCAGTTTATATTCACTGGTGAGGGGGGGGGGGGGGGCGAAGATGAAACAGGTTAACCTATAAGATGCACGGACGGGGGGACAACAGGAAGGACAACTGTGTAGCAACGCACACGAGACCGGTAAGTGTCAAAGTAAAACAGGAAGAGACGGAACAGGTGAGTTTCTCACAGACACAAAAGGGGACCTGACAAAACCATTCTTCTGCACATGCTCAGTAGATGGACAATAAGAACAGTGTGTTCCTCCAGTGTGTCACGACTCCCAGTCCTTATTCTCCTGCACTTGGTAGTTTTATAGTTGATAGTCGCCGTAATAAAAATCCAACTTGTTCGTCTGTCCACGAGAATGTCCGTGTTCTCACCACTGTTAATGTTTATAGTGTGTTGTTCTCTGCAGCATGTGCGTGTGGTTTCATTACAAAAACAAACAACGGCACCAACGGGTGGCCCAACATGCTAAATACATTCTTTTCAAGTATTCGTTTATACGGAATGTTGCCATGCAGACCAGAAACTTTTCTGAAAAGATGAAAGAGAAAAACAACACCTTTTTACTTGAGGCGTTGTCATATAAACATGGCCTCCTTCTCAAGTACACTGAACTTTCGTCTTGTGAGTGATTCTGCTGCTCCTCTGCTTTATGTCAGACAGAGTTTCATCACAGGGCGTGGGCGGAGTCGGGAGGTTTTGCTTACTTTTCCTTCTCAAACAAGATGAGGGAAGAAAAGGGATCAAAACCGGGTCAGAATGTGTTCAAAGGAGACCGTCACTGGGAATCTGTTCACAGGTCGCCACCATGCCACCCCCCCCCCCCCCCCCCCATCTCAAAGCTAACGAGCCCCTCTTCTCAAAGCTCTGAGACGTAGCCACAGGGCAAAACTATAAATCAAAGTGACTTGTGGGAAATTATAATATTTATTACATGATGAAGTGTCTGTTTATTCTGGCACTCAGGACTGACAGTATCTGTCACAAATCTTCCTGCGGTAGTTAAGCACCGTGAGAGTGCGGCTTTGACAAGTGCTAATTAAAGAAGGGCTGGAGGGTCCGACTCGTTTCTGTTCAGCGTGGAACTCTTCAACCTGTACTTATTTGTTTCTTTCATCTTTACTTTTTCAAAAAGAATCTTCATGTGAATGATGGATGTAGAGATTTGACGTGCCAGCGCTGAAAGACACATGTATGCACATGTTGTCCTCAGTATTAGAAAGCAATTGGTTGGGCGGTCGTGCTGATCGGACTCATCAAGTGGATGGAATCTCATGGTTAACTGCTGAAGCTTTGTGCGATCACAGCGGCTCTGCGGCTCAGTGCGTTTTTCAGGAAGGGGGTTTGCAATTTGGGCACAAGCAGGAGCCATATGGATTTTCTCTTGGAACATGTTCCAGTGACTCAGGAGGAGCGGAGCATGCAGTATTTCAACATGAACAAAGGTCTGCATGAAAATACCAACATGGCTTCAGACAACTGGAATTCATTATTCACTGCAAAATCACGTGTTCTTACTGTAGCTGCACAATATTGGGCGCTTATGGGATATCCAGCAATGTGTTTTGTATTGTGATATTAATATATTAATAATATTATCTGCAATAAACACAAGCATTCAAGTACATTATATGTAAAAGTGAAATTGCATAATGTTTGTTTCAGAAAAGTTCTGCATTTTGAAAACAATGTCAGTTTCCATGGGAATGGCAGAATCGTTGAAAAGAATGTATTTTGCATACCAGGCCACTTGTGGGTTCTGTTGATTGTTTTTGTAATGAAATCTCACACACACACACACACACACACACACACACACACACACACACACACACACACACACACACACACACACACACACACACACACACACACACACACACACACACACACACGCACAGAATAAACATTACGGGTGACTCACAACTATAAAACTGTCACAGTTCCACCTGCTTGCCCATGTACAGAAGAACAATTTACTACAGCTGTGGTCTGTATGCACAGTAGCAGCTTTTCCCCCCGTTTCCATGGAGATGGAGTTGGAGCATTTTGAAAAAGTTCCACCTTGGATACCATTTTCAAAAAGTTGCATTTTCAGTGGCTCCAAGCCATTGTTGTGTCAATGGACACCCAAAACACAACAAAACTTTTGTGTTTTCACTTGAAAGTGCTCTTTATACATGGCCTTGAAATGTGCCCATCTAATTAACAGTGCTCTTTCTCTTGGCCCTAATACACACCTCTGGTGTTTCCACCATCAGAAGTGGAGTAGTTTGTTACCTTTATGGTTTTTCCTGTATTTTTGTGCTTTACAGCTTTTGGTTTGTGTTCTGTGGCCAGGTGTTAAATGACAGGGGAAACCAACAGTGGCCTAGAGCAGTGATGCTCCGCCACAGGGGCTGCACTCCAATGGGGGGTGTCATAAAGTTTCATAGGGGGTCAAGAAGCCCTCTTGATTTCACAAGGTATAACATTTTGTCAGGGAAGACTGAGAGAAAGTTGAGTACAGACAGTTATGACAGAATATGGCTTAGAATGGACTAAATTTGAGCTGAATTCATCTTTTATGGTACAAAAAAACCTTGTAAATTCAAGTGTGACACTGCAAACGCTACAATTACCAAATGGTGTAATAAGAAAATGTATTTCACATGTAGTATGCTATGAGGCTCCTTCAATAGTTTCTGTAAAGGCGTGGCGAAGGTGGGGTTGCCTAGAGGCTTACAACAGGTAAAATTTGGGATCATTGTCCTGGAGGTTAGAGAAGCAAACTTGGGATCAGAGGTTCCCAAGTTTGAATCCCACTGCTGGCAGGTCATAACTGTGGATCCCTGAGAAAGACTCTTGACCCCACTGCTCCTAGAATGTATCGCTAAGATTAACTATGAATCTTAGCCATTCATAGTTAACAGCGGGTGAACAGCAGAGAAGTAATCACAAGAGGACCAATGGAGTACACTGTGTGAAATATTATCCATTTAAAACACAAGATGTTTTCCTAAATACCACAATTAATTTTGTGGCAACTTTGTGTCTAGTTTTATCTTTTGTGAGCGACTTGATGTAGCCTCTGAGAATCAGACTGCCGAGTCACTCCCAGATGGAAACAAACATTTTCTACACTGACTGTGAATCACTCTGTGAACTTAAATGTCCAGCTTTGTTGGAGATGCACTCCTAAATTCAGTCTGGAATCCCTGATTGTTCTCGTCAAGCTACATGAGCAGAAAAGTTTGCTAGTACTCCGTGTTTCACAAACTTTTCACTTTCCCTGTTCAGACAGACAGATGCGTTTGGAAAACGCTGCTCTCCAGATGTTGTGTTAACTCAGAGCCGAAACTTCAAAGATTTGAAAGACTTGAAAGTGTCACATAGACACTTTCGGCCTGTCTTTTTCCCTTGCTTGCCTCCGTCTCTTCAACTATGGCAATGCTCATTGAACTTCCTCGAGACATTTTTCCACCTCGGACAATCCCACCCACCTCGACGGCCAGCCGCTGGGGCAGGACGGCCCATCCAATCGGCCCAATATGTTGACAGGCACGGGGCCAATGTACAGTGCATTAAAACATCATGAAATATCACAATGACAATAAATTTGCGATATATTGTGCAGATCTACTTTGGAAGCATCCACTTTGCTGATGGAAATCCCAACACCAAGTATTGATCAGCTTGTTCCAGATTCCATTAATCTACTCATTCCATTCAATCGCCCATGTGTGAGTCGCCCGTCAGCCACAGGGCTGAAAAACGTAGACGTGACAGAGGAATATAAGCGGGGGTAGTCCTGGGGTGGGGCATGTATCACACATGTCAGGCTCTGTGTGGTTTGACACAATTGTGCAGCGCAGAATGGAAGCTTATCTCCTCCACGAGACAGAGGAGTGACGGACAGCAAAGGATAAGCCTGCTGATTTTTCATACTTTTCTGTCAACAGATCCCAAGAAAAGACCAACACTGAATTGATTCTGCTAACAAGGATTGTGTGTGTATCCAAAGTCTGATTGATCTTATTCTTCTGGGCCATTGGCGTCCAAATACTACGAGGCAACACATCATTGGACCACGCCGGGGCACTGGGCTCTCTGTGAATTCCAAAAATCCTTTTCCAAAGATCTTTACACTAAGATAATGTCATGTCCTATAAAACCTATGAGAAGTCATAGTGCTCATGAATTGATCATGTCTTGAAATTGGTGCATGCTTGAGACAAAACTAGCATGAATCAGGCAGGCCTGTTGGTGTGCATGCTTCACCTCGTTCTCACAACCATTCTTTAGGGAATTTACACATCAAGTGGTTGGAGCCATTCGGCAGTAAGCTAACCGTCCGTACATCTTCACTTTGACTCTGTCCTGTCTGTTGGGTGGAAGAACGGGTTCACTATTAACATGCTTAGATCTTTTAAATATTTGTGGCAAAGCTAGATAAGTAAGAGAAAGATGAATCATGCACAGTATAAAAATCCAAACTTTCTGATTCAAAGTGATTGCTGGGACTTCTGGATGTAATGTTGGAACACATTACATCAAGGAGTTGTTGTCCGGAGGTATATGGACAATTCTTAAAAGTGCTGAATAATGCGCGTATAAAAACCACTTCAGTGTTATAAAAGGGAGAATAAAAGCTTACAGTTTGCTCCCTGATCCTCGTGTGCTGCTGAAAGTGCCCTTAATGTGCAGATGTGCACATTAATTTATGGCTATTTCAGCATTTCTGTCTCTTTGAACCTTTTCTTTTGAAGACAAACTGGTCTGTTGCTCTAACTGGATCTCACATGCTGGGAAATGATCACCTCAAGCTCCAGATACATCAGTGAGTCATCAATGGAACCAGTTACTTTTTCATACAAAGTTCATCTGGTGGGTATGAAACATTGCCGACCAGGACAAACAAAAACTTGTGTTTTTGAGTTTGGAATTGCTTTCATTATATTTTGGTTCTCCCCACAATGACACAGAGTACAGGATACTTCCTGCACCACGACTTTGCATCCACGACCCACAAGCACTTACCAGACAACATGCAGGTTAACAAGCACTCAGATGGAGAAATGTCTCTATCTATTTCCAGAAGTCTGCTCTGGTGTTGCACATGTCCAAGGAAACCTGGATAAAGTTGTTTTTAGATTCCAAGTGAATAGGTTAGTGTTTACTAGAGATGGTTTCCAGGGGTGATTCGGTTGGGAATCACCTTTGTGTCACCGCCTATCCCAACCACGATTTTATATCCCTAAACTGTAACCAGCGAGGGTCTGTATCCTCCCTTGGTGCCATGTAGATAATATTGAAATGAAATGAAACATAACCTCCAATCAATTTGACTTAATTCTTCCATACAACAGGTCCAACTGATGTAGTTTCTGATGGTGTTAAATAGAGGTAATTAGAATCAAGGCTAATGGTTAAGGTGAATTACTATATTTTCTGGACTATTAAAACAGCTTCAGACGCACCCATTAAAAAAAATACATCATATACGAAAACAAGTCACATTGGTATATAAGATATATTTAAATTCAGATGCCCCAACTTTACTAAACCATCATTAAGTTTGCTGTTCCAGAACCAGTTCTGTGAATTTGATCGTCCCACGATTTGCCTTCTTCAAACCTTTCAGCTGAATCAGTAGCCATCTACTACATGTGGTTTTAATGATGTGGCTGATCAGTTTGTTTGAACTGTAATTCACAAAACCCGATGATGAGGGGCTCCTACACTCAAACACCTCAACATGAGGATATTAGGTCCCTTTTTAAAGAAGAGCTGTCATGGGACTGAAATAGACATGACATTCTAAATCATTTAAGTAGTTTTAAGACATAAAACCAGATGTGAAATATGTTAGTGGAAAGGGAGCTATTATGAGACGGGAAAAAACTTTTCCGAGGAACAATATTTCTGAAATCAAAATCAAAAAGTGAGATAAAATTAATAACTTAGATTTCTGTTTTCATTAAAATGAATGATGACATTTCGGTCATTTTACTGCTTAATTAATCTTAAATTAATCTTCTTTAAGCGATGTACAGTATTTTATTACACTCTGTCCATATGGTTAAATGTAGAAAGCTCCAACAAGTGTGATGTGACAGCAGAATCTTTTTTGCTTATTGTTCCAATCAAGTTGTTTGTAACAGAAAAAATATCCTATTTTGACAGAGTAAAATCATTTCATGAGCCATAACTGTGAGTGAATGGAGTCCTTTACGAGTGGAACTAGTGATGCAACACACACACACACACACACACACACACACACACACACACACACACACACACACACACACACACACACACACACACACACACACACACACACCCAGGTTCGAGAAGTGTGGCGGCGTCGGAGCATTTTTCAAAAGTTCCATCTTGGGAGCCATTCTCAAAAAGTTGTGTTTTTAGTGCCACGAAGCACCGTTGTCATCTAATATGGACCCGGAAACGCAAAGAAAGTTTTGTTTTCACATGGAAATGCTCAATTCAATTTAACTTTATTTATTCTGCAGCACATACAACACAGTGATTCTGATGTGTTTTTAATAGAGAAAAACCCAGCAAATCAACAAAAAAAGATTGTTGACTAAATGGGGACATAGATGTAACCTTTGTCCTTTAACGTGTTTAATATTATGAGATCTTTTGTCTTTGTTACACAGGATAGGTTGACCCTAATACCCTACAAAGTACTTAATACTAAAATGCAATCCACTAAAGGTATATTGAGGTAAACGACGTAAATGGTAGTTCGTTCCCCCGACGTTCTGGGTCAAGGTTCTTTTTGCTGAGAGACATAATTGGGGTCTAGAGTATGTCATGAAAACACACTAAACTCATTGTAGTTACTGTCTAGTACAAGACGGTGTGTCGTGGCACAACTGGTCAGTGATTTAAGCATTTGATTTAAATGTGATATGACGTACATGAACATCCAACTGTTTCCAAACAAAATGAGTTTTATGTTGTGTCGATATAGAACAAACGCAGAACCATAAATTCTACCAGTATGAGTCTGGAAGTGGCTCTTCAGCTTCTTCCAACCAGACGTCAGTGTTTCAGTTTGAGATGAGTTTGTGTCACAACCTGGACAGATCACGAGTCCCTCAGTGGTGAGTCATGACTCTCAGCCCATATGCCAGTTCACATTGTTAGTTGTCAGGTTGGGAGTCACCCGGAATAGAAACCCAACTTGGTGGTCTGTCCATACGAATGGCCATGTGCTCACATTGTTAATGTTTATCGTGTATAAACTCTGCATGCATGAGTGTGTGGTTTCATTACAGAAACAACCAGCAGCAGCCACTAGTGGCCTAGCATGCTAACTACATTGTCTCTGTCATTGCTGTGGCACCTCATGGTTTTCAGAACGTTGCTTTGTAAACATGAAACTTTTCTGAAACAGAAACGCAAAAACAATGTGTTTTCAGTTGAGACATGGTGGAGCAAACCAAAGAAAACCCATACTGGTGAAGAGAGAAGGGGTAAACCTAACCTCTAAAAATACCTTGAAAACACAACTTAACTCTTAGATATATGTAAATTACTGAAGGACGTAAAAACTCTGAACAAAACAAAGTAAGTTGGACCCCACAAGTGTAGAAGAAGTCTGGGCTGCAGACCTCACCGGAGTTTGAAACAAGGACACACCCACACACACACTCACAGATATATACACACCACACCCTCTGTGCAGACTTATTACCAGTCCGTTCCCACCCTCACCCTATATGTGACAAGTAAAGAGTGTAACATGCTGTGCTGTCATCCCACACACACACACACACACACACACACACACACACACACACACCACCTCTAACGTGGTGAAGGTCAGGTTCCTCGTCAGTGTCCTGTCTGAGCGAGTCGACCACAGTGGAAACCACAGAGCATGGACACTCTGTCCTGTCTACAGCTGGAGGGGCAGAAGGGGCAGAACTCACCACCGGCATTGCAGGTTGGCGGGCAGCCTGTCAGTGGGGCAGGAAGGCCCCGCAGTTATACCATTATACTGATGAGAGGACAAAATATATAGCGGGAAAATAACTAAAGAAGCTCTGCATCTTAATGAGATCACTCCCAGATGAAGTGCTGCACTGCACCAAAGGCAGGGGATTTCTGATCACCTGCCAGTTGCATCATTGTAGAAGCTTCTTTGAGTAGTTCCACTGTTTCATGCTGCAACAAAACATTCACTCCTGACAAAACTGTTTTAAACCCATTGAATGCAGCGTGCACCCTCTACAGGACCGTCATATTATCACACCGAAAGGTGAAAAAGTTGCAGTTTGACGATTGGAGTGGAACAGCTAACGCCGCCAGGCTCGGTTACAGCTGATGTGAATTAGGGACAAGAGAAAGAGCACTGTTATTAAGAAAAACAAAGATGTTTACCTGATGTGTTGCAGCCCCAGTTTATGCTCAAAAGCCCCATCAAAACATCATTATGAAATGAAAACGCAGGACAGTGCCAATGTTTATCTATTGCACTGTGCTGTGCTGTGCTGTGCTGTGCTGTGCTAACTGTAGACTGTGTAGACCAAGAGACTGAGCTGCCACAAGCTCCAGCTCGCTGCTAATGCTAAGCATTTAACCTCATGAGCAACATCAATCTAACTCTGCTGGTCCAAATATCTCTGGTGACAAACGTTGCTGGTGTTGAACAAACTATTTTCTCCTTTTTGATAGTTTTGCAGACCTTAATTTACAGTCTGTCGTACTTTTGTCATTCTCAATAATAATAAATAATCTCCAAACCACTGACATCGCTCGTCCTCTCTTGTGTGCCTGTGGTCAACGTTTCTGACGCATGACGTTGCATACTGCTCACCCAGTTGTAGCTTTTCTGAGTACGTGTACTCCATGCAGTATCGGAGCATCCATTGTACCACAGGAACCTTGTTAAAGAAAATGTCCCCATGTGCATTTTTTTCCGGACCTACAGTACGTCTGGGTCCCGGTGCAAGGAGCTGCACAGAAATGACTGGATTGTTCGGCGTCCGTACATTTTTAAAAGAGCACTTTGTGAAGTGGTGCAAAATACTCGGAAATAAAAGGAAAGACTGCAATTTGAGTGGGAACAGCTCAGCCTTTGATTTGCAGGTGAAAAAGGAAATCCTGCACAATTCACAACATGGTTATGAGTTTGTTTAATTTCTTATGGGCCTTTGATTTGCTGCCACGTGATTTATCGATCACCCACGGTTGAATTTTTAATGGCGTCTCAGATCTGCGGGCAACACATTGAAGCACAAACCTACAAAACAACAGTCAATGTGGTTTTGCCTGGCGTCTCTGATAAAGCCCCCCCACCCTCAGCCAGCCCCCCGACCACGCTCTGTTTAGCCCCGTTATCGGGTTCTCACTCTGAACAATGAACGGTGCTAGCTGCAGGCTAGCAGCCTTCATGTAGTGACCTGAAGTGGGGCGTCAGAGCGCACGCTGCGAGTGGATGTGTTGGGGAAAAAGAGTGGGGGCTAAAGGGAAAACAGGCTCAAATCTAAAATGTCACCGGATTCCTTCAAGCTAAAGCAAAAAAAGAAAACAAGAATGTCAGCGGCACATTTCGGCGAAATAACAAATCCCGAATGAGCGTCTGCTCGCAAATGTCACTCAAAGCCTGTAATCAGCAACACAATGTCTGCTGAAGTCGGGTAAATGACATTAGTCTTAAAACATTGAGGAAAAAATGTCACACCTCATTCAGCGGGAAAAAAAACTATTTCTAACTTTCAGCTCGAGGGAATTTGCTCACTTCAAAACTTTTCTAGAAAAGGCATGAACACGGGAATCACCTGGATTCAGCAAAAGAGAGGCCTTCATTAGATGAGAAAGAGACTTGGATGCTAGGACAGTGTCCTCAGCATACGGCAGCAAATGCAATACATCCAGGAAGTTCAGAAAGTTTTCACAATCTTGGCGAGCAAATGACACGAGGAGGTACCATGGTCACGGATGCTGAAAAATGCTCCAACAGTCACACTTCATTTGAGAACATATGCTCTGAAATATAAGCAAAACGCGTTAGCTGTTGCTATTAGCTGCTAACTGTTAGCTGCAGTGAAAACATAACATTGAGGTTGTAACTCAAACTCAAAACTACATTAGTTATATTTATCTTTCAAGTTACACAAACTGCAAAAATGCTTTTGGCATGTCAACTGAGCTGCCATGAAACATTTTTAAATGAAACTTGCCATATATACTACTTTCACTCTGAAACGAACCCAAGGCAGTTTTTAAAAGCATCAATATCTGCGACACCTTGAAATTTCACCAAGTTACTGTATCTTCGGAAGCCGGTGTTGGTTGTCTTCCTTTGTGACTGTAGATGAGGGGAAAAGAACATGTGTTGGGATGGGTGGCAAAAACCTACTGTCATTTATGAAACTGAAACCATTCCACACAGCTGACCTCCCAACAGGCCATGTTGCTACCATCCAGAACAGTCATGTGACCATGCAGACGTATCAATGTATGGGTCGCTCACTCACCGGTTAACAATATTTAGTCTGAATTTACAAAGCAAACAGTCTCGAGCCGAGTGGATATTCACACTGGGGCAACAATGCAGCCTGATAAGCTGCACAGCCGTCGTGATTTGCCGAAACAGCACAAAACAAACGGTGATTAGCTCTCAATTTCTAACGAAAAGCGAAGCTGTGAGACTCTGAGACAAGCACTGCCCATATCACACAGCTGAGCACAAAGAGCTGAGATGTGACCCCGCTTTCTCACGCCCTACTGTCTCCAACATATTGTGGTGTGGGAAGTTGTGTTTTGGGTGGCAGCGTTGCCAACTTAATGATTTTCTCACTACATTTTGCAACTTTTCAAATCTCTGACCTTCACTGCAGAAGCTGTGAAGATTCAGTCCTGAAGACTAATTGGTTCTCGTCATTGTTTTTCCAGCTCAATCTCTCGGTTTTGTTGGGTTGAACAGGATTTCACACATTTTAAATGTAATTTGATTGCAGAATAGTTTCACAGTAAGTAGAAAACAATGTATGAGAAGGTATAGATGTGACAAGGTGAAATCAAACCGATTGTTTCTGTCATTCTTTATTAAGCTGAGATTCAATGAGGTTCATTCAAATGCTTTGAAAAGGTTTGCATCTTTCAACTATTAAAACTTACAGAATAATGATTGTTGCGTTGAAGACATTGTGATTTAATGGACCCTATAAGACTTTAAATCTTGGAAACGTTTTAGTTATTCAAGCTGTGGTCACCAAACCGGAGAGGTAAGAAGCTGCTGCAGTTCCTCATTTTCTACAAGTTCCAATTTGAGAGCTGTCTTGGAAAAAGCGGTGTTTACGGTGCCTCCAAGTTGTGTAAATACAACAGAAGTAAGGTGTTTTTCACTTGAAATAGTTGCAGTGTAAACAGGCCTTTAGTATGAACTGAGCAGGTTGAAACTCCACAGTCTACCTGAGGATGTGCATCCCTTCATGACCACAGCTTGTGAAGGAGACATCCAGCAGCTCAAATCCTCTTAAACTGGTTTGTTGCCCAGGCTGATCAGTTCTCTGGACTCCAGTGACCTCCACAGTCACAGATCCCAGAAAGAACAATGTCTGTGACGTACACCACCTGGATCTTCAACAGATAAATCGGACAAATGTTTGATGGTGACACATCATGTGGATGAAAACCCCCCCCTCCCAGTGAGGTGTACCTAATGTTCTGGCTGCTGAGTGCAGCATCGAGCTGCACTGACTGAAATAGAAGCCTGTGAGCGACGTGACAATGTGATCCACCTGGAGTGTGAACGTGCACAGTTTTGATTGGTCACAGCAGGGCCGGGTGACAGGACATTGCAGCGCAGTAAAAAAAATGAACCAGGTTCTTATTTCTCTTCACCCACCACCAGGCAAGAAGTGTGCACCGGCACACGGTTTATCACTCACTGCCATAGCTGAAGCTTTATTCCCCTTTGAAATGCTTTCACGGGAAAAATGAGCGACATTCAACATCCCAGCCGGGCTTTTTACTCCGGCGAGTTGACGGCCTGAGTCAGAGCTGCACATTCCGGTCGCAGCGTTTGGACTTTGAAAGACTGCAGGAGATGTGGGCCTCCCTCTGGAGGGCGGGAATATGTAATTACCCACAACAATCCATTACCTGAAAACGCTCTTCCTGTGAGCAACGGCGGTGAATCAGTTGCTGTATTATCACACCTGCAGCAGACTCGGGGAAAACACACGCCGGCATGACACCACAACAGAGGCTTCCACATCGTTCTGTATCACAGATCACTGCAATGAAAAACAGTCCCCGACCAACAAATTAGCAGCCGGATCTTATCAACCAGTGGCGGGTTATTTAAGATATCTGATGACAGCTGAAAGGTGAAACTCATCATGAGAATAAAGTGAACCAGATAAATTGTGTTCTGAATCACAATGGAACCGAGAGACTTTAAAATGGTTACGTATAGAGTTAAAATAGCAAAATGAAGAACAAACAGTTGAATGCATTGGTTTTATATAGCACTTTTCTAGACACTCAAAGACACTTTACATTGCATTATTCATTCACTCCACACTGGATGGTGGTAAAGTACGTCTGTAGCCACAGCTGCCCCGGGGCAGATTGACGGAAGCGAGGTTGCCATTTTGCGCCGTCGGCCACTCCAACCATTCACTCTCACACTGCATTCACACTGGCAGTTCAGGGTTCAGCGTCTTGCCCAAGGACACTTTGGCATGTGGGCAGGCAGAGATGGGATCGAACCTACAACCGTCTGATTGGGAGACGACCAACCGAGCCATACCGCCCCAATACACAGCAACATTACCACCAATTCCTAAAAAAAGTCAAATAAACCAAAACCTGATGGATACCTTCACTTCTACTCTAGAACAGAGGTCAGAGCCAGAATTCCTCAAAATGGATAAAACGGCTGAAGCTTATTAAAAAAGAAAAGAAAAAAAAAACAGGAAATAGGAAAGACAGTTGACATGGCTAAAAATCACTTTAAAAAAAAAGAGTTAAAATTGCTAATATTGCTAAAACTGTTCCAACCATTAGAAAAGGCTTAAATACCTTAAAATGGCCAAGATGCCAAAAAAAAGAACGTGTGTGTGTGTGTGTGTGTGTGTGTGTGTGTGTGTGTGTGTGTGTGTGTGTGTGTGTGTGTGTGTGTGTGTGTGTGTGTGTGTGTGTGTGTGTGTGTGTGTGTGTGTGTGTGTGTGTGTGTTTCTGATTGGCTGGCAGCAGTGACTTTAATCTACATAAAAACATTTTCAGTACAATCCTTCTGTGTTTGTGTAGAAGACAACCTGCTCCAACATATCTGTCATTTTCTTACAACCTTTAACATGAATGTGAAGAGAATAATTTTAATTTGCACCTTCAGTCGCCTCAAGTTAGAAAACATACCAAACGAGTGGCTGATTTAGTTGAAGAAAAGAGAATCTTTCAAACGGCACAAGGTTTTACACGCTCTCTCTCTCTCTCTCCCTCTCTCTGCCCAACACAATCAATATGTGAATTTCTCTCCTCAGCCGAAGGAAAGGGCCCAAATTAAACCCAAAGCACTCGACAAAGCGGAGGCACGCGGGTGTCAGACCCACACTGCCACATATGGATATCACACCCAGGCAAGCAACCAAAGTTCTCTCTTCAGTCTAGACATGTGGGCAGAATAATGACAGAGGAAGGCAGCAGGGAAGTGACAGAGTGAGGAAAGGAGGGACCGAGACAGGCCGAGAGATAATGAGAGTTAAAAAAAGAAAAAGAAATGGGAGCGAGACAGCGGCAGAAGTGGGTGGGCCGGGACAGACGGGGTGGAAGGTGGGCTCTTACAGTCTCTGGAACCTACAGCTATTGGTGAGAGGGAGGTGAAGGAAAGGTGTGTGTGAGTGCAGAGCAGTGGACTGGGAGTGAAGACTGAAGTCTTCAACAACAAAATCACTTTAAACTCACAAAGGGAGACGACTGACCTCAATGCATTTCTGATTTCTGACTCCATTTATTCCATGAAGTACTTTTTTAAAAGATGAACTGTAGGTTGTTTTGTCTACGAGATGGTTCAGTCGATGTGTTAAACAGACAAACACACAAACACTTTCTTTCTCAAATGTGAATGAAACCATGACAGTAAAACTTCGCTTTCGTTTGACATTAAAAGGTTGGGGTTTGGGTGGGGTTGGGGGTATTTTCAAAGAAACTGTTGCAGTATGTGTGTCTTCAGGGTTCTGTCTTAGGACCTATACTTCTCACGTTATACATGCTTCCTGAAGGGAATATTGTCAGGGAACACTCCAACTTAACATCAAGAAATGATATATACAGATCTATTAACACTGGATGGTGTGATTTTAAGTAGAAATCTGAGTTTTGGGAGTCCTTCCAAAACTTCTGGGTGTCCAAAACATATTTGGGTGACAACCAGTGCTGGTGGGGCTCTCTGGGAAAAATATACCTTCAATGGTTCATTCTATTGCCTTCTTGATGACATTGTGATGTGTGATTTGATTTTAGAATAGTCATAGGGTTTCTTTTTCTGACATTTTTGCTGAAGCATCCTATATCCTTTGTTTAAATGTGGTCTTCTTTCTCTTTTAAGGTAATGTCTTCTTTTCATTGGTGAAACCGAAACTGAGCACCTGGAGACTATGAACTCTGAAAAAGTTTCTATTATCCTTCTGTTAGTTATTAATTGCTTATTTGTTATCTGCATGCCACCTGCAGCTCAGTCCCAAGGCCTCAGTGCGCCACAGTCACACATAATTAAATTGGTAGGGGAGCTAGCATGACTGTCAATACTTACATCAAAATCAACAACATTTTCACAGCAAAGAATGTTTTATTCTACAATGGAAAGCATGAATGATGTACAGATATCCAAACATGTGTCAACATTTTATACGTTTAAAATTTAGATAGAGCATAGGTCCATAGAATTAATACCAACTGTGTGGATTGTACATACTGTATATAACCCCTCAGTATCTTGGAAAGGAAATTCCTGCAAGGGATTGGCCTGTATGGAAGTCCAAAGAGCTGGTCCAGTCGCTCTATAGATAAATGTCGAGGCAGCCGTGTGTTGGTTCGATTCTGGATGGGAACACTGCTGCAGCATGTTAACGGACCAATCAGAGCCCGCCTTTCAAAAGGTATATACCAAAAGTCAGTTGCTAGTTGTGTACTCAAGACGATAATTCACTGCATTTCCACGAGAAATTATGAATTTAACCAAAATTACATGGTGACAAGTAGTGATGGCCATTAGCCATTATTTAAGGTGGCTTTGAACAACCAGTTTGCTGTTTTTTCAACCGTCTTTTCCACAAATTGATAGTCCAAATGACAGGACAGCTGGACAGCTCGCTGCCTAAAGTAGTGCTGGATGGTATTGCTTTGACTTCCAATTACACTGTGAAGAACCTGGTAGTTATTATGGACCAGGACTTATGCTCCATTTCTTTTAATGTATTCATTTGTCACTATGTCACACATAAAACTGATGAGTTTGACTTGTTCACAAATTGTGAAAATTATGAAATGAAAATCCTTCAACTCCCACATTGAACAAATCTACAGAACTGTCTTTATTGACCTGCGTGATATTTCTAAAATTAGAAACATGCTGACTCAGAGTGATGCCGAAAATCTAATCCACACATTTATTACTTGGAGAGTAGACTATTGTAACTCTCTATTATCAGGGTGTCCAAATAACTGCTTAAAAAGTCTTCAATGAATTCAGAATACTGCAGCGAGAGTCCTGACAAGGACCAGCATAAGAGATCACATCACTCCAATACTAACCTCGCTTCATTGGCTCCCTGTTAAATCTAGAATAGAATTTAAAATTCTTCTTCTAACTTATAAAGCTCTTAACAACCAGGCCCCATCTTATCTTAAAGAACCGTTAGTCCCATATCTCCCAAGAAGAACACTTGGTTCTCAGAGTGCTGTCCTCTGGAGGTTCCTGGGTTTTCTAAAAGCAGAATGGAGGCGGAGCCTTCAGCTCTCGAGCTCCCATCTTGTGGAACCAGATCCCAGTTTCAGTTAGGGAGGCTGGAACAGGTTTGGCTCAAGATGTTTCTATTTAATAAAGCTCACAGTTACGGCTGGTTCAGGACACCCTGGACCATTTTCTCGTGAAGCAGGTTTTACTGTTGGAAGAACTACGCCGAACTTCTTTCCTTTCTCACTCTACATGCAGTGATGTTTCACTATTATATGTCACTAACACGCCCTCTCCTCTCTCTCCCTTCCTGCAGGATCTCTGACCAGAGAACTGAAACTTCCTGATCTCAGTCTCCTCCAATCAAATATGCAGCGAGTGGATTTGGTTGGTTCCTTATGACGATCTGTTGGTTTGTTGTGGCCCTCTGTCACTCTTTTCTCTAACCTCCAGCAAGAACAGCAGAAACTCTCCTCCTCTGAGTCTGGTTCTGCAGGTTTATTCCTCTTAAAAGGGAGTTTTTCCTCTGCTCTATAAAAGTACTTTGAGTTGACGGTGTTGCTACTGGCACTATATAAACCCTCATTGAGTTTTGAAACTGCATAAAGTTGTGGGTAAACTCTGAGAGGCTTCAAGGACTGCAAGTTCAGTTTTTTTAACACCGGTGTGCCAGTGTGAGATGTTAGTATAAACAATGTGCTAATGTTGTTTTCCACAACTGTTTCTATGACTTGATCGTTGGGTTCAGTGTTGCCTGTAGTTTTGAAATTCTCCTGTTTTTGTGACACAAGCGCAATATTTTCATTGTCACTGAAACAGCTTGTCTTAAGGTTTATCTGGGGCCACATCCAAAATGACCTGACAGCAAGAGGCAGATCTTCCCTCAGTAGGACAAACATTTTGACATTCAGTAGATGTTGATGTGACAGCCTCACCACTCACTCAAGAGCATGTGTGAGCAGCCCGAGTGGTTCAGTGCAGACATTGTTTGGAGCTGACTTCCCCCTGATTAAAGTTCAGTGCAGCCACCGTCTGCCGAGAGCTGTGGCTAATACACTCCAACATAAAGACAGAGCTGAGGAGGATACGGAACTGTATTGATTTTACACGACGGAGTGAGCGGAGACTACGAAGATCGAGCAGGAAGGAGGAGAAAAGTGCTTCCCAGACGAAAGCCAGCTTACGGCTTGTTCGCACAATTTAACTCAACTTATCTCTGCGGGCTTTGCATCTCGTCGACGACCCAATCTCTCTCTCTCTCTCTCTCTCTCTCTCTCTCTCACACACACACATGCACACATGCATGCACGCACTCACTCACACACACACACACGCACGCGCGTAACACTGCACTCCTATTTACGTGAAACACCACCACAACAGGTTCTGCTTGTGGTTAATGTTGGAGTCATTTCCTCCATCCGACTCCCCTCAAGCGCGTAAAGTAAAGCAGTGGTTGTGTGTTATGAGAGGGAGATAAGGGTGAGAGACAGAGCGAGGAAAAGAGAGAAAACAGAAAGAGAGCAGAGAGGACGACACAGTGCTGCATTGCAGCAGAAGAGCTAACCATTGTTTCTACTTTGTGAAGCCGGGGCCACTTCTTTTCGTAGTTTTTCACTGTGACCATGGTATCTGAGGCTGATCTGAAGGGTCCCCTCGTCTCTCTGAAGATAATCATGTATGACCCAGAGGAGGAGCGAGGAAGGACACTTGGTCAGACACATTACGGCCCTCTTTATCAGTCTACAAGTCCACCATCGTATCTCAATGTCATTTATCTCTGCCTTCACTCTGGAGGATAATAACGGGCAGGCAGCGGGGGACCGGGAGACGACCGTCGCTCCTCGTTTTATGGGGCTCCGAGTGCAAGCTCGGCAAAGTGTGTTTTAATCTCGTCAGGGGCGATGATGATCACTTTATTTGTATCTCCGGCAAGCAAAGTTTACACACCGCCGAGAGAAGCCGGGGACACAAAGACAAAAGGGATGCAGGCTCAAGGTTAGATGAGCACAAAGATTTCATGAGACGTTGAACATCGGCAGTGTTCTCATATTGTGAGGCGTTCAGCTGGGAGATTGTGTTTACTAACAGCTGCTTTCCCCGGTCCAAAAGAAAAAAGGGTCAAATCATAAGTGTTCTCTTTAATATAGACCAACTTAGTGTTGCAATGCTGACAGACAGAGAGAGAGAGGGAGGCAGACGGAGAGGGGGGTGGGGGGGTGGAGGAGGAGGAGAGAAGGGCAAAGCTGTGGGGACACTGCTGCATCCCAGTCATCCAGTCATCCAGTCATCCAGTCAGCCAGCACAAACAGGCAGCCGGGCTGTGGCTGTCAGTCAGTTCTGCTGCTGCAGAGTGGCGCAGTGCCCCTCTCTCTCTCTCCCTCTCTCTCTCCCTCTCTCTCACTGTCTGAGTCCTCGCTCTCTCCTTCCTCTCCTCCACAGCCGTCCCTCGTCCGTCCGGTTCTCCTCGTGCCCCCTACCCTCTCGAAAACTCCCAGTCGCCTTCCTCCACTCCTGTCCTCCATATTCATATCCTCCGCCACCACCTCCTTTTCCCACATTTGCACTCCTCCTTCTCCTCTGTAGATCCCCTTTCATCTTCTCCAAAACTGTTTTTTCCTCTTTTCTTGTCTCATTGCTATTCTGTCCTTGTCATCTTCCCACTTCCCAGTCAAAACTCCTCGTCTCCTCACTCTCCTGTTCCTGACACTTTGTTGTCCAACAATCATTTTTTTAAAAAAAGTCTCTTTTCTGATTTGTAACATCAGAGCGGATCAGTTGTCTCTTTCAGCCTTGACACTGTGGATGTTTGTCGTTCTTCTTCTGGCACAAGAGGAGCAACGCCACAGTTATCCATATTTGCAAAGTGGGTCCCATGAAAGTAATGTGGCTGTGTGTGCAGATATGTAGGTCGAAGGCGAACCACAGTTATAGAGACGGAGCCCAAGTGATGCAGAAGGTTTTCTTTCCATCCCAAAGCTGACGGTTCAATATCATTTCCAGCTGTCCATATGTCACATTGTTCTGGGGAAAGTCTCAAGATTCTCCCTTGGTTGGTGTGTGTGTGTGCGTGTGTGTGCGTGTGTGTGTGTGTGTGTGTGTGTGTGTGTGTGTGTGTGTGTGTGTGTGTGTGTGTGTGCGTGTGTGTGTGTGTGTGTGTGTGCAAGCTTATGAAGACGACCGTCCATTTGCTACAGAATAGATCTGCTAAATGCCACATCTACCTGCTATTTGATGAAGTCGAATTTGAAAGGCAACAGTCGTTTACGAGCTTCTTTATGATCAACTGACTATTTCAGGGTACACATAGTTTCCAAGGTTGAGATTGAGATTGAATTGAAGTGGATTGAACAAACCTTCTGAAAAGCAGGCAGGTAAAGGCTGGATTCGTCTTGACTTCCAGGATGGTTATAGGCCATGAAAGCAGGGCCTCACTCTCTTTCTGACTTTCTGGCTTTGAAGCAGCAGAAAAGTTCCCACATGAATGATGGGAATTTGTAGACAAGCCTTCATAGCAACGTCGCTACTTGTTCCTCCGATTTTGCCTCTTCGAAGCAGAGCTCAGCACGCGCTGGATTGTTTACTCACAAATAGGAAACACGAGTTAGGCATAAACCTCCAGGAGAGAGTTAAGATAAGCAATTTAGGAAGATGTATTTTGGGTTGTCATGGAATTTCATCTTTGCCTGTATCTCCACCCAGCATGGCAGCTCAGTGTGAGACTGTGATTGGTCATGTTAGCACTTTGACAAAAGCGGTAGTCAATCAAGTAATTCAGTACTATACTGCCACCGCCACCGGCTGCAGGAAAGAACGTGGATCGATGGATGGAAGTAGAAGTTCAAGCTTTCTATAAATCAACACAATGGCTCTTTGCAAACTGCAGCAAAGTTGACATCATTGCTCAAAATATTTAGTTTAGGTTTAGTTGGTTCTCCAGACCAGTCAGCTGAGTGTCCAGCTTCAGACTAACATCAGACCAGAACAAGACCAGCGTCCAATTGGCAGAGACCAAAAAGAAAACCATGCAACTGTTTCATGAATCAACTCCTTCTTCTGATTTCTACTATTCTGCATACAGCGACTCACAGTCTGTGTACACTCCATGTTTTACACACACATTTCTACCAAATGTCAACAAGAGCTGCAGTTGTATTTGCTACTTAAAGCAAATAAATATAAAAATTGGGTAGAATATACAAAATAATTTCACAAAAACAATTACACCTGTTCACGGGGATTGTGGATTTTCCGAGAAAGAAGGAGACAGGATGGAAGATTGAGTCCGAGGATTTATTGCAGATGACGGCATGGTGAAACCAGACATTTAATTACCAGCAGTCACATTAGCTTGATTAAAGCAAGATAAAATCCTTTGTTAAATGTACATTGTCAACAGATAAAAAATAAAAACCTGCACATTGAAAGTAAAAGTGTTTTTCCCAATTTCACTGAAGCTTGCACAGAAAATATGTGACAATATCAAAAATCACTTTTATTCATAACATTCTTTAGGTTTTGTAAAAAAAAAAAAAATTAAATGTTGGCTTTTCAGCATTTAGTTTGACTAATTCCAATTAGTCTAATCCAGTAATCAAAGTTTTATGAGAATTTATAAGTCTACACAAGCTTTATCACAAGATTTAAGTGCAGTGATTATTATCACCGTGTCAAAATTTCCAATCAAGAAAATGGAAGTTTTAAGCAAACTTAGATTTTGGCTTCAGGAAAATAAGTTGACAGAAGTTTTCTTGTGATAAAAATGTCTCATCCTGCTCGTCCGATAATGATTTTGTTCTGAGGTTGCTTATTCAGATTCAATGCTTTGTCCAAACATACAAATATTCTCAGCCCAAAGTAAAGCGAGAGAGAGAGCGAGAGAGAGAGAGAGAGAGAGAGAGAGAGGGGGCACTGGCCAGGGCCTGTATTTTCTGCACAAAACTTTGATTGATTACTTAAATAGTTGCACTTTAATTCTCTGCTTTGTTTGAGTCACTGCGGAGGAAAATGAAACAGCCCTGAGACGAGGTCAGTGTTTTAGAAGTCTTCCACCCAGCTCGTCTGCACGCTTTCAATTTTTTTGTGGAACTCCATTCTTGTGCGACCTTCTCTATCGCCCCCTTCATCTTCCCTCTCCTTTAACCTCCTCTCCTCTTCTGTCCACATTACCCTCCTTTCATCTCCCGCCCGCTCGCTACTCTCAACATTAATTCTGCTGAAGAACTCCTCGCTTGCCCGTCTCCGCCGCCCCTGTCCTTTCCCTCGCCTCGTCTTTCCACTGCCACCCCGTGTCCCTTCTGCAGCTCCTATATATTCTTTTCCTTCTCCTGTTCTCAGATCTCTCCTGCTGAAACACTCCGGTTTCTCTTCTCCCGGGGCAGGAGGATCAACCACAGCCCATTTCACACATGACAGAGTGTGCTGTATGCCTGTGATGTATGTATGCTGCTGGAGGTGGCGCTACTGATGGGTAGCAATGGAGATAGGGTAATGAGCGGGGAGCCCGCACCTGTGTGTGTGTGTGTGCGTGTGTGTGTGTGTGTGTGTGTGTGTGTGTGTGTGTGTGTGTGTGTGTGTGTGTGTGTGTGTGTGTGTGTGTGTGATGGACAACAGAGCTGATTGGAGTCCATTTGAATTTCAATACTCTGTGGCGAATAATTGAGATTCCACTCGTGCGTTCAGAAATATTCTGAAATAAAGCAAATCGGGAATTGAACGCTCTCTCCCAGACAGGAGCAGGCAGCCGTCGATATGCTCGTTCACCCCATGCCGGCAAAGAGGAAGGACAAGAGAGCCAGGAGTCATGAAGGGAAGGAGAGAGAAAGCAGAAAGAAAAACACGCAGGGAGAGAAAGCATCACTTTTTCGTAAAGAGGGCAGGAGGTGACGGCGGAGCGGGAGGGACGGTTACGCCGCTCAATCACACATGAATCAAACGGATCAGTTCTGCCAGAGGGCGAGATAAACACCTTTGTGAGAGAGAGAGAGAGAGAGAGAGCGAGAGAGAGAGAGAGAGAGAGAGAGAGAGAGAGAGATTGGGAAGCTGGGAGAGTGCGTCTGTAAGATGTTCATGAGCAGGCGGTGTACAACTTTCAGGATTGATTCTGCTCCTCAGCCGAGTGAAGGCGGCGGTGATCTGAAGGCGCGGAGGATTTGCCGGAGGGAGTCCTTGAACCGAGGCTCATCTGTACGCTGCACAACAAGCCGAGGGGTCGGATCTCTGCCTCCACTGTGTGCTCTCACGGTGTCATGAGAACATTCATGGAGGCCCAGAGTGCAACTTTCCGCCGATGTGTCAGGTCGACCAATGCTGCGCAATATACATATTGCAAAAGATTTGGACTGTGATGATTTGTTTCCATGCACGACGCGCTCATGCTCTGCATGTCAACATCGTGTTTGGCCAATCGGATGGAGCCGCGCTGCCCCTGATTCACACCACTGGTGGAGACGCCAGTGGCGAAGGTCACCGAGTGTGTGGAGAGTAAAGCGAGCTGGTTTATGGCTGAAGGACAGACCAGCCAGCATGATGGAGGGCAAACTCGTAGCTCACAGAGACAGCACTGGTCCCATCATGATCACATATTACACGTCTTCCTAAAATAATGGGTCAGAGGAATAATAGGCTGCTTATTGTAGGGCAACGACTTCAAGTGAAGAAGGAGAACTGGAAGGGGTGTTGTAAATGAAGGTGTTCATTTCCAACAGAGCTGCTCAGTGCCACTAAAGCACAACTCATTGAAAATGGACTTGGAACTTCATGGAAATGTGGAAAATGCAAAGTTTCTGCCAACAGTTTTTTTGCACTTCCACGAGTAGACAGATAATATAAACGCTGAAAATGATGGAGTGAGTATGTTGGACCACTAATGGGTGCTGTTATTTATTTTTGTAATGAACCCACACAAACACATGCAGAACAATACACTACAGACAATAGCGCGTACACGGGCAGTCATATGGACAGACGACGACTGCTGAATATCGTGACTATCAAAATAAAACTAGCAAGTCCCAGAACATGGACTGGGAGTCGTGACACTCTGGAGGAAACACTGTTGTCATTGTTCATCTACTGACATGTGCAGAAGAACTATTGACTATTTGCTCCAGAAAGGAGGCCTGCAGAGCTCTCTGAAGTGATGGATTCTGTTGTAAAACCTTCTTTCAAAACAAAGTGGTGAACTCCAGATGTTGTTCTCAGCTGTGTGAGCGCAGAGAGGTGGATCATGGTGAGATGGCTTTAAAAGCGGCTGCTCCTCATTCTTTTGTTCTCACTGAGGTTCTTCAAGGAAGAATTAACATCATTTTAGGTGCTGAGTCCAGGCTTTTAGACGAAAACGTTCTCTGTGGAGGACGTTCCCACTTTTGAGTGAAATAGTGGAAAATTCCTCTCGTGCAAAAATAACTGGGTCTCTCAGCACTTCTCACATTGGATGGAGAAATTTGCTGAATATCTTTCAGAGGATCCCAGAGAAGGACATGTGGTTTTTGGTTATTTCTTTTTCTTATACACATTTTCTGTGGATGACTCAACAAATGACAGTACATTACGCTCACAAGTGGAGTTTGTGGAAGACTCTGCTGTGGGACAAACTGACCTGCTGCAGTACATGTACAACTTATTAATCTAAACAAACTTAATCCTAAATCCTCTCCAGTGATGGTGAGAGTCACGCGAACAAGAACAACTGAGCAGAATGGATACTGCCAATTCATTCTTCTCACATATTTTAATAATTAATCAGTTTTATTATCATTTAATAAATGTAGTTTCTGAGTTTAGAATACGAAAAGCTTTTTATTTATCTTGGAAGTATTGTTGTGCTATTTCAGAATGAAATGATTTTACTTGAACTGTAACATTAGTTATAGATTTATTCAATATGCCACTTCACTTTAATCTCATGGAGGCTCAAGAAGTGGAAGTGTATAAATTCTTAACTATGTTTTTGGTGTGAGCTGATGTCTGTATTTATGATTTTAAACTTAATGTTTTGATTGTGATATCTTCTGCCCCTATTGAAATAAAACGTACAAAAATAACCAGTTTTCCATAGTTATAACACGGAGAAGCACCATTTTAATGCCAAGAAATGACTGCTATGGTTTCAGGATGTCAGTGTGAAACTGGCTACCGTTTCAACCAGTGTTGCCAGAACGACTGCAGGAAACAAGCGAGACCAACATTAGGCATTTTCAAGTGAAATGAATAAAAGATGTAATTGAAATACATACTTATATAAAAATGATGAATACAGAAATAGAGAATGGACTTGCTGAGAAGGTGTTGAACTATTCAAACCCCAAACTGATGTAGGAAGGACATGAGATATCCAAACAAACCAAATATTTGTACTCTATTGTTTTGTTCATGCACACACCTTCTTTTTTTTACTTCCAGGACTTCAAACCAATATTTTCCCAGCTTCAATTTCATTTCCAGTCTCGGAAAAACAGAAAGTATGAACATACTTAAGCACAGTCATTAGGAGACATGCTGTAAACGGAAAAGACAAGCACATTTTAGAGCAAATAAAAATAATCTGTAGGGAAAAAGGAACTTCTGGATTAAGAAACAAATCAGTGAATGGGAAAAGTCTTAAATGAATCAAAATGTACTTTTTCACATGGAAAAGTGATTAAAACAAACAAACTAATCATCGTCACATTTTCATTTAATCTGCCTCACTCCCATTCCCTGACACAGAGCCAATCAGAAACAGATATCAAAAATGTCTGTTTGATAAATTGTGAAGATTAGAACAAGCGGAACGCTTTTAGAAACCAGCCCAAAAGAACACAATCTGCAAATACTGATAGTTATAGACGACTTTACAGAAAAACAAGCCCAAAGTCACTCATAATAAGCAGACTTGGCAAGACTGCAAGCAAATTTAGAGCTTAAATTCTGCTGTTTTGTCTTTTGACTAAACCAGAATTAGTGTCAAAGCAGCTGAACAGGTGGCGGGGACTAAAAGACAGGAATAATACACATAGTGGAAAATATTTTAGAAAATCATCTTTTAAATTCGGACTGCAGTGAGTATGTGTGTGTGTGGGGAAACTATGAGGCATAAAGTCAGAAAGAAAAAAAGTCTAAATTCATCAAATGAAAGGTCATTAGAACAAGTGCGACATATTCAGAAGTCATTAATGTGGTCAAACGCAGACGTGTACCTCAAAACCTGCACGAGACTGCAAATGGATTCACATCATCACAGTTTTATGAAAGCCCTTAACATGATCAGTCATCCAAACACACACACACACACACACACACACAGAGTGGTGAAGTCTTCCGTGCCAGGTGTCTGCACACCATTGGGAGGAACATTGGGTTCAATGTCTTTTCCAAAAATACTCTGAGACAGGGGTGAGGTCAGGATCAAACCCACAACACTGGGGTTGGGTGACCCACCCTGCCACTTGTCCAACGCTGACAGCGAGAGCTCCACATGCGGCGTGAGCGCAGGCGCTCCAGGTTGTGGATGCGGGGAGGCAGACTGACGCATGTCATGCAGTGTGAGTCAACATATTGCGCGGGGCTGATAGGAATCACACGTCGCCCTGGCCGGCGCTCAAGCCTGCCGACATGCTATAGCTGGCAGACGACTGGTGCGGTGCCAGGACGCTCCAGGTGGAACCGGCGCTCTCCGGTTTCTGCCCGGGGAGTATGAAGACATAAATAAACGACCCGAACCGAAGCGTAACGATGGCCTGCAGTTCCGGACGAACGTGAAGAAGAACCTTGTAGACAGAGAAGAAGGATCAAATAAGAGTTGATAGAAGAGTCAGAGAAGAGAACCGATGTAGAAAGTCGAAGGCCAATCAAGGAAGATATGAAGCACAGCAAGAAAACCTCCACTTCTAGCTCATTCACATTTTGAAAAACGTTTCCACAGAAACAGCAGAAATGTTCAATAATTATGTAGTTAGTAGTTGAGCCACTAGTTGGAGCTGTTGTTTGTTTTTGTACAGAAACCACACACACATATGCACAGAGAGCAACACGGTATAATCTTTAACACTGGTGAGGAAAGAGACGTTCACACAAACTGACCACCAAGTTAGATTTACAGTGACGGTCTGAAAAACTGCTTGGAGTCGATTTTGATTTGATTTTGGACATTTAGAGTCGAGTGATTTGTTGTCACAAAGTTAGAGAATAAAATGAGTCCTGCAAATAGACAACATGGTCTTTAGACATTTCACTCTATTTTGCACAAATGGGCATTTTTAAAAAATGGGATTATGTTGAAATTGTATGTCTTTTCATTGGTAAATATCAACTCTTTGGATGGTGTTAGCCACTTAAATAATGTGTTTTGATATTGAAAGTTAATGTATGGAGGGTTATAACTGCACCTCACATATCTGACTTTATTGAAAGCCAACTGAATACATTTACATTGTAAAACAGTGAACAGTACACAACCACTATTTCTTTAAGAAGCTGAGGCTCAGCATCAGTATCAATACTGTAGTTATTTATTTCAGGAGCGTGTGTATTCAGCCTGTTTTAGTTGACTCCTACATATATTCTAATATCTTTATATGGCACCTTTAACATGTTTGTTTTTCAAAAATAATATACGTCTGACAATCCTCATTTCATTCCTTCTGATCTTACAACTTGAAAAAAAAGGAGCACATTTCCTCCTGGAGTTGAAGAAAGTGTGATTATTAATTGAAAATAGTTTTGTTGGTTTATATTTAATTTTTGTTATAATTTCTATTGCTATTATTATTCATATTATTATATAGGCTATTTTAAAAGAATTGTAGTTGTAAAGAATTGCATTTTAATTTGATGAAAATTAATTGATAGTTTTATTCTCTGTCAGTTTGATTATTATTAGAAATTTGATTAACCTAAGAAACCTAAATAAATACATATATACTATCATCATCATTATTATTATTATTATTATTATTATTATTATTAATAATAATAATAATAATAATAATAAAATCATCATCATCATAATAATAGTTATTATTATTATTATTATTATTATTATTATTATTTATATAGGTTTCTTAGGTTAATCACATTTCTTTGAATTTGTTTGGGTTTTTTGCTTTGTTTAGTTTTTTTGTAAGATTATCTGCTTTTATTTCATAAAAACTTTTTCTTTGCAATGTCTGTTGTTTTTTAGTTTTGATTCTTCCAGGTTTTTTTTGTTGTTTTTTGTGTTGGTTTTTTGTTTGTGTTGGTTTTTTACTATGGCATCTACTACAATATCTATGGTCATTTCCGTAAAGGCGCTGAAACCCTGGAGGTGCTCGGAGGCACGTTATTGTTTCAGCATGCACAATCAAAACTTCCAGAAAGTCGTTTTATTGTCAAATGTCAGAGGTGCTGCTTCGTAAATCACAGAGTCTCGACTTCTGCATGATTTCCACATTAACCCTGATAGCATTGGCCTCCAGTAATCAGAAAACCAGTATGGACTGTAATGTTAACATAAACCTGCCATTTATCTCACATTATTGAGATTACAGTGGAGGAGAATGAAGCTCCGTCTTCGTATTTTACGACACCTTCTCAAGACGCTCAGCTTGGATGCTAATCTTGTCAAATTGGCGAGGCGTGTGCTGATCTGCCAAACATCGCCGCTTCCAGCTGAAAGCCGAAGCTCCGCCAGGTGATTATTTATCCTTTTCAAACAGTTGAACCGCGACCAACCGCCTAGTTGGACGGCGGTTTTCTCGCAGTCTGAGATTTAAATATACGGGCGACGCAGACGAGCCCGTCGCCACTCCGAAGACACCGAGGGTGTGATCACAGCGGTAGGTTTGGGTTGGAACCTTCCCAGCAGAAGAAAGCAGGGATTGTAAACAAAAGCACACAAATAACATGTTTACCAGCCAGCAGGGATGAGATACGGCTGAAATTAATGGTTGGGATGAAGGACACAATGTTTATTTTCATACATGAACGACAGACTCCGAGTGTTTTCAAGTCCTGTGAATATCCAGACTTGATTACTGGGTTTCTGTGACGACTTTTACAACTAAATCATCTCATCATCAGCATAGGCTCTGCAGCCCCAGGTGAGTGATTAGTCTGAGATCATGTGTAAATGTTGTAATTCTCAGCTCGTTTTCTCAAATTTTCTCTTCCCCCATTCAGCTCGGATGGAAACTCAATTAAATCAGAGCGCAACGGCCCACAGAGCTGTCTTGGCATGACAGCAGGAAAGAAAAAGAAACATGGGGGGGGGTACCAGCCAGACAGGAAGAGCCAAGGTAAGATGACTGAGCGGGGCTCACAGCGGCTCTTCGGGGGCCCAGTGAGACACCATCTGTCCTGGGGCCGGGGAGGCCGGGCCAGGAGACGAGCTCCCCAGACAGCATGTTCCCGCCATATGCTGCTGGAGCATGAACAGGAACAGGCTGGCTCTGGACGCTGTGGTTGGCTCTGCAACCAACGGAGCTGACCTTATCTGAAAGGCTGTAAATGGCCCAGATCACAGGATTCTGCTGCACGCTGCATGTGGTGGTCCTTCAAGGAGCCTGCAAAGGGCTTCTGCTGGACTGCAGCGGCAGGGAATCTTGTTAGGGATGAACATGTAGCGAACTGTACCATTGTGATAAACTGGGTTTTCACGCTCTGCAAATTCAGACTGGCAGAGGTCAAATAGTTCAATCTATTTACATTAAAACGATTTCATACAGGGTTAACACAAGGCAGAAACAAGAAAATACCAAAATATACCAAAGTTAGCAAACTTATCTGCTTATCTTATTATTGAAGTTTTCTACATTCACTGATATTATTGGAGTGTGGACCAGTGGTGACCCCCCAGACTGATTCTAAAGATGCGTTTGGGACTTGGTAGTTTTATAGTTGACAGTCACTGTAAAAACAATCAAACTTGGTCGTCCAGCGAGTTTCCATGTTCTCCCATTGTTATTGTTTATAGCGTGTTCTCTACACGTGTGTGTGGTGCTTCATCACAAAAACAACCAGCAGTGCCTACCCGTGGCCTAAAATGAAAGCTACATCATTTAAAGCATTTCTGCCGTTTCAGTGAAAATAGATATTGTTTTCAAAATGTTGATGTTGAAACGTGAAACTTTTCAGAAAAGAAAATGACATTTTCAATGCAGACAGATGAAACATTCTCGTGAAGCCAAACGGGAGCCATCGAATACTTCAAAGCAATGCGTAGTTTCCCGGTTTTGCTGTGATGAGCCGAAAGAGACCCTGAACCGAGGATTGGAAACACTGCTCGAGGAGAAATTAGAGCGGAAAGCAAAGTTTAATGAGACGTCATGTAAAATGTGGACGTTTTGGGCTTTCAGCTTCACAAACTGTCTAAGAGTGTCGGGAAAAAAAAGTATTTGAGAGGAAAGTGTTTCCGCCACAATGGAAGATGCATGCTGGGAGTTTGCCAATCAGCAATTAGCAAAGTTAATCAGTAATTCACATATGGCAGAAAGCTGCACTGCGCTCTTTGGACCTGAGCCACACCAGCTTTATTCTGCTGGAAAAGGAAATGTGGAAAAGAAGTCGACGCGTGACTTCGCTGGATGGCGTTCCTCGTCTGATTGGTGATTTGAAAGAACTGTGCAATCTCACAGGACCGAGCAGCGAGTGTCTGTACCCAACGAGCTGTGTTACACTGAATCCATCACCGAGTGGGGATGCAGCACGGGTTCAGTGAAGAGAGAGAGAGAGAGAGAGAGAGAGAGAGAGAGAGAGAGAGAGAGAGAGAGAGAGAGACTGCTGCCAGGTGAGCAGACTGTTGGGTCATGATCTGTGTGCGTCACACACAGTGTGAGACAGGATCACATCCAGTGACTCCACCTTCTCCATGGATCTGAATCGACCACAGTCCTATAGGCAACGTGTTCAAGTCTGCCACCTAGTGGGGAGCACCAGGATTACAGTCAGTTAGAAAGCAAATAAAAATACTGCAATAACGATTTACAATCTGATAGTTTATCGGTACTTTATTGTCATTTCTCTATATGTGCTCTAATATTATGGCAATATATGAAAATGTTTTGAAGTAGAAAAAGCCATAAAAAAAACCTCGCACCCTTTTGACTGTTCCACGTCACAGTGAAAACATGATTCCGACGGGGAATAGGCCAGTCTGCTCGCAGTCCAGCGACTCCCCACAGTGAGGTACCAAAACAAGTGCCCGGCCTGTTTACATGACAACATTCAGAGTGACTACACAAAACCTCTGTCGTGTTTTGGGTTCTGTTCACACCACAACGGGACTCAGAGCCACTGAAAACTTTTTGAAAAAACTTTTTGAAAAAGGCTCCCAAGGGGGGAGAAAACACTCCCACTCAGTCTCCATGTAAACTGAGAACTTTTGTGAAACACTGCTCCAGCTCAAGGGCAAAAAGGCCGCAGTGAATAGTTCTTCTGCACAAGTGCAAGTGGAAGGATGGTAACAACAATGTTTTCCTCCCTCGTGTCATCATCACTCCTGAGACTTTGTAAGTGTTATAGTGGAGGGTCACCCGGAATAGCAATCCAACATCATGGTCAGTCCATACGAATGTCTGTGTTCTCACACTTTTAATGTTTATAGTGCATTGTTCTCTGCGCACATACGTGTGGTTCAACTTTCAAAAACAACCAACAGCACCACAACGTGTCCTGGCCTGTTAAGTACATCGTGTCTGCCCTTCCCGTGGAAACAGACGTCATTTACTAAATGTTGCTGTGTAAACACAAAACTTTTCTGCTACAAAAATGCAAAATGTATGCATTTTTATTTTGCATCGTACGCGTTGTATAAATGGAGCCTCAAAGGAGAATGTCAATAGCGAGTTAGCAGCATGCTGTTCGACAGATTTGGCACTGAGCTCCGACTGTGAATCCACTATTAACTGCATTGTCTTCCATTTCAGCCGAGCTATTGTGTGTACATGCACTTTTACAGTTGGACTAAGGCAATAATTACAGATTAAACTGTCCCTGTTGATGAGGTACATGAGGCCTTCAGCAGTAGCACAACATAAAAGAATTGGGGGCACCATGGGCTACTATGCCAAGGTACTGGCTTCAATCAATCAATCAATCAATCAATCAATCGAACAATCTGACTGCACTCAGGAGACGTGTGCAGGGCTCCATCTTCCTCTGTGGGTCTGAAGGTGCTGCTAGCATCAGGGCTAATGATCTGCAGCTCATTGATGAACAAGGCTTGGGACAGAAATGCCTCAAAAACATCAAAAATGCTCTTGTTGCCTTATCAGGCCTTGCTTACAAGACACATATCAGTTTCAGAAAAGCTGCACATGCATGTGATGTAGGAACATTAAAAGAGCTGCAGTTTTCTTGCAGGCCACTAGCTGGTGCTGTGTGTTAGATACAAGCAGAGAACGGTACGGCGTGAATAATCAAACTTCTTTTTGCTCTCCGTCTTCAGACAGCCAAACACAGGATGTGCTGTATGTAAGCCATGTGTCAGTGCTTATGCAGATAATGGTGTGGTAAATGTTTGTGAAGAGAGACTGAAGAATCTGTCATGTTTGAAACAGTGAACATCACAAACACCAGAATTCTCAATCGTTAGTCGTGCATTTACTTACATCAGCAGAAACAGTATTGATTATAAGAGGTATGTGTATGTACACGTACTCCACATTTCAGAAAAGTTGGGTTTTGCCTGATCAGACGAAGACTGAGACAAGAGGAATTTGCAGTCTTTCCTCAGTGACAATATTGCTGCTCTTCAAGTGTTTGCTCACCATCAAGGCAAGCATATTGAAATGCACCAGCACTTTTCTAACTATTTGTTTGCACAGCGAGAGCCAATAAAACTGCTGCAATCCATTTTTTTTCTCTCTTTTCTATGAAATTAACTGGATTACCTTTTCTAAGTGTCCCTATCTAAAACTATAATGGAAACAGACATTATGGGGGTGATAAATGAATAAATAAACACCCCATTGCCTCCACATTCCATCTAAAACGACACTAAACGCCCGGTCGAATTCAGACACAGCTTTGACTCGTTCCCCTAAATTCTAACAGTGGTGTATGGGAAGTGATGCTTGACAGACGGAGGGACAAACAGATCCTAATCCTGACATGGGGTAATGTGCACCAGCTTCCATCTGCTGGAGGAAAATGACTCAACCGTCCTGTCAATACGCTCCGCCTAATGGCAACACCACCTCAGCAGGTCTGCTGTGCCCGTCGGATGTTTCTCAATCCTGTGGCTGACTCATCATCAGCCACAACATTAGAACTGCATGCCTAAAATGGTTGTGCTATGAAATTGGGCTTTTATTTTTGTAATTTTTCAGCTTCTAAATGATCAAATCTGAAGACAGAAACGTTCACTTCCTGCTTGATACATCCCGCTCACTAAAAGGTACGATACTGCAGAGAGCAGCACGACACCCTCTCTGTGCTCATAATGTTATGGCTCCTCACGACGATGTTCTCTGAACAAGTTAGACTGTGCAGCTTTTTTTTTCCCCCTTAAAGCAAAATTCCTTTAATCAGCAGAAACTCAGGCCTCAAAAAGTTGCCAGGAAATTTGCAATGTCCTATCAGCTGTTGAGATTTGATATCTCACGATTTACATAATAATACTGAGACGAGAGGAGAGAGCGCCGGAAACACAGAGAAACAGACGGAGAGCAAAGCAGGGAGATAAGACTGGAAAAAAGAAAAAACAAAGATGCACACACTGAGACAAAGTCAGATGGCGTGTGTGAGGGATATTTCCAGAAAGTGTTGGAAGTGCATGTGCAAGCACGCACACACACACACACACACACACACACACACACACACACACACACACACACACACACACACACACACACACACACACACACACACACACAGAGTTCCATGCGACAGACCTTCTATAGTCCATGGGATTTTATGGCGCACACGCTGAAGAGCACACACCCCCCTGGTGGCACTAAGCTCATTTCAGCCTCGCTGACAGATTTATGGCATTTCCATCACCCCATGTGCCTGAATGGAAGAGTGTGTGTGTGTGTGTGTGTGTGTGTGTGTGTGTGTGTGTGTGTGTGTGTGTGTGTGTGTGTGTGTGTGTGTGTGTGTGTGTGTGTGTGTGTGTGTGTGTGTGTGTGTGTGTGTGTGTGTGTGTGTGTGTTCGACTTGACGCCCCAGAAAGTACTGTCACAGTTGGCCAGGTGCCAAGTTCTGAACAGTTGGCAAGACGAGACTGCAGTGTGGTGCACACACACACACACACACACACACACAAAGGTGATCGGGCTCTGGATGAAGAATTGATGTTTCCAGCTCCGGAGTAAGAGTGTGCCATTATTTTCAGGTGTGAGTCACAGCTGAAGGCAGAGGGGGTGCCGGTTCAACCCCCACAATATGTACAGTGGTGGGAGCAGACACGGTCGTGTGCGTGCGTGGCTTTTAAAATGACTACTTCATATTAACATCCACTGCTCCTGATCACAGCGGAGGCATATATTCAGTTTTGATATTTCAGTGCCATTTCAGTACGACTGTTGCTGGTTTGACAGGATTGCAGTAGCCTAGCTTAGCATCGGAGAGCAAAAATGAACCGTCACAATTTAATTTACAACTGAAATATCCTTTTGAAATACTATAATGACATTAAAGCCTCATCTTGATTTGAATAATAATGTATTAAACAAACCGCCCCGTTGGAAGCATATCAGTTTACTTTGCCATATATTTACCGTATTTCCTGGACTTTCGGTCACATCTTTTTTACAAGCACTTTGGCTGCTCATGAGACTTACAGTACATATACCAGCATACGATAAATATTGAGAACAGTAGTTGAAAAAGCTAAATTATACAAAGAAAATTCTCAAAAATATGCTGTTTTGAAAGAATGAAACTTTCGCCTGCGTCTTATAGGTTATTGATTATTCTTTCCAGATTGAGGGAAAGTGAAAAACTGACTTAACCAAACATCATGTTGTGACCACATACACACGCCAGTGTTTTGAAAAATCACAGACATGCAGGAGATGAGACATGCAGCAGCTCTTCCTGATTCGACTTTGACCAAGAGAAGGAATCCTTGATGTCACAGTTTCAAGAATATTGAAAAAAAAAAAGCATGAGCAGAGTAATTCTGGTGAACACCAGTTTTGACATTGGGGGATTTCCATATAAACTGGCTATACTGGCTGATATCAATACCAGTATTGGGTCCGATACTGCAGACAACTTGTACTCATATTTTTAGAAAGTAATATTGGTGCATCCCTGGTGTGAACGGACCCCAAAACCCAACCAAGGTTTTTAGTTTTCACATGAAAACCTTGTTGTATCAATATCTGGAGCACAAGTATAAAGACTTAGTTCGTCCATATAAAGTACTTTCTCTCCATAGAGCTTGTTATAGTCGGTCCAGTCCACCTGTTCACACATACACATCAACCACACACACTGTGGGGAGCATCTTGGGTTTCAGCGTCTTACTCAAGGACGTTTCGACACATGAGCGAACGGAGAATCAAACCGCCGACCTTGGGACGGGAAGACGATCTGCTCCAGCGGCCGGGCCTCAGCCACAGTGTTTAACATCATGCCTGATCTTTTCATCTCCAACGTCTCATCTTAATATCACACACTGGTCTGGTCCTGGAAGCTGGGATCCCCTGCAAAGCTCAGAGACACTGGAGACTGGCTTCTTCCTTAGAGGAGGAGTTTGACTTCAACGTGCTGAATCGCACACACACACACACACACACACACACACACACACACACAGAGAGATGAGGTACAAGACTTTAAAGGCTTTCAGTGAGCCGGCTGCTGGCTGCCGAGGTGGAATAGAACAATTCAAAGGCCGTCTGGAAACGTGAATCTCCTCCAATTGGCTGTCATAAGAAGTTGAGAGCGCTCGCTAACTGTACCACCCACCTGCCGCCACCACGCTCAGGATGTAAACACACCCAGACTCTTTGATAGAGCAAGAAAGGGGAAAAAAAAAAGAAGTGAGAGAGTGGAAGAAAGGTGGAGAGTTAGTGTGGCGTCCCTTTGGTATTGACAAAGACTCCCAGCAATTAAAGCTGCGCATTCAGAGCCAGGGAAACTTCCTTGAAGGTCTTGGCAGTGACTCTGAGGCTAGTCCTTCCTTCAAAACACACACACACACACACACACACACGCACGCACGCACGCACGCACACACAGAAGCATAACCTGAACTAACCTCCAGCAGCCAACAATAACTCACCTTATCTCACATTAACAGGCACCGAACGATCCTACCAGAAACCTACAGCAACCTACACCAACCCACACTGACTGACTCATTACACACACACACACACACACACACACACACACACACACACACACACACACACACACACACACACACACACACACACACACACACACACACACAGCTGCCTAGTAACAGGTCGGATATTTTTACCTTTGGTAAAGTCTGTGAGAACCTTTTCCTCCTCCTCATGTAATTTGATTCCACAGTTAAAGAAAAAAAAAAATCACTTTGTCTGAGTAATTTTTAGTCATCGGCGATGACACGATAGAAATTTACTCACCGACTTCACTGCCAGCAGAGCACTTTGTGAAGGCATCCTTTCTGAGATCCGCTTTCCGAAACAAATGCAGTCAAAATCTGCAAAACAAAAGAAGGATTAATTTGTTTCCGGTGCACTCACGCAGTGGGAAAACTCGACTTTCCCCACCGTGGAAAGCACGCTAACGCTGTGACTGCTAATTTTATAGGTTGCACCAATTCTAATGAACCAACAAAGTAAAGTTTTAGCATTTGCAGCAATAGCAAGTTTAAACAGAGCAGTTAAATGTGACATATAGATAAAGATAAAAAGATTTCTGAAAACTGCAAAACATACTAATTTAGGAGCCTGTTGTGACCTCTAGTGGCTATAAAAGGTATAGCAAAAATATGTTTATGTAAATGTAATAAAGCCAATGAAATAATAACTTTAGATTCATGTGATGAAATGATATGTATAGCTTTTTCTTTTAAATCTTGAAAAATTGTATAACTGCTGCTGTTAATGTTATTTATAAATATTTCAAGTCCTTGCTTTGGTCGAGATGTTGGTGTTCTGCATTGTATATTGGCTTTCAGAGCCATTATTGTGCCAGTTCAGCTATTTAGGTCTAAATCAGAAGAATTTCTCCCCCAAAAAATGTGTTAATTATATTTGATGATGCTACATTCAACAACACAGACATTAAATGATCCAATCAAACGAAGAACATTCTGAATAAAGATTTTTTTTGTACATCAAATTGGCTTCTACAAAGATAGGTAAAAGCTTGTTGCAGTTTGTATCCTCAATTTATGAATATGATACATATTCCATCCAATATGAATATTTTTGACAATAAAAAAAAGTAAATTGTACTTTTGCAATAAATACATCTTGATTTATGTGAAGCGATCTAATTAGCCACAGTTTTACATTTTCAAGGGTTTTTATTAATGGTAATATTATCAACGCTGATGAAAGAATCGTATCAACTTTTTTTCATACGAACATTTTAAGTTTTTAAACAATAATTTCAAGCAGCATCATCGTGAAATAACGAATAGCCTTCGATTGATTTTTTTTTATAGCATACAAATTACATGAATGAGCCTCCTGTTGAAACAAGTCATATTTTGTGCAGAATAATTATTAACTATTATTAGCATAAATAATGCGCGTCGATAACTTAAAGTGGCCAATTTTCATCTGTAGCTTAATTTATTAGTTGAGAGCAAAGAAATGATGTTGTTTAAATAATGTGTGCCGCAGCTCTGGAACTAAGCCTCAGATAATGAGCTGTCACATTTTAAAATGCGGCTTTAAATCATTAATGTAATGAGCAGAACAGAAATGGGAAGTTTGAGTTCTGACATCGGCAAAAATTAGACATTCAAAACAAAAACAACGAATAATGTAAAACAGAAATAACATTCCAACATTCCAATTATTTCCAGGAATAAAACACTAAAAAGGTAAAATATTAAAGATAACTAAGCTTAGAAAACTGTGTGGAACATTTCCACATCAACACTGAATAATCCCTTCAATTTTAGATCACGATTATCTGTAATTGATCACATGATGTACAAAATGCAAACGTAATGCATTGTGAATTCAGGGTTGTGCAATTTAACAATACTATTTGTTTTACAATTACAATTACAACAAATGATGACGTGTAAACGAACGCTCAAAACACAACAAAGGTTTTCCATTTTCCTTTTCAAGTGAAAAGGTTAAACATGTGCCACCTAAATATGGGTATAAGATGCTGAACTCATAGTTGTAGCTTTGAGAGTAAATACATGGAGAGCTCAGCTTCCCACATCACTTTTACTAGTTATACTTAATATAAACTGCGAAAGCTTGAACAACCAACCAATAAAAAACGATTCTGCTGCGCTTTACGAAACGTCTTAATTAAAAAACAAGCCCACATTTCCGCTCTGCGAAGTAGAAATATGGAGCTAAATCCAGGCTAAAAGGTTTAGTAATTTGAAAATAAATGCGACTGAAAAAACTACATTTGAAGCTGAATGTTCAAGGTTTGATCTAGAATTTAAAAAAACTAATTTTTTTAAAACACTGTAAAAATTATTTTGATTAAACTCTGGAATTGTTTTAATGTATTCATTTATTTCCATTGTTCACACTTAATTATATCTTAATCTAAATCTAAAGTGTTATTATTTACCGTTACAGGTTATCTTGTTTCTTTCGCTTTCAAAACTTTCTTTTACTTTCAGATTGTGTTTTTTCAGGTTAAAATTTTGGCCCCGTTCTGTAATGGGGGGGTGTGGCAGGATGAAGGATGAGGCAGAGCTGAATCTTGGAACACGTCTTTATTTCGTAACCCACAGAACTCGACTGGAAAAGCCCGCAACAGCCCGGGCGCGGGAAAACTCAAACCCCGCCCCTTTTCCCATAATCCTCTGGGTGAGAGGCCTGGATTATTACGGCCGCCACAGGGGCGGCTTTTTTTGTTTATTTCCTTTTTCAAATTAATAAACTTTTTGGTCTGGTTTTAGCTCCATAAAGAAACCTTAACTTTTTTTATTTTGTGTTAAAAAGATTTTTTTTAAAAAGCTTATAAAAAAAAAAGCACAAAAAGCAGGCAGGAGTAGAAAATGACAGCAATGATGGAAATGACACTTAAAAGTAACAATAATAATGGTGGTGGAACTTTTTACACCCACCCGGGCCCCGTTTGCACGGCAACGTTGTTGAATGAAAGTGCAAAATGTGCAAAAAACGACAACGGTTGCCGGAGCCACTGAAAACACAACTTTTTGAAAGCACTTCAACCCAGTGGAAATAGAGGAAAACACAACTTTTTGAAAACACTCCAACCCTGTGGAAACAGGGGAAAACACAACTTTTTGAAAACACTTCAACCCTTTGGAAACAGGGGAAAACACAACTTTTTTAAAACACTCCAACCCTGTGGAAACAGGGGAAAACACAACTTTCTGAAAGCACTCCAACTCTGTGGAAACAGGGGAAAACACAACTTTTTGAAAACACTCCAACCCTGTGGAAACAGGGGAAAACACAACTTTTTGAAAACACTCCAACCCTGTGGAAACAGGGGAAAACACAACTTTTTGAAAACACTCCAACCCTGTGGAAACAGGGGAAAACACAACTTTTTGAAAACACTCCAACCCTGTGGAAACAGGGGAAAACACAACTTTTTGAAAACACTCCAACCCTGTGGAAACAGGGGAAAACACAACTTTTCCCTCCGTGAGTTTGATACATTCAAAAAGACTTCAGGTTACTGGAACATTCAGCAGCTCACAAAACATTTCTTAACACAACTCTGCACTTTGACTCTCAAACATTTGCTGTTAAATTAAAAAGTACATGAGTGAAGTTTAGAAAAAGATCCTAAATGATGCTTAAATGTGTAGAATCCCCCCCCCCCCCATCAAAGCAATCTTGCCTATGATCCCTCCATCCAGCCCTCACCCTCCAGAGAGTAGATTACGTGGCCCTATTCCTCCTAGCACAGTGACTGCAGCCACCAGAGGCCCCAGTAAACAAACACATTATTTCTGCAGCTCGCACTACTTTTTCTTCTGCAGGATGGTTTGTACTGTTAGTTGCTGCCCTGCAGCAGAAATACAAGCAGAAAAGTTTCCTGCGAACTATTTGGTCTAACTTATTTCCTAAAAGTTACTATTCTACCTCCTGGTGTGTCCCTTAACTTCATGCATTCATTGAGCACACAGAGTTAACAACACATTTTATTCATAAGTCACTTTTCAAACCGAAGTTAGAAAGTGCTTCAAAGCAGGAGAAAAGCAGAATCAGTAAAACAAAGCAGCGTATAATTGATTTTGAAGTATTAGTGAGTAGCCTGGAAGCAAATTTGGGACGCATGAGAACATTTCCACACATTTGTAGAGGAGCAAATGCTAAAATACAACAGGAAGAACAAAAGCGCAGCAAAGGGAAAACTGTAGAAGAGCAAAGTTGAGCGACTGCTGGTGAAAATTGGTCCATTGCACAAATAGATTCATTTCAAATGTGTTTCATTCAACACGCTAATGAAGGACAGCCGATTGACCAGGTGGTAAAGCTGGACAACACATCGCAATATCGACAAGTGCAATATATTCACTCTCGAATTACAACATCAGTACAGCCAAACTGGCCCGCCTCGCGTTCCTACTAGTGGGTGAAAAATCCGACACTGAATTCTGCTTCACAGTGATCGGAGGAGCCCACATCAAGAAGCAACGTTGCTATAAAAACCTGTCCGCCACAAGCCAGTTTATCTCTGTGCTCATTTCTCTGACACCTTCCGCTTAAAACCCCAAAACTCAGCAGGATCGTAGCGTGAGACGCCGCTTTCACGCAAAAGAGTGGACCCTGAGGCTGAGCTAGAATTGTTTGTCCATGCACTGTGCATGCACACTGTCCATGTTTCAAATGGGCTCATTTTGACTTTGTAAAGAGTGTATTAAATAGTGAATAATTCACGGGGAAAAAAACGGTCAAAATTCTTCCATTTCACCGAGTGACGGAAAACAAAAATCACAGGTCAAGAATTCAGAAACACAAAAAATAACGAATAATGAGCAAAGATGTTTGAAAGACTGTTGGTGGGATAAAACAAAAAGACGTAAAGAAAAAGAAAAACTAAAGCTCAAAAACACTCAACATTATTAAGCGTTTCCTGGGTATCGTGTCGTGCAGCCGCTTCATGGTGCGGACGACAGAAGTGTGAGATGTGGAAGACGAATGATTCAAAGGCAAAAGTCCACAGACTGAAAACGTCTTTTCGCCACGTTGTTGAAAAACTCAGAAGGAGCAGAAACGGTTCAAAAACTTTTCCCGTCGCTGCCCGATGCTAAAAACTCCTCGACGTGGTTCAGTAGATGAAGTCTATTGTTCTAACTTTACTTCATTAAAACAAGAGTGTAGGGCTCATTACAAAATACCAGCTGGCAGATTTTTGTTCCTGATTTAAAAGTCTTGCTCCTGTCCGGAGGGCGAAATGACGTCGGCTGCAGATTAGCATTTCTGCGGCATCAGCAGCCGCAGTTTGAGAGGGTCTGCAAGTTTTCTGAAGCAAGAACTTTGAATTACACGAATGTGCTTTCTGAGATTAAATTAGACAAAGATGACATTTAGGGAACGTCTGACTTCAGATCTGATGTAAATCAAGAAAGCAATCGACACACGGTTGGGAATCTCAACACCTTAATTCGCTTCTATTGGTAAGAAAAGGTTGAATAATTAAATGATGAGAAAAATCTGAAAGTCCTCCTTTAAACACGTAATCAATGAAACTCCAACAATCAGACACAGCTGAGGAATGACTGCAAGGTTGTGGGTTCGATCGTCCCCCTCGCCTCTTCATTGGTTGAAGCGTCTTTGAGCAAGAGGCTGAAGCCCAAATGTCCTTCGGTGGAGGCTGAGCACCTTTCATGGCAGCGTCCCTACTGGAGTGCATGTTTGTGTGTGTGAGACTGACGCACACACATTGTTGTTGTTGGCTTTGTTAGTTTGGGTTTTTGTTTGTAAGCACACATATTGTAAGTTATTCCATAGAATTCATAAGATCGATATCAATAAGCCACCGGCCTCCTCCTGCTCCTTTTATTGCTCATTTAAAGTGAACAGTATTTGTTAGTGTTTGTATTTTCTATGTGTTGAAACATGACCAGAAATTAATAATTCATTCGTTCATAAACTGGTAAAACAGTTCGATGGGTTTACTATTTACCTCATTTAACTATTCCGACTTTGGAAATAAATAGGAATATTACAAATTGAAGATTTATCCTTACAACGTTTATTATTTGTACAATTGGATGAAACTTGATGTTGTTGTTTCTTTTGATCCAAA
The DNA here is from genome assembly GCF_963422515.1 of Blennius ocellaris. NCBI lineage: Eukaryota > Metazoa > Chordata > Actinopteri > Blenniiformes > Blenniidae > Blennius > Blennius ocellaris. The sequence goes on along the minus strand of NC_137657.1, from coordinate 3,726,579 downwards.
TGACATGACACTATAAAACAGTTTTTAAAAACCTATGTATTAACTGTATTGACAGATGCTTTCAACAATCAACAAAAAAGCAACCACAATGATTACAGACAAACAAGCTGGTCACAAATTCAAACCAAGCATCTCACCTCATCATGAATCTCCCGTTAGCCTCAGGGTGAGTCTACTTATGTTCTGGAAAATGTGTGACTTACACCATTTGAACTTTTTTTTACCCATAAATGACAGAAACGCTGAAAACTATGTCATTTTTATTTTTAGGCCGCTAGTGGGCACTGTTTGTTTTTATAATGAAACACATGAAGTTTTCATGTGAAAATGTAATGTGTTTCAAGCAAAACAAGCAATTAAAATAATCGTCACAGTGATGTTCACGTGTCACAGTGAAATGTGAGATAAACCTTTGTGTCTTTGCTTTAATAAACGGGAACCAGAGTGACACTACCAACCCGTTTGGTGAACAAATGCTTTCTAAGGTGAACATCTTGAAATATTTCAGTGAAAAGGTACTAGAAAACATTTAGGCACTGTTAAACTTTTGTTGGCTTTATTTCCTCCAGGGGAAGGAGGAAGTGCTCATGATGCAAGTCAAACATCAGCCTCCAATGTCGCGGTAATTTGAACCTCGCTGACACGATTTTGTTAAAGGAATTCAGAAAATAGTTCCCTGGAGGAAACGCAGTGAGGTCCTGATCTATAAAACACATCGGAGAAAATGGGTCACGCAAAGCAAATCATGATGGATGAGATCGGATAAAGACAACCGAGGTGGAAAATGACAGAAGCTGTGTAAAAGCAGCAGCTTCGACACTGATGAGCCGTTATGTTATGACCACCTGTCTAATATTGTGTAGGTCTATTGAAACTACCGAGCACCGACTCCACCAGAGCCTGAAGACATGCTGTGTTCGCAGATGTGAGCAGCAGATCCTCCAGGTTGGGAGGCGGAGCCTGACCACAGTGCTGGGTTGCCATTTCACTGGTTGGATCACTTTGGATCGATATTAACCTGTCACAATAGGGAATATCACTTAATACCTGAGCTCCGTGAAAATCACCCATTGTCACACTTTCCCATTCGTTCTGCCTCCAGTTTGAGGACAAAATCCACAAGACAAGGAGCAGGACTCAGACACTGCGATAGTAAAAACAATGGAGCGATGGGGAAAGAGAACATTAATAAACATGGTCAGGGAAATAGGTGAGTATCAAGACAAGGTCCAGTCTCGTCATGGATCAAGGAAAAAACCTTGGTAAAGGAACAAACACCATAAGACCAAGTTGTGGTTATAAGGAGAAACGTAAGAAGATTAAATGCTGATTTGATTCAAATCTAATCTGTGATCTTTAAACGATCCAATCACAGTCCATATAAAGGACACATCAGGTTGCATCCCACGGTCTGGGCTTCAGTATTAACAGTTGCTAGTAACTCACCACAAGACGCTTTACGTGAGGTGTTTGAGAGAACACATGATGGTGGCAAGTCGCATCCATTGAATACAGGAGACCACGCTGATGAATCCCAAACAACTCTGTGGTGCTTCAGTTAGTAAAGAAACACAACAGGCCCCATGAGTATCGTTGAAAAGTCACGGCGGGATTGTGTGTAAAACCGTCAACGCCACAGTGCAAAGCACATCGATCGGATGACACCGCTGGATGAGCTTGTGGTGAAAGTATATATTATTATATATTATAATATTTCTGAAGTCCAAATACAGCGCAACAACTGAAGTAATCCATGTCTCCGTCTATTTCTTCACCTTGATGGGGGGAAAGGCGGAAAACGAAACAAAGCAGCCAAGCTGCTGCAACACGTTGAATTTGGGACGGCAGGACGACGCTCCTGCTGGAAAATCAACAAACATCCGTGGCTCACCTCTGCTGATGTAACGGCACCGTATTATGACGTCAAAACTATGAGACGGAGCGAGAGGGGCGGGGCTGAGCAGAGGGAGAGGGGGGGCGGGGCTGAGCAGAGGGAGAGGGGCGGGGCTGAGCAGAGGGAGAGGGGGGGCGGGGCTGAGCAGAGGGAGAGGGGGGGCGGGGCTGAGCAGAGGGAGAGGGGGGGCGGGGCTGAGCAGAGGGAGAGGGGGGGCGGGGCTGAGCAGAGCGAGAGGGGCGGGGCTGAGCAGAGGGAGAGGGGGTGCGGGGCTGAGCAGAGGGAGAGGGGCGGGGCTGAGCAGAGCGAGAGGGGGGGCGGGGCTGAGCAGAGCGAGAGGAGCGGGGCTGAGCAGAGGGAGAGGGGGTGCGGGGCTGAGCAGAGGGAGAGGGGCGGGGCTGAGCAGAGCGAGAGGGGGGGCGGGGCTGAGCAGAGGGAGAGGGGCGGGGCTGAGCAGAGGGAGAGGGGGGGCGGGGCTGAGCAGAGGGAGAGGGGTGTCCCAAATCTAAGGGTTGAAACGTATCCCTTTGCCTTTGCCCTCGTTTTGGAGGTGAAGGCAGAGGCGGAGGGCTGAGGGGTAGGCGGAGGGGTACAAAAGAGAATTGAGATTGGGCCTTAATTAATTTCCATCACTGTTTAGAGCTTTCAGCCATAAACGTGAGGTTAAGCCACTAAAGTCGCAGAATTACTGTGATTTGTTTTTCTTTTGTGCACCGTGTCAAACAAAAACAAGAAATCCTCCAAACCAGGTGTATTTACTTCAGACACGCCTCCTGCTGTGTCTCCACTTCCCTTTCTGTCACAGCAAGTGGTCCGAACGCCACCTACAGGTGAGGACGAAGTGTCTGACAGGTGGAAAACAGAGATTTACATGGAAAGAACACAGCGTCATCTCCAGACGCTGTTTCAAGTGAAACACATCGTTTCTCCTTACAGAAACTAAACACTGGAAGACGAGGGCTGGGCAAAAAATTGATTTCATCAATTAATCGAATTTGTAGCGAAAAAAGATTTGTATTTTGAAAATTCACGTTTTTTTTCTCCCCACCATTCCTTGTTGGTTTCCATAGTTGCTGTTGCACTTTTGCTTACACTTGGTTAAAGCTTGAATTTGTTGAATGAAAGCTCCTCATTTACTTTTTATTTTGGGATTGTTTATATGCATTTTAACTCTGACGACAATCACAGCAATAAAATTGCACTTTTGACAATATATCTAATGTCCATAGTTATTTTTAAGTGCATTGAGAAATAAAATCAAAAAATGTCATTGAAACTCAAATTTGTATTTTTTTTTCAGGCCAAATGGCCCAGCCCTATGGAAGACCCTAATGAATGACTTCCACTGACCTGTTGATATTGTAGATTAACAGTGCTGCTTTGTAATTGTAGATTACCAGCCCCCTTGACCCCCCTCATTCTAGGTCATGTTCGGAATTTTCCTGCCACTTTATAAGAGTAAAAACACGTGTTTTAAATATATCGTTTTCTATGCATCCATACATATATTAGCAGAGCATGTGCACAGGTTACTCTCACCCGACCGCTGCTCTCTAGAGTAAATGAAAGAGTATGTACTTAACTTGGGCTTCTTTTCAGGCGCTGGTAATGTGATCAAAGCTTTCCATCATCGCTCTCCACCGCGAGCACAAACGTATGCAAATAGGATCAGTTCAGGTGCATGAATGCATTTATTAATGTACACGTTCATCGGAGCAGACTGGAGCCAGGGCTGCAGCTTTGTGTGCAGGAATGCTAGGACTTATTTCAAACAGTAAATGGACAACCTGTGTGAAAACCTTCCTTTAAAGGCTGGCGTTGAGTCTCTGCATGGTAATGACTACTGGTCTGCTCTGCGCTGTGTGATATACTGTACACCACCAGGCAGTTTTATGGCTCTTCTGACTTGACTCATTCATGGAGGCAGTGACTAATGCAAACACTGTGAGAAGGAAAATACATTTACAGTACAGGTACATTGTATAGATACATACATGCTGTGCTGTATTGGGGGACCCTCTCGTCCAGAAAAACACAGTCCATTAACCCTGGCTTCAACAAATGATTCTATGTAATAGGAGCTTGCACTGGAACATTCGGTAGACCAAACAACTTCATTTGATTCAAAATCTTTACAGAGTTTCTGACAGTGAAATTATGGCTCAATAATTTATGGGAGAGTTTTTGCCGTTTCTGTGTAAACAGACACCATTATCAAAACATTTCCGTGTGAATGCAAAACCTTTCTGAAACGGTCCATTTTAACGGGGCTTTAGTTGTTGAATATAAATGATGTTTATGTAGCAAATACTGTATCAATGATGCATTGAATTTCCCTATTGTCTGGACAAGAACTTGCACGTGGCACGTGCCTACAATGTGTCCTGCACTGCACACAAGACGCATTACTTTGCCATGACCAGATGTAACTACAATCCCCAGCCAGAGGTTTTATACAGCTTCATTTTCTGATGTCCAGGTGAGCTAATGTTGCAGGTCAGTCCTTGAAGAGTTCCACCTTGTCTGTCGATTTATTTATTTCTTTCATTGGTTGAGCATGAGCGGTATTGTTCCACACTGCCCTCACAGGATATCTGGCTTTTTACTGTTTGATACCCATACACAAGGTCCCTTGATACACCCCAAATTACACACATAATGAAAGGAGAAGAGACAGAAGCCTCCATCTGTATCCACTTGCATATTTAGCGTCAAGCATATTTTGGCCTTGACCCCTCACCCTCATTCCAGCTCGTAAAGACAAAAAGGCAAAGGCAATTTTATCTAGAAAGCACCATTCAAACACAGCACCATTCCCAGTGCTTTACAAATACATAAAATAAAGAAAAAAAAACATAGAAAAGCTTTACAAATAAATAAAAAAATATATTAATATAATAAATACATTAAAGTTTTAAAAGAAATGAAAGAAATACATTAAATCTCAATTGGAATCTTCAGATCTTTGCGTTTCCCACAACCACTGACCATATGGTCACTTTGGGAACAAAACTCAAACCTCCCCCAGAAAAGGGCTCACCAGGTAGGTTTTTTACTATTAGATTTCATCGACAGAATGTTCCCTTTCAGTCGATTCACTCGGTGCAACACATATCACATGGGATATCATGCGAGGCCTGCTGAAGACACCTCTATTCACGCCTTTACAGCAGATGATCTGTGATGAAGTATGTGAGGCTCCGCCTGCACATATAATCCAGCGCCATCACAGTCAAAACTCAGTTGTAATGCTTCCACCTTGCTGACAACACCTCCTCGAGACAAAATAGCTAGCTTCCGCCAGTTACCTTGTTTTAGTTTCACTACTGCGACCCAAATTAGTTTAACAGTTCTTGTTGGTGTTAGCCACCACTACTTGTGTCGCGGTCTGTCTCTAGCCCCTCGCACATTCAGCAAGTGCGTGGAGACGACGGTATCTCCTCTCCTGAGAGAAAAGAGTTCGTGTTTTAGCGTATCTGCATGACTGGGCTTTAATAACCAGCTCCAGAGAGTGCGCAGAGAGATTGCTCATCCTGCCTCACGTACAGTCGCTGGGATTTTCAGTGAATTTCCCAAAGAGCTCACTCACCCCGAGTCAGCAGATTTCTTTTCTCAGACCAGAAATATGCTCGGTCACGAGCTGTGGAGGGCTGTCGGAGCACAGGGTACCGCGTTTCTAGGCTGCCTCACTCAATGTCAGTTGGGACGCAAACGGAGTTTGCGAACGGTTTTACAGCTGATGGGCATGATGGCGTCTATGCTCGCCATGGTGCCTCTCGGGCTGTTAAAAATGCGAACCTTCCAACGATGGACTCGTTCTCACCGGCTGTGCCCTGCACGTCATCTTCAAAGAAAGCTGACAATAACGCCATCTTGTTTACAAGCTCTCTGGCCGTGGAGGGAACCCGGTCTGCTGCAGCAAGGTTCCCTGATAGGCAGAGTGTCTTTTGGAAAAGTGGTGTCCACAGATGCCTCCCTGAAGGGCTGGGGAGCTCTGTGCGACGGGGCCATGGTGAAAGAGGACTTCACATCAACCACCTGGAGCTGTTAGCAGTTTTCTTAGCCCTGCAGCAGTTTCGTCGGATCCTGAAGGGCCAGCATGTGCTGGTCAGGACAGACCGTAACACGAACACTGAGACTCTGCAAGTGTCACTGCTCATGTAGATGTCATTCAACACTTTAATAAGAGCTGTTTCTGTGTTTTGGTTTGACCTAAATCTAGACCAAAAAACAGTCTCTTTAAGACACCCAAACCATCCTGAACCTTGTGTTTTTCCCTGATGACCGAATTCCTCACACAGCTTCGTCCATTAGTGAGTATCACCAGCAAATCACAATCACAATCTTTAACAACAATATCAGATTTAAAAAGTCTCTCTGCAGTACTCTGGATGTTAGCATTCACTGTCAAGGCTCGGCTTCAGAGTCAACATATTGACTTCCTGAAAGCCTTTAAACCATCAATTAAGTTATTTAGAAGCCGATCTTGTTGTGGTGACTCGTCTTCTTTTGGTAACTGGTTTAAAGCTGCTGCTCACTCAGGTGAAGACTTATGGAAGTGGACGGCTGCGATGGTGCTGAAGCTCCAAGTACTGGCGGCCAGATGTATGACAGGTGAGCAGCACTTTGTGCATTGATGAAACACAAACTGACTATAGTCCTGCTTACACGACAAACTTTCAAATAAAAACATGGTTTCGCATTTTGGTTTCATAAATGTTTTGTGTTTACGCAGCAATGTTTTGAAATGATTTTACACAGAATTGACAGAAAGGCTGATAATGATGTAGTTGGCATGTTGGGATACCAGTGGGTGCTGTTGCTTGCTTTTGTAAGAAACGACATATAGACGAAGAACAGACAACAATTCCCTATAAACATGAACAATGGAAGTACCCAGAGTTGGACTGTTATTACGTTGACTCAACTATAAAACTACCAAGTCCCAGGAGAATATGGACTGAGAGCCATGACACAGTGGAGGAAAACATTGTTGTTATTGTCTATGCACCAAGCATGTGCAGAACAACCATTGACTACCGCTGTGGTGTGTATGCGCAGTAGCAGTGTTTCAGAAAAGTTGCATTTTCCTCCAGCTAGATGGAAACAGAGTGCGAGCATTTTTGAAGTTGCATTTTCAGAGGCTCCAAGTGCCATTACTGTAACACAACAAAGGTTTCCCATTTTCATTTGAAAGCATTGTTGTGTTAACAGAGCTTTAGAGAGAGAGGAGAGACGTGGAAGATACTATTCGTGCTCATCTCATTCAGCATCTCCCCTCAAATCCTAAAAGGGAAATACTTCGGAATTACTTCAGAATTTAGTGTTATATACTGTCAATCACATACTTTTTCATGTAATCTCAAAAGGGCTTTACTCATACTTTATAAGAGCGCCTCTGGAAATGAGAAAAATGTCTTATCGAACAATCCATTTGAAGGCTCTTTATATAGCCTCGTATCCACAGTGTGGCTCAGCCCCGATCTAAGGCAGACTGTCTTAAACTTTTCCGGCCCAGGAGCCAAATTTAATCATCTCGAGTCTCGCCCTGGGACCCGGGCTCATTAAAAAGTACTGGTAAAGTCGTCGTGTCACCGGAATCAGGTCGTCTCTCAGCTCCCAGATTGAGACACCTCTGTTATAGTCTGAGCGCAAAAAGCAACCCCCGCCTCCGCTGTCTCCTGCTAAATTCACTGCGGGTTCAGCTGGAGTTCACTCCACCTTGTGATTTCTTAAGTTGTAGCCTATGGCCCACGCAGACCCCATCAATAATGTAGAGACCAGAGCCTGCTTACATCCCAGCCTTTAGCAGGAGGTCTGCTCACACAGAAGCAGGACGAAGATGTCTCAGACGAACACCACGAGGACCAGAGCACTAAAACCTAGGCTATTTTAGGTACGTGTACACACACACACACACACACACACACACACACACACACACACACACACACACACACACACACACACACACACACGCACACACTGGTGGATGTACAGATGAGTTGAACACACTGCGCTGCTGACAAAAACACAGTCGTCTCAGATAGCATTCAACTTTAAAGAGATTGCAAAACAATGACTTTTTCACTGTTGCAGCAAAAAAAGGAAAAGCTCAAAATCTGCAGTGGGGTGTGCTTTATTTAAAAACAGAAGGATGTTTTAATCTGGTTAATTGTGCCACTTGTATCACTCTTGGATGCTGACAGAAGATTAAAAAAGAATGTCAGTATAAGCTTCAGCATGTCTAAAAGCATTGGCTTGCGGCATTGATGTGTGTAAGGAAGACTTATAGACATCTTCTTGGCAAATGCTCTTCATTAAACAAAACAAATGACATCAAGATCTCTGCTAAACAATTACTTCTGAGCTAAATGTTATTTGAACAAGGGATCAGGTCAGGGACACTTCTGCTTGTAACCTTGAAAGATTGCCGATTTGTAGATGGTGAAACAAAGAAAATTGGAGTGAGTCTTGGCAAATTGTGTTTATTCAACATATAAATAGCTCACGACACTGCTGACTGATAGCTAACGTTTGTCTTTTGAGTTTCAAGTGGAAACACTACACTTGGACTACTTTTTAGTTGTTTTACATGACAGCAGTGCTGAGAGTCTGTAAAAGGTTCTTCAAGATTGAAACGCACAGCAGCATCACGGCCACAGTCAATAGTTTTTCTGCACATTCACAAGTAGATCAACAATAGCGATGACAGATCCCGGAGTAATGCTTGTACTGCGTATTGTTTTGAATGTAACAGCACTTTAACAAGGTGCACAATATAAACACGATCTGTTGTGTTTATATTGGCTTGTTTCCCTCTTAAATATCCAAGTTTTAACAGTGTTTTGAAGTTATAGTCGGCGTTTTATGAGCCTTGACGAAAGATTGAGCCTGGAAGAGACCGAGAGAGGAGGAAAGGAGCACGGGCGGAGTCGCTAGCTCGGGTGGCTAGTAGACGATCAAGATGGATTTGAAATGATGATGATGAAATATGGTTAAATTCAGCCTCTTCGTGGTCAAAACTCTGATCCTCCATAATGTAAACACAACTTGGGCGTGTGCACAACTCGTGATGTCACTCTATTATTGTCAGAAGCTCCGCCCAGCAGCGAAAATACCTGTTTATCGGCTATTTTCTCGCAGATTGCCGTGTTTTAACATTTTACCCTTGGACCAGTTAGCATAAAAAATGTCCCTAGAAGCGACAGCCAGAGTGTTTTGGAGGTCGAATTTTCATTTCACTAGGACTTTAAAGGTTTACACAAAAGTGTGCATTTGTGTGTTACAAAAACATAGCAGCCACTAGTGGCCTCACATGTAAACTACATCGATTGTTATCAAAATGTTGCTGCTGGAACATGAAACCAAAACTATTTCTTTAGATCTTTACCTCATCTGCCATCTACCCTCCATGAAAACTTTTTCTTCTGCCCATTGATTGATCCAAGAGTTGACACCTTTAATAAGCAGGACCACATTTTAAATCATAACACAAAAAGCCATACTTACTGGAATGTAATGCTACAGTGTAGGTCATAAATCAATGTCTCGGGTTCACCTACCATCGGCTAAGTAAGAGAAAGAGAGTTGGCCTTGAAGCTGTTATTGGTTTTACAGGAGAGGAAGATATTCCCTCCAGCTTCTAGATAAGGACATCCTCTAATAATATTAATAACAACTGTGTCTTGAAATATTCTCTGATACATCTGACTTCTGAAGGAAACACTTTATCTTTTAGCTTTGAGGCTAATTCCTTTTGCTCCACAATCAGAAAGTCAAACTCCATCTTTAAAGGGAATTCAACTTAATTCCGTCATAATTTGGCACTGATCAAAAGAGAGTCATTTAAGGGCAGTATAGTTTGGTTGTTCGAGCGGTCATCTCCCAATCGGAAGGTTGCAGGTTCAATTCCCATCTCTGCCTGCCAAGATGCCGAAGTGTCCTTGGGCAAACTGCTCCCATTGGAGTGACAGCGACTTGCACGGCTGCAGCCTCCAATGGTGTGTGGATGTGTGTGTGAATCATGTAAAGTGCTTTGGGGCTGCTGTCAGGGAAAAGGCGCGATATACGTGAAGACCATTTAAATTGTGTTTTACTCCCACCTCATTTGATTGCTGCCTTAATTAAGAGACTTGAGGAGCCAAGAGCCAAATATTGATACCTGTAGAAGAGCGGTGAACACTGACATCAATAAGCACTCATATTGGTACTCAGCATCGGCAGGTGATTAGTACTTGTGAGTGCTTGTCCTTTAAAAAAGTGGCATCGATGCCTCCCTACTTTACTCCATTATAAACTAAGTCAACGGCATAGAATGTGTTATAATGGCATCAGTTAAAGTGTACAATATCCTATATACAGCATTAGCTTAAAAAAGTAAATGTTATATATATAAATAATGTATATTGATATGAGATTATAGTTGTAGCATACTGGGCCAACACGTCTGTATGATGAGGTCCTTTGAAAAGCCTGTGTAGAGAAGTGGCTCCTGAGTCTAGTGGCTCTTGGTTTCACAATCCTCTCCTGATGAATGCTTGTACACAACCTGTGAGGAATATGAAAGTTGACAATATCGCGTACAGAATTGGCATTTTGATTGTTTTTCAGTATGTGCTAAACAGTGAAGCTGCACATCGAACAGATTCTGGGTGAACTTCATGCGTCCGATGTTCTCGATCCACGGGGACAGAGGAGGCAACAGTCCTGATACAAGTCCTCACAAACTTTGCAATTATCCATGTGGAAGCAGCCCTGCGCTACCTGATGGCTGTCGGCACTCCACGCTTTCACACATTTGCACAGAGATGAACAGATAATGGCGTGGCATCCACATGCACGCACGCACGCACGCATACACACACACGCGTGTAATCAGGAGCGTGCAGGCACTCTATTGAATTACGGTGTGAGCAGCACTCAGACAGGATACGTCCTCTTCCCCAACACACAGTGGATGTACACCATGCTGCGGCTGCTCATCAAGCCAATGAGAAACGTCTCCAGCTGCCTCATGAAAATGTCTTCAAGTATTTGTGAAACAAGTGACACAGAAGAGTTCAGACATTTAGGCTGGAAACAGATTTTGGGGTTTTTTCCAGGTGAGATTTATAGCTGGCTGTCGTGATGCTTCACATAAAAGAGGATAAATCCTAAATTGTATTAAAGAGCGAAAGTCTGAGGAGGTGAAAGCATCATGTGACTTGTGTGTGGTCAGGTGGCTTGCAGGTGCAGCAGATTTAGAAATATATGAACCCAAGAGAGGAGCTTCAGTTCTGATGAATTGGCCAGCTTGCACATGTGCTATAAGTCTATAGGTTGTTTTTCTTCAACCAGAACATAATTATATCAAAAAGCCACATTTGACCTGCAGAAAAACATCAGATGGTAAAATTATTGTTTTTATATACATTATTCATTACATCTTACATCATATTACATTACATCTCAAGTGTAAATGCATCATTTTGGCATTTTTGCTCCTGAAAAGTATCACGTTTCCACAGCAATGCCATGAAAACAATGTCTGTTCCCACAGCAACGGAGGAAACACTGAAAATGATGTGGTTAGTGTGTTGGACCACAAGTTGCTTCTTTTGTGTGATTTCGTAATGAGACCACACAAAAAGTATTATTTGTGCCCATTTACATGATGAAGGAACCAAAATGTTTTTAAAAAGTTATACCTTAAGAGCCATTTTCGAAAAGGTGCGTTTTTAGTGGCTCTGAGCACCGTTGTCGTGTAACCGGACACCCAAAACACAGCAAAACTATTTAAGTTTCACTTCTAATAGTTGCCGTGTAAATTTGGCCGAAATGTGAAAATAAAGTTTTGAAAAAAGAATAATCTGTTTTAGCACACTGTACTCAAACACACAGAATAAAGTGCAGTCTGCATGCGTTCACCTTTATTTGTCAGTGTGTGTTCAGCACTGCCCCTATATGAAGGCAGAGCTCATGATTGTCTCGTCTCCTGCTTAAAGGTCCCATATTATAGTTTTTTAACAATTTGAAACGGCTGTCAGGGGTCCAACGACATGGTAGCTGTGTGCTTATGATGTGTCCTTTATCTCAAATCTAATAGTTGTATAGTTTCAACATGAGTTTCTAGAGAGGTTGAGATTTGGACTGGTTTTTATTGACAAAGTAGGTTTTATATTGAAACAATGAGTCACATCTGGCAACCCTGGAGAAGATTTGGGTTTCTGTCACCATACGCTAATGATTAAGGTTTGGTAAGGTTTATTGCTTGGGCTTGTAGAAACAATGTTTTTCAAGCATGCCAGTTTGCACTGGAATCTGACCCAGTAGAGGCTCCTGAACAAGTCCAGACTTTGCAGCTGCAACAGGATGTTTCAAAACAGTTAATTAGACAATATTGTGCATCTGAATATGTTACTTAGTTGCGTCATAGGTGTCGTTAGTTACTACCAAGTAGCTCCTGCTAACTGTAATTGTTCAGGTTTTTCATATTATACTGAATTAATTATTTTTTTCTACCAATGGGAGGGTCAAAGGAAGAATTCACTACTGTTGGGAGTGGTTATTTCCCCACGTGACATCATGAAGGGAAAATGCCTTATTTACCTGTATGAGCACAAAAAAGTGGGCGGGAGATGACAGACTTTCTCCATTTCTGGAGCCTCATGCACAAGCTATATGGGGACACAGTGTTAAAACCATTAGAAAGTGAATTTTGCATAATGTGGGACTTTGAATGTTGAATCATCAATCATCTTTATATATGAAGTCTTCTAGCTATTATATCAACATACAACAAAAGCTTCTAATTAATAATGACAAATGGTGACATGTAAAGATAACTGTACAGACAAAGCTGCGCTCAGCTTTTTTCCATCATTGTATTTTAAGATAAATGATAAAAATGACTTGAATGACCCTTGGAGCAGGTAACAGTTTTGGAATATCAACATGTATTTACATTTTTACATGAATTGCCTCTTAGTTTTGACAATAACTAATAACCATGTGTGTGTGTGTGTGTGTGTGTGTGTGTGTGTGTGTGTGTGTGTGTGTGTGTGTGTGTGTGTGTGTGTGTGTGTGTGTGTGTGTGTGTGTGTGTGTGTGTGTGTGTGTGTTCTAATCTCCAGTTGTTTTTCCCATGCATGGACGTTACTGAATTATTAAATCATTACTCTGGCTTTGTGGCTAAATGAAGCTATGCAAACAAGGACAAACTGCATTAAAAGCACTCCAGCAGTAAGTGAGTGCACTGTTTGACAAAACTGTTTAAATGTCTTGTGTGGAAAGCGTGGAAAGGCGAAAAACAATATCAAATTGCTGTCTGCAGCACTTTCTGCTTGTTTCCAGGGCTTCTTAACTACTTCATCAACAGCTTAATGCTGCCATTTCTGGGCTGCTTCTAATCAGTGTGGGAACTGTGGAGCCATTAGCCAAATGCCAGCAAGTTTCTCCTCTCTAAAGCTTGAGGGGCCGCCAGATCTGGCAAGTGGGGCTCCCAAAGAAGCGAAAGGCAAGATAAATGAGGAGAGGCGAACGACTCCGAGCGGAGAAGAGAAGTGTGTTTATTCACGATAACCATCGTAATAATGGCAACACAACGGAGAAACATGCCTTTCACTGTGGATGATGCATTCCTCCTCAGTGAGAAACATTAACCAAATGTGCCACCTCCTCTCTGAGTAATTTGAAAAGTGCCACAATGAGATGAAATGTTTCATTTGCCCAGCTTTTGTCAAAATCCAATTATTGGTATCGAGATGCGGCGTGTCAGAAGAAATAATGTGGCCTGGAACATGAGGCCAGCTAATCTGTTACTGAACTGATAAAACATAAAGCTGAGGCAAATTCATCTCACCTAGATTTTATCCAAATAGGACCTGCAGTAACACAGACATCGGGTGTGACAAACACAGAGAGTGTTACCGAGAGCCTACAGTAGTGCAGGAAGTTTAAAAAAGACCGAGGTCACGAGAGAAGGCGCCAGAAAACATCAAAGTGGTTTGGACAGTTCCACTGGGCTGATATTCCAAACATTTTATTTTATTTCTTGGTTATTCTTCATGTGCTGGCGGTGGCGATGAAGACAACCTTGTACCCTGCAACTTCTTCCTGCTCATTTAGTCGAGCGTCAATTTGTATAGCGGATCACCTTCCAACCACTTTGAACAACTGTGCTCGTGGAGACATTTATAAACTGTCGACGCGTCTGAAGCTTCTTTGTCCTGTTGTGCATTTGTTGGCATACACACAAACTTTCCCTCAGGCTTTCCTCGAAGAGTAGCATCATTCTTGTTGTCTTCTTCATTTCTTTCACTGGTGGCGTATGAGCAACAACGCTGCCCCCACACGTCATCAACGGTATTGCTTTGTAAGCTCCCGGGAAACGTACAGAATTCTGCAAGTAATGAAGGTAAAAACTGACTGAAGGCTCTGTCTGTGTATTTAGTGTCGAGAATATTTGTGCTTTAAGACTTTCTGAGATGGTTGAGCGTTTCACTTTATCACAAAACGTGATTGAAGGTGAGGGTTTGTGATTGTTCTCCGTATAATCTTGTTTACTCCAACGAAGCTCGTTCGACTGATTTGTGTCTGTAAAACGACTCCATTACACTTCTTGTTCAAAGCTGGTTGGTTGGATAGCCAAGATCGCCGCAAATCTATTGCACCTTTGACATGTGGTGGGTCCCCGAGGTGTTTGTCCAACGACGGACAGACGTCCTGCGAAAGGTTTAGTTGGCCTTTCACTCACCGTCAGAGGGGATCGACCCTAGTGACTACAGATTG
>NC_137657.1:3329414-3709414 GCF_963422515.1 Blennius ocellaris | reverse complement strand
GGACAGTACCTCTGGACTGGCAGATGTCGTGGATTTTTTGATGGAGTGCTGTCCAGGGCCAAGTACTGCAATGTCAGAAATCTTCCACGAACACAAATTAATAATTCTCTAACTATACTGGTACTCAGCTAGTCTACAAACAAAGAAAACAGGCTGGGAGACGAGATCTGGATGCAAAAAGAGTTTTATTTCTAAAACTCGGAGCCCCCCGGTCGACCAAGAGACACAAAGATCGTTCATTCGGTTCAGTCCTTATATACACATTCTGAGGGTCCACCCACCCTTTGAACTGCCAGGTGTTTCTCACTTCTTTTCTGACTACCTAGAAATAAGCGGGGCTTCTGTCGGCACGTTCAAAGAGACTTTTCTCTGACCATCTGGAGATAACCGTAGTGTCCGTCGGCATTTTCAAGAGACTCGGCTTTGTCTTTTTCTGCTTACTCTGCGTTTTTTAATGATGTCCACTCTGCGTTTTTAATGGTGTCCTCGACTTATCACGGGGGGGGGGGGGGGGGGCTTTCTTGCACCTGTTCCTGTTCTTTGAACTTAATAGTATCCCTTATCTGTCCACTCTATGCTTTTTTCATGGTCACTCTGTGCTCTTCTGGGGACAGGGTTATCTTTTTGCTCCAGATGGTTTCTTCATTTAAAAAACATTTGTGAAAAACATTTGTGAGTTATTACATTACACTCGTCCAATCATCATGCATAATACGTTCAGTTATATCAACATACTTAATACGGTGTTACAAGAAACATAAGATCATTATTCAACACAGACTGGGATGGTGGTCCCCCTCTTCAAGAAGGGGGATCGGAGGGTGTGTTCCAACTACAGAGGGATCACACACCTCAGCCTACCCGGGAAAGTCTATTCCAGGGTACTGGAGAGGAGGATCCGGCCGTTAGTCGAACCTCGGATCCAAGAGGAACAATGCGGTTTTCGTCCTGGTCGTGGAACACTGGACCAGCTCTATACCCTCCACCAGGTTCTCCTGATGGTGGAACACTGGACCAGCTCTATACCCTCCACCAGGTGCTTGAGGGTTCGTGGGAGTTCGCCCAACCAGTCCACATGTGTTTTGTGGATCTGGAGAAAGCGTTCGACTGCGTCCCTCGAGACGTTCTGTGGGGGGTGCTCCGGCAGTATGGAGTCCGGGGCCCTTTGTTAAGGGCTGTTCGGTCCTTGTATTCCCGGAGCAGGAGTTTGGTTCACATTGCCGGCAGTAAGTCGGACCTGTTCCCAGTGCACGTTGGCCTCCGGCAGGGGTGTCCTCTGTCACTGGTTCTGTTCATCACATACATAGACAGAATCTCTAGGCACAGCCGGGGGCCAGAGGGGGTCCGGTTTGGGGACCACAGGATCTCATCTCTGCTATTTGCAGATGATGTAGTTCTGTTGGCTTCATCAAACCAGGACCTTCAGCGTGCACTGATGCGGTTCGCAGCCGAGTGTGAAGCAGCTGGGATGAGGATCAGCACCTCTAAATCCGAGGCCATGGTTCTCGACCGGAAAAAGGTGGCTTGCCCCCTCCAGGTCGGTGGAGTACCCTTGTCACAGGTGGAGGAGTTCAAGTATCTTGGGGTCTTGTTCACGAGTGGGGGGAAGATGGAGCATGAGATTGACAGCTGGGTCGGTGCAGCGTCTGCAGTTATGCAGACGTTGTATCGGTCCGTCGTTGTGAAGAAGGACCTGAGCCAAAAAGCGAAGCTCTTGATTTGCCGGTCGACCTTCATTCCTACCCTCACCTATGATCATGAACTATGGGTCATGACCGAAAGAACGAGATCCCGGATCCAAGCGGCTGAAATGAGCTTCCTCCGTAGAGATAGGGTGAGGAGCTCAGTCACCCTTAGAGATAGGGTGAGGAGCTCAGCCACCCTTAGAGATAGGGTGAGGAGCTCAGTCACCCTTAGAGATAGGGTGAGGAGCTCAGTCACCCTTAGAGATAGGGTGAGGAGCTCAGTCACCAGGGAGGAGCTCGGAGTAGAGCCGCTGCTCCTCCACATCGAGAGGAGCCAGCTGAGGTGGCTCTGGCACCTGTTTCGGATGCCCCCCGGACGCCTCCCTAGGGAGGTGTTCCGGGCATGTCCCTCCGGTAGGAGGCCTCGGGGCCGACCCAGGACACGCTGGAGGGACTATGTCTCTCGGCTGGCCTGGGAACGCCTTGGGGTGCCACCGGAGGAGCTGGAGGAAGAGTCTGGGGAGAGGGAAGTCTGGGCAACTCTGCTCAGACTGCTGCCTCCACGACCCGGCCCCGGATAAGTGGCAGAAAATGGATGGATGGATGGATGTTTAGAAAAAACGATGTCCGTTTCCACAGAAACAGCTGAAACAGTGAAAATGAAGTAGTTTCCAGGCCGGGCCACATGGTGGAGCTGTTGGCTGTTTTTGTACTGAAACCACACACACGTGCAGAGAACAACACAATCAACATTAACAATGGGAGAACTCTAGGAGACATTCTAGTGGACAGACCACCAAGTTGGATTGTTATTACAGAGACAACTATAAAACCACCAAGTCCTAGGAGAACATGCACTGGGAGCCATGACACTCTGGAGGAAACCTTGTTGTTATTGTCCAGCTACTGAGCATGTGCAGAAGAATTACAGCCACGGTGTGCCGGAGCAGTAGCAGCAGCAGCATATCACCAAGGTTAGATCTTGGGAACTGTTTTCATGCGTTTGCCATTTTTACTGAAAAAATGTTGTGTAAACAAGGCCTAAGAAGAAGTTTTGCCATAGTTGTAGTTTGATTGTCTCATTTTTCAAGTGGGCAGAGCTTCACAGAGAAACCTAGCACATAGTCACACCAATCACAAGCAGGAAATATTTGACTTTCTATAATTTACTTCGAGAAGGAATGAATTGGGCAAATAAAAAAAACATTTTCAGTCATTGAAGGACGATGAGCAGGACCTCGCCATGAATACCCGCAGCTGGTTAAAAACCCTCATCAACAACCTGTTCACACTGTGTCAAGCCAAACGATTTCACCAATTCAGCCAAAGACTTCTCACAATTATGTGTTCCTGAAAGCCGTCTGGAGGCGCACGCTGACAGCAAATGAATGCCCTTGACTGGAGCGCCGTGAATTAATTAGAAATTATTCCCTGTGTTCCGTTCCAAGAAATTATACATGTGAATTTACTCTAAAAGCTCGTGAAGATGAGGGACACTTGAGCACCGTTCCGGGGTGCGAAGGATTGACAGAACACTGCTAAAAACCCAGCAGAAAAACAGATGACGTTTCTGACAAAATAAGTCAAAAGTAGGTTTTAAAACCCGACTTGAAAAGATGAAAGTAAAATACGCATCAGAAAATCCCTAAAAGGAAATAGTTTCAGAAAGAAACATTTGATCCTCACTGAAACTGGTTTGGTTAAAAGATGAATATATCATATTCCAACTCATTAAATCAGAAGTTGTACAATGACTGTAAACAAATTATTTACTAAAGAAGTTCTATTAAAAAAAAAACGGATTTTCCTTTGAATGGCCCGATATAGTATCATAAAATCTTAAAATAAATAATTGTATTTTCTAGTGTATGTAATGCAGCCAGAGATCTGGTCTGTAGGTGAGGACTGTTGGGATCTCACAAGACCACAAAATTTGTTAATTTCTAAGGAAAGACCATTTTCATATGTCATGATACAGTCATGACACATGAATTCTGACCCAGGAATGTGATTGACCATCACACTCAGTCGGGGGGACCTTTTGCCACAGCAGACCCTCCCCCATTTTCTGCTGAAACGATGCTTCCCCCACGCACTCACTGATTGGTTGAAGCTCTCGGGATTCGACACCTTTGAATCCACACACTTGCAACAAAAGTCTTGCAAGAGAGTCTCCTGCAGCGAGTCGTCTCCTGTGAATACTGTGGAAAGAGCTGCTTCCCAGCAGCTCAACTCACCCAGCGTTAGCATACAGCTAACACCAGAGGCCTGCAACCAGGGGCCTTCATTCCTCAACTCCTCTGTTGACCCCACCACGAGGGCCAGACCTTCCCAGGACCCGGAGACCAGCGCCCAGAGTCTGATCTCCCATCAACCAAGGAAAACCAACCAGTTCCTCCAGGACGGACCAGGGAAACGACGCCTCACAGAACTTCTTTGTGTTTTCCTCAACCAGCAGGAAAACCATCACAGACCTGAGCGACCAGCTCCTCAGTCTGGACAAAAGGAACAACCAGGAGCTGCAAAGAAGGACTCCTGAAACATCAACTTCATCTTCTTCTCCTCAGCCTGCAGAACCAGCAACCACAGTTAGCAGGAGGTGCTAACTACAGGAGAAGACACCAGCTTCCCTCCAGCAGGACAACAACTGAACTCCTTCAAGGAAGTGGGAACAACTGGGCTTTACCTGAGATTAGTTAAACCTGATGCTATGATAGAACTGTTTAACTTTATGAAGATGTGTTGATTCTGTTACAGTGATTGAGTTCTATAGATAATGATATTAGGAGCAGTTATCAACCTGTAAACCAACGTTAGCTCTGCCACAGACACAGGGTCTGCATGCTAATCTTTGCTTTACTAACTTGTTATCTCACAATCCTACACATATCACATCAAAGACAACATCACACAGTAACCGAACACCATCTGACGACTCCTGACGTTTTACAAAGCAAGTCGCATTCACATAAACTCATTCTAGAAATGGTCTTTTAGCAGAGAAACACAGGAAGCAGATGCTAAAGACGAGCTTCCTTGTTCCATTGTTCCCCAGCACATGGTCAAGACCCAGGACAGACTTCCTGCTCTCTGATAACCTCCATTGGAATGGAGTTTCTTGTGACCCGCCATCTTGTTTTGTAGTTCCATCACACGTCTCACACACACTCCCTCCACCTCTCTCTCTTTCTCTCTCCACACACGCACGCACACGCACACACACACACACACACACACACACACACACACACACACACACACACACACACACACACACACACACACACACACACACACACACACACACACACACACACACACACACACACACCCAGCTGTATATTGGTAGTTAGAATCTGTGTTTTATTTGTTTTCATTGTAAATAAATATAATTTTTGGAATCATACTTGCTGTTTTATTAACCCTCGGGTCATGTTCACCTCCCGCCCCTTACTTTAGTGTTCCTGGTCAAAATTGACCGGTCTGTTTTAACTACTCTTAAATTAGCACTAAAAAATATTTTTCATCACCAAATTGTTACGCAGACATTCTTTAGCTGTGAACAAAGTCTCAAAGTTGTGTGTAACATGAATTTATAGACTTAGACATAAAATAACTGCAGTGAAAATACAAATCAGTACCGAAAATGTATTACAAAATGTATGTAATACAATGAATATAATGTAAAATTGTGTGTGTGTGTGTGTGTGTGTGTGTGTGTGTGTGTGTGTGTGTGTGTGTGTGTGTGTGTGTGTGTGTGTGTGTGTGTGTGTGTGTGTGTGTGTGTGTGTGTGTGTGTGTGTGTGTGTGTGTGTGTGTCCATGCACGAGTGGCATGTCACACTCAGGTCAGAGAGGGCCATTCAAACATAGGCATCACATTTGCAGCATCTCAGGCTTATTTTGTTGTCTCTGGGGGCTCAGAGCTCACACTGCTTCCATTTCCTGCCCATGTCCTTGTTGGGGGAGAGTACCCAGGGCAGTGGTTGGGGCTGGGGCTTGCGTACTCCTACCAGACTGGCAGAGGCTGGTCTGCGAATCGAATAACTCTTGAAAGGACATGAAACTGTTGTCAGGACATAGTTGCTGGAATATAGGCCCGCCAGACGCTGCCTCCCGCAGACTTTTTTGTAGCCTCATAGTTTGAGCGATATACTTCTGCTAAAATCAACAGACCGATATAGACTCGGAGGTCTTCCAGGTCCATTTCTCTCCAGGTGTCCCCAACCACACGCTTCCCCTCCAGGTTTGTCATCTCCAGTATATATCCCTCAATGGACTCTGGTAAAAAAGAGTTGGAAGCTGGACTTGATGTCATCCACACGAGATGTTGCATACCGTGTTGGCCTGGCGTCATCTTTATGATGTTTTCCACTCTCGCTCAATTTCCTCTGTCCTGGGGGGATGAAGACCAGAGCTAGTGTCCTCTGGGACTGGAATGTCTCCTCAGGTATGTTCTTCAGGTTCCTCTCCCTCTCCATCTGCTGACTGGTCAGTCTCCTCAAAGTCTGGATCAAAAACTGTGTTGTCTCCTACTTCTGAGACATCTCCTCTATCTCTGGTTCAATTTTAGTGTCCTCTTCATCATGTCCAAAAAGCTGGACTGAACGTCTTCGACAGAGAACCGCTTGGTCAGTCGCCTCGTCATTGTGCTCAGAGGAAAAGGATTGCAAAGCAAACATCAAGCTATATATATGGGGTCTGTGTGAAGATGTTGATTAGTCTGGAAGGTGTGGTGCACATAACAGACTCCTTCTAGTCTGTGTGAAGATATAATACATTGTATAACCAGGAATCATGAGGGAGGATGACTATGGATGAAGATAGTAGGGCTGCCATTCATTTCCTATGGCATCACTTTTGCCCGGGACACTACAGGTGTAACAAGGTTGATTAAAATACTTAAAATTCAATGAAAGAGGTGATCACCACTTTTATATGTTCAAGTGCATAGTGTGGAGGATATCATAAAGCCTTGAGGCAATCAGATGTAAAACACAATATTTATGAGTGTTTTAAGTTGAAATCGGTCAGATTTGACCGGAACCCGACCGGAGGGTTAATGTACACAAGGGTGAATGAAATGTCGACCTCTTCTGTGTCAAGAACTCCAAAATCCTTCAATCTTTACTGTTAATTCTGGTAATTGTAATTAATTTAACTATTAATTCAAATTCCTGATTAACTGTTTAGTATGTCTTATGAGACTGATAGAACTGAGTTGGCTATCATTTCCTGTTAAGACAGGTGGAGCTCCGAGGTTCTGATACACATCAGATTAAATTTCAATAACATAATTAATAACTATCTTTGATAATTATTAATCATTATCGATAGCCAACCATAACATAAATATGATCCTTACGAGGTAAGAAATCCCTACAGGAGTGTTGTTCGACATCACTGAGGCAACGCCAACAAAGTTGAAGGCAGATGTCTGCAGGCCTGGAACTCAATATCTGAATATGTGGTGGTCGTGGTGGGATCCCGATATTAATTTCGAGAATGTGCAGAATATTATGGCTCATCAGTGTACTTGCACAGGGGTGACACACGGCAAAGTGACTGACTCAGTAAGAGAGTAAAGGGCAGCTGCCAAGACTGGTTTTGCACTGAAAAACAATCCACATTTCTATTTTCTGAGTTTATTAAACACGAGCAGCAGGACCTCTGTGCTTTCACACAGGAACAGCTCACCTGTTGTAATGTCAATTTTCAGTTTTCTATTTAGTGTCAACAACAAGATCAACTCCCGGCACTAATCATTGAAGAGAGACGGTAATTGGTTGATTTTAGGTTACATCTATTAAATACCGAAAACTAAATAAATTAAGATAATAAGAACGTTTTGAACCAAGCAGCTGAACTTGTACACAATCTGCAGTGAAAACAGCAACACACAACAAACGTGAATGAAGCCATTTAAAAATATGTGTTTAAGCAGTGGGTCACAAACTTTTGTTCTAGACTTTCCAAAAACATCATCGTGAAACAAAAATTCACACAAACGCACTGATTGAGAAGTGTTCAAAACAGAAGCAATGGACTGTTTCCATGGGTGGCTGTAGTCTAGAGGTCTTGGATCCCGCCCATGAGCAGATCAGCTAATTTACATCTTCATGGTGCAAAGCCATGATGCTTTTCGAACCTGCTCAGTGAAGTAGACTGTAATCTGTTGGTTTTATACTCCAGTTACTTCATCTTCGGTCCAGACAAATGACTCATCTGGAGTAATTCCAACATTCTACTCTAGTTCTGGACATCGGGTTGTGTGGACCATTAAAATTGTTAAAATAGATACCGCTTTTTATGACCTGACGAGGATTTTAATAATTCACACCCAATCTTGAACGTCTGCTGCTTTATCACACCTAGATCTTCTTTTGTTGGCCTGACGTGTTCCAGTCCACCTTTCAACTTTCAACTTTATTTATATAGCACCAATACAACACAGTCATCTCCAGGTGCTTTTAACAGAGAAAAGAGAAAAACCCAATGGATCCACATGAGCAGCAGGTTTGTTTGTGACTGTGGAAAGAAAAACTCCCTCTAACAGGAAGAAACCTTTGTAGAAACCAGAGTCAGAGGTGGAGGAGAGGAGAGGAGAGGAGAGGAGAGGAGAGGAGAGGAGAGGAGAGGAGAGGAGAGGAGAGGAGAGGAGAGGAGGAGGAGAGGAGAGGAGAGGAGAGGAGAGGAGAGGAGAGGAGAGGAGAGGAGAGGAGAGGAGAGGAGAGGAGAGGAGAGGAGAGGAGAGGAGAGGGCAGGGGAGGGGAGGGGAGGGGAGGGGAGGAGAGGAGAGGAGAGGAGAGGAAAGGAGAGGAGAGGAGAGGGGAGGGACAGAGAGATAGATTGAGGGGATAGAGGAGAGGAGAGGATAGGGAAGACAGAGAGATAGATCGAGGGGATGGAGGAGAGGAGAGGAGAGGAGAAGAGAGGACAAGGAAGATAGAGAGATAGATCGGGTGGGGAGATACAAACCTTGATTTAGGTAATCGGCGAGAAACAGACCCTGGTCCGGGTAGAGAGACGTAGAGAGAGAGGCAGAGGGAGGTAGAGCAAGGTAGAGAGAGGTGTAGTGTAGAGAGAGCGGTAGAGAGAGGTAGATAGACATAGAGCGGTAGGGAGAGGGAGATAGAGAGGTAGAGCAAGGTAGAGAGGTAGAGCGGAGGTAGAGACAGAAGTAGATAGAGAGGTAGAGCAAGGTAGAGAGGGCGATAGAGAGGTAGAGCAAGGTAGAGAGGTAGAGTGGAGGTAGAGACAGAAGTAGATAGAGAGGTAGAGCAAGGTAGAGAGGAAGAGCAAGAGGTAGAGACAGAGGTAGATAGAGAGGTAGAGAGAGCAGTAGAGAGAAGTAGAGAGAGAGGTAGAGAGAGGCAGACAGAGATGCACAGAGAGAGGTAGAGAGAGCAGTAGAGAGAGGTAGAGAGAGCAGTAGAGAGAGGTAGAGAGAGCAGTTGAGCAAGAGGTAGAGAGAGCGGTAGAGAGAGAGGTAGAGAGAGCAGTAGAGCGAGACGTAGAGAGAGAGGTAGAGAGAGGCAGACAGAGATGCACAGAGAGAGGTAGAGATAGGCAGAGAGAGAGGTAGAGAGAGCGGTAGAGAGAGCAGTAGAGCGAGAGGTAGAGAGAGCGGTAGAGAGAGCAGTAGAGCGAGACATAGAGAGAGAGGCAGACAGAGATGCACAGAGAGAGGTAGAGATAGGCAGAGAGAGAGGTAGAGAGAGCAGTTGAGCGAGAGGTAGAGAGAGCGGTAGAGAGAGCAGTAGAGCGAGACATACAGAGAGAGGCAGACAGAGATGCACAGAGAGAGGTAGAGAGAGCGGTAGAGAGAGAGGTAGAGAGAGCAGTTGAGCGAGAGGTAGAGAGAGCGGTAGAGAGAGCAGTAGAGCGAGAGGTAGAGAGAGCGGTAGAGAGAGAGGTAGAGAGAGAGGTAGAGAGAGGCAGACAGAGATGCACAGAGAGAGGTAGAGAGAGCAGTTGAGCGAGAGGTAGAGAGAGTGGTAGAGAGAGCAGTAGAGCGAGACGTAGAGAGAGAGGTAGAGAGAGGCAGACAGAGATGCACAGAGAGAGGTAGAGAGAGATGCATAGCGAGAGGTAGAGAGAGCAGTAGAGCGAGATGTAGAGAGAGAGGTAGAGAGAGCAGTTGAGCGAGAGGTAGAGAGAGTGGTAGAGAGAGCAGTAGAGCGAGAGGTAGAGAGAGGCAGACAGAGATGCACAGAGAGAGGTAGAGAGAGACGCACAGAGAGAGGTAGAGAGAGATGCATAGCGAGAGGTAGAGAGAGCGGTAGAGCGAGACGTAGAGAGAGGTAGAGAGAGGCAGACAGAGATGCACAGAGAGAGGTAGAGAGAGATGCATAGCGAGAGGTAGAGAGAGATGCATAGCGAGAGGTAGAGAGAGCAGTAGAGCGAGACGTAGAGAGAGAGGTAGAGAGATGCAGACAGAGATGCACAGAGAGAGGTAGAGAGAGATGCATAGCGAGAGGTAGAGAGAGATGCATAGCGAGAGGTAGAGAGAGCAGTAGAGCGAGATGTAGAGAGAGAGGTAGAGAGAGCAGTTGAGCGAGAGGTAGAGAGAGTGGTAGAGAGAGCAGTAGAGCGAGAGGTAGAGAGAGAGGTAGAGAGAGGCAGACAGAGATGCACAGAGAGAGGTAGAGAGAGATGCATAGCGAGAGGTAGAGAGAGAGGCGAGGGGGAGTGTTTTGAAACAGCCCTAACTGTAAGCTTTAGTAAATAGAAAAGTTTTGAGTCTGGCCTTAAAAGTCGAGACTGTTTCAGCCTCGCTAACTGAAACTGGGATCTGGTTCCACAAGACAGGAGCCTGAGAGCTGAAGGCTCCGCCTCCATTCTACTTTTAGAAAACCCAGGAACCTGTCCAGGTCACACTGTGGTGCAATCACTCCAACCATGACTGGAGCTACCACAACAAGTTTGGTGGAATTGTGGAATCTAAAATTGGGAAGTGAAAATAAAATGCCAACATGTATTAAAAGGCTGAGTTTTGGAAAGCGTCCCAGGTTAAATGTTCAAAATATCTTGGAGCTAGAAAATCAAGCTGAATATTTAACAGCAAACATTCAAAGTGCTGAAGACTTTTCTTCTTCAACAGTGGGGGTCAGAACAACTTGTGCTTTTAACAAATAAACACACTATTTAGATGCAGTGGACTCAGTCGTTGGACTTGAGCTGGAACAATATGTAGTGTTTCTTTCAGTTTGTACCAAACTAATAATAAACCAAACAGGAGTCCATGGATCCAGACCAAGGAAGACGGCAGTATTGACAGAAAGGAACAACAAATCAACAAGTGTTAAAAACGTTTTGTAGAACTCTTTGGGAACAAAATGAAGCTCAGAAAGAAACGCCTGGCCTATTTACTATGAAGCTGTGGCTTCCTTTGGTACCGGAGGCATTGAAAGTGATGAAATCTAACGAGTACTGAGATATTTTTTTCTTTACAATGCAGATGTAAACCTTTGTAGAGCTGAAATCTGCCACGGTTGAATTTTTCTTTTTAATCTTGCAACATTTTAAGACCCTGAATGAGTCACAGTGGAAAAATGCTCCACTAGAGGGAGCTAGAGAGCTTTCAGGGGTTGTAGGTAAATACCATGGGGGTGTCATGATTAAAGAAATAAATAATAACCATGCAATTTTAATTTTAAAAAACGTATTTGAGAACTAGATTTATCATTAGTTTAATAGAAACCTAACAGTTGCAGGCTATATATAAAGACAGACCAGATACTTCAAATTGAAAGTGTGTCATTAGTGCAAGAAGAGTGATGCTTTATCACTATCCTGGGTTTCTTTTTTTTACTTTACAGAAACATAAAAGTGGGCCACTCAGAAGTGGAGTCCATGTTTTCCCTGGGGTACAAAGCTAGCAGTGTCAATGAACTTTGGGTAAAATGTGCTTTATAGATGCTGGCAGCCACTGGAAAATGAATGGGGCTGCGGTTGGCCCTCGGACCGCAGTTTGGACACCTCTGGTATCAGACTGATCGTCTGCAGCCTGAAAAGCTTAGAAGCCGTCACTGTTGCCAAAGCTTTTACTGCCTCTGCAAATATTGTGCCAAAAAATTCAAAGTTATTGAGAAACTTTTGACATTAAATGTTCTTTTGCATCAAGTTGGAATGTACTTTTTCTAGAATATGAGCTTAAAAACAAGAAAAACACAGAGTGACCAGTATTTTGGGACTAGAAGTAAATGATGTTGATCATCAGAGCACAGCGCCACCTACAGATCAACCTGTTTCTACCACCACAGCAGCTCTGGAAGAATGTTATTAGAGACGTTAACCTTTTAAGTTATAACATACATTTTTTTGTTTCCAAATTCTGTCCACAAATGCAGCGTTCAGATAAATCTGCATCATTAGCAGTGAAACTTTGAATTTGTAAAATCAGATCTTTTAAAACTTTTATTCTTTTGCATTGAAATGTGGAAAAATCACTCTGAACTTATTCCAGCTCACATTTTTGTCTTTTTGTTACAATTTGGTACATTTCTAGAAATGTACACACACTAACCCACTGCAGGATCAGCTCACAAAGTAACACATTGTGTTGTTTTGTTTTTAATAACAGTACTCACTATTCATGACTGGTTCACGGAGAGGAGGGACAGAACACTGAGCCCAATACATGAACATAAACACATGGATGCTAAAATCTGCAGAAATACAGTGAGAAAGAACTGATTTGTGTTTTTGTCAGTCTGGAGAGAAATACTGAGAACAGCCCCGCCTCAGTAGAAAGTGTTTGTGGGTTACATTAACAAACCACACCACGACATCTATAAAAGTGTCACTTCAAGAACAAAAACTTCTGTCAAATCTTGGAATGATAGACAAACACAATCAAGTCTCGTTTACACAACAATGATTTGGATTGAAAATGGAAACTCGGTGTCTGTTTACGGGACAACGGCGCTGGGAGCCACTGAAAACCCAACTTTTTGAAAACGTTCCAACTCCGTCTCCATATAAACAGAGTAAAAAACACTCTTCTGAAGCACTGCCACTGCGCTCCACAGCCGTAGTGAATAGTTGTTCTGCACATGCTCAGTAGATGAAGGTTTCCTCCAGAGTGTCAGGACTCTCAGTCCACGTTCTCCTGGGACTTGGTGCTTTTAGAGTTGACAGTCATTGTGATAACAATCTAACTTGGGTGTTTGTCCACTAGGATACCGGTGTTCTCCCATTGTTAATGTTTAGAGCGTGTTGCTCTCTGCACACATGTACGTGATTTCATTACAAAAACAATCAACAGCACCAATGTGTGGCCTGGCAGGCGAGCCACATAGTTTTCAGTGTTGTGAAACTTTTCTGAAACGAAAATGCAAAATCGACGCGTTTTCACTTGAAACCCAGGACCTGTGTGTGTGTGTGTGTGTGTGTGTGTGTGTGTGTGTGTGTGTGTGTGTGTGTGTGTGTGTGTGTGTGTGTGACACATTTACGCACATTTTATTGACTGGTGTATCCTGTCCTGGATCGATGTATAGATATTTTATTACTGAATTGGTTTTATTACTATAAAAGAAAAAAGTGTCAACAAGATCCTATTCTAGATTTGTATTTGTTATAAGAGCTGGTAATATCCATCTTATATTGTACTGTGTGAGGTCTTCCTGGCTTCTATCTGGCTGGAAGCAATGTGGTTTATTGGAGGAGGTGAGGAAGGGGGGAGTCATCCTCACTCACTTTAAATATGGGTGAAATATGTGACATGGTCAGTAAGGAGTTAGTTTTGTGCTGGTTTACATTTTATTTTGTACTTCAGTAGGCACGTAGAACATACACCTGGGGGGTGGGTGCAAATGTCATCGAGTGTGTGTGTGTGTGTGTGTGTGTGTGTGTGTGTGTGTGTGTGTGTGTGTGTGTGTGTGTGTGTGTGTGTGTGTGTGTGTGTGTGTGTGTGTGTGTGTGTGTGTGTGTGTGTGTGTGTGTGTGTGTGTGTGTGTGTCGGTCAGTGGGAGCCTGCTCTCCCCCAGCAGGGAGCGCCTGAGCCGGGGCGGGCTGGTGCCGTCTCCCCGGTGGACGGACCGGGTCCCGGTGATGGACGGCTGCCAGCAGCTAGCCTCCACCGCCTGCCTGCTAACTTAGCCCGGTTAGCTTAGCTCTGCCGTCTGTCTCAGCTTCAGAAAGCGGCTTCAACTCCGAACATCAACTTCCCCCGTCTGGAGCAAAGTCAGCGCCCCCCGCCCCTCCCCGGGGGACCGCCCGCCCGGCAGCCCCGCCGCCCGGCGTTCAGCCGCGGCAGGCAAGCCGCCGCAGCCTTCCTCCAGCACGGCCACAGCGACATGCATGTAAAACATGAAATAACTGCGCGTGCCGTCCTACCTGTGCGTGCGAGAGCCGCTGCGTGCCTGTTGAAAGCTGCGATGTCGCTCTGCACGTCAAGTCCAAGTGCAGTCCAGAGGTTCCAGGCTGCGAGGCAACGTGAAGCGCAGCTGTCCGCCTCAGCACGCCGAGCAGCCGGGAGGACAGCCGGGGCGATCTGGCGACACCTGCAGGCCGCTCCGGGTTACTGCAGCGGCGCTGCTGCCGCCGCTGCCTCCTCCAGGAAGGTCAAGAGGTCAGGAGCACACTGCCACACTTCAGCATCCCTCAAGGACTTTCCAGGATGCGCTCTCTCCTCCAGCCTGCTCAAAGGCACTTTTAAAAAGAGTTTTAAAAGTTGTTTTTTTGCTTCTTTGTGTTCTTCCCCTGCAGCAAATGTTCGGTGTTTCACAAAAACACACACCGACACATCACACTGTGATTGTGGACAAAGGAGGGTTTTTTTTGTACGCCCACATTTGGAAGATTTATGAACACCTGTACAGCTGGATAAAACTTGACAGACAGCATATATTTAGGCGACATCCTTCATGATGGATGGCGCAACAGTGATAAAAAGTTACTGTGAGCAAAAAAAGCCAGCACAAGGAAGCGGCTTCAAGTTGTCGTTTTCTCCGAAGGTCAAACAGATAAGATTTTGTGAAATGAACAGAGTACGTCAGACCTCTAAAGCACAATTTTTCTTTATTTGAATGTAAAGAAACATTTAAACATTGAGTGACTGCTGAATAAATATGCTTCATGTTAAATTTATTTACAGCTTTTATTTCAAAACACTCAGAATTCTGGCTTCATCAAGTTATTGAACACACACACACACACACACCTCACAGAGGAGTCGTCAGCTGCCACACTGGATTCACTCATGGTGTCGTAACGAGTAACACATAGCAGGGTGACCATATAGAATAGAAACACCAAATCTACAAATGTATCCCCAATTAATCCTGAGATAAAGTCCAGGGAAGTGGCATCTCAAATCTTGCCAGCTGACGGCACCACAGGCATCCCACAGCTGCTTTTGAAAAATGTTTCTGTAAATTGTCATCTGTATATTTCATATAAATGAGAAGGTCATAAAGCACGTGTATACATTTAACAGATATATGAACTAAGTTTCACTTCACAGAGTAAAGACGTCAGTGCAGAAGCTGCTGTAGCTGCCAACACCCAGTAGGTTTTCATGTTTTTAGTCGATTCTCCATAAACATGAAGACAATGAAAACAAGAAAACCAGATAGCGTTTTAATAGCGGCTTTCAGGTCGACAACATATTGTTCAACAGCCACTTTAAAGCTGAATTACTCTGTAGTTACTTCATTTCAGCACGCAACTCCCAAACATGTGAAAAGGACAGTATGTAGTGTCGTTCTTTTAAAGGTGCTTTGATGGATCATTTTAGCATCGAGTACATTTCCTTAATAAAAGATCAAAGGCGCAGAACAAAACACATACCCATGACACATTTTTAAAAGAAGTTGCAAAAGAAGCTGAGCTTTTAATGACAAAACTTTATTTAAACGTGTGCATGAACAATATATTACATAAACTATTTGAAGCATGTGCAAATGTCACCGGAGGTCGTCTCAGGCCGAAGCGCGGAGCGACCTGTGACCACCTTCATTTAAAAACGGGAGGAAAAATCCCCCCACACTAGTGTTTTCCAGAGGGCCGTCGCACTGCGTTGTGTGGAACAGGCTAACAACGGGTTTGGTTCATAATCCCTCCACAGTTCTGGCCGCTAGCCTCACAGCTGAAAGAGGAACTGGGGAGCTAATCTTCAGTGATTAGCGCCGTTTTGCCATGGTAACCATCATAAGCAGGCGCTGGCCAGCCGCCCGACAAAGAGCCCCGGCAGAGGAAACTCTTTTTGCCCTGGAATAACAGTCATTAACCGCGGAGACGCTGCTGCCAGCCGCCACCAAATGAACCACATCTGGACGGGTTGGAGGCTGCTGGGCGGTGAACACGCCACCAGGAGGCGGCAGGGAAGTCGTGAAATGTAGGAAGACGCGAGGATTCATGACTTAAATCTTTCAGACCTGAAAGTTCTGCTGTGCTACTTGAAAAGGAAACATGGCGCACCGTTCCCGCGAGACCGAGTCCAACGGGAGCAACAAGAAACCCGGCTCCGCACCTGCAAACGTGGCCAGGAGAGCGTTTAAGTCCAGGCTTGTGTCTATTGGTTGGCTCCTCCTGTCGGAGCCACGGCGGGTTCAGGGCAGCGCCTCAGCGCTCAGCTGAATAACAAGGCTTCCACTGGTTTCTGACTGGATGAGCAGCGAGCCGGCGTGGCGGCCCGCCGAGCCGGGCCGGAACTGGACGGGCAGCTTCAGGTAGTGCTGGGACCTGCGGGGGACACAGAGCAGGCGTTAAGGGAAGCCGGAGAGCAGCAGTGGAAGAACGCTCAAATCCATTTCACTCCAATCAGAAGCTGCTGTGACTCTGATGCACCAACACAGAGTTTGATCAGGGAGGATTCCACGTGCTTCTCACAACCTGATGCTGCAAACTGAGATCAGGTCTCGGTCTCGCTCACACAACATTTCAAGTGAAAAGGAATTGTCTTTGTTTTTCCTCCCAGAAGAGTTTCACATTTAGGCTGCGATGTTTTGAAACCGATGAAAACGAAATGTGAAACTTCACTGAAACGGAAGCACAAAAACCATGTTTTTAGTTGAGAGGTGGTGATGGAAGCCTGGTCTTGATTAGAAGGCGGTTAGTGTTGGGAGCGTTTGACTTCACTCCTTTCAGGAATAAACCTTTGAACCGCTCAAAACAACGGAAAAGAAAAGTACCACAACTGTTGTATGACTGTTTTTTATGCATTTTATTGTCTTCTTTTAAGCCTTCTGCCTCCTCTTATACATCTATACTGTGGCACATGCAGTTTTTATGCATTTTATTGCTCTTTAAAACGGTTTGGCTCTATATATATATAGTTTATTATATTTCATTTTAGTTTTTTAGTTTTAGTATTACTGACACCAAATTAATTGTATTTACTTCCACCAGGACACACTGGCAAAAGAGATGATTAATTTCAATGTGTTTCTCCTGAATAAATAAAGGCTAATTAATGAATGAAATGTGTGGCACATACACTGACAACACTTAAAATGTGACCGTTTACAACAATGACAAAGACCATTTTGATTCTGAAGTGTGTTTAGGAGAAAAAATAAATATTGGCGGACATAACCTGACGACCCGAGAAAGAAACAGTCAAACAGGTCAGTGAGCCTCGGGCTGAAAACCTTCACCCATCCTGCCAGCGTCAGCAGCGCGAGGAGCTGTTCAGTAATAACTCCTAATAACAGGATCAATTATTCATTCAGATGGAGCGATTACCCAATTAAAGTCCCACCAATTAATTGAATGTCCAGGTATAAATTTTACATGAGGTCAGAGGAGCGGCACAGCTGCACTGGATATCCTGCACTTTAAATATTGATGAGCCGTGTGAGGACTTGGTAACTTGTACAGAACCCGGATGGAATCGCGGCGGCGGCCATTAAACCAGGAGAGTCAGGTTCTTACTTTGGGAGAGGGAAGAAGTGGTCAGCGTGTTTTAGCTGTGTGGGGGTCGTCACACTAGATCGTGCGTTTGATTTTGCGTCATATCTCTTTATAAACCTCCTGATGCAGCTTTTAGTAAAACCCACTGATCAAACAATCTGAACTTTCACTGACCTGATGCTAATGCTACCAGGCTAGTAGCACTCTGCAGTTTGCCTCATTTAAAAGCTCAAACCGTAGAGATTGTTTCTTGATGGCGTTCTGACTGCACACGCATCACAGCTGGTACCCGTGACCAGGCGACTCCCCCCAGGGGCCCGACCAGGAGCGCCGAGCCTCTGGTGGCTTTTATATTGAGCATCCTCCTCCTCCAGGCCCCAGAGTGCCGCGGTGAGCAGGCGCCAGGGGAAAACATCATCACGTTGTCTCAAAATCACCACACAGCCCATCAAGTTAACGACCTGCGTTAGGACCCAGTTACAGGACGCATCATTTTTGCCTTTTGGTTTTAGAAAAGTGGTTTCACGTGGCCACGTTTTGAAATAATGTTGGTTTTCACAAGAAATTGAATAAATGCTGAGTCGGCATGTTAGGCATGAGCGTGTTCAAAAAGTTAGGTTTTCAGCGGTCTGAGCATCGTTACTGTGTAAATGGATTTGCATTTTCACTTGAAAACATTTCTCTGTAAAAGGCGATTCAGTCTAACATGAAGACTTAAAGAATGATTTATGATGCCTCGTATGGACCATATGGAATATTTTTATTGAGTAGATCCTGTCCAGTCAGTACTAATGAGGTGACATCACTGCACTCTGAGACGTCTTAGAAATCAAAACCTTAAAAAGAGACAAATGAAGAATCTATAATGTGAATAAAGTTGAAGCTGACGGAGAGACTTCAGGAGCAGAAACGAGTGTGTTGTGGACTAAAGTGGCAAAATGTCCGTCGGCTCTCGCATCAGCAGAACAACTCATTTCTACCACTGCAGAAGCAGCATTTCAAAAAAGTAGAGTTTTCTGAAATGCTGGAGCGTTTGCAGTGTTTTTCGACCGCTGTTGAACACGGGGCCCAAGACTCACCACGCCATGTGTCCGTTCATCAGTGATCAAGTCTTTGACTCACTAAAACTCTGAAGAAAAGCAGCGAGGTGGGAGCGAATGAGAAACGCGGTTAATTCGGACTCCCGGCAGAGCAGAATGGAGAGTTTGTGTTTGGGAGAAGACTGTCGGACTCACCTGAGGGAATATTTGGAATGCTTGATGTGGAAGGGCTCCCTAGGGTTTACAAAGTTCAGCTGCAAGTCAATTAGAGAAGCCACACATGAAAAATACAATCCATGCAGAGCAGAGACACATGTTAGCAGCGGTGATTACAAATCTCACTCGGCACAAATACTTCAAGTCCTCCATGCAATGAAAGCTGCAATCTCATCTTAAATACACATCTGTGCCTCTGTATAATCTGACATGTTTGGATATGTACAGGTGAGATGTATTTCTACTTGGTTCCTGGTTCCATTAGCCGCCCTCTGCTCCCTCCACATGTATAGTCTGTATTTTCCTTTGTGCTGCAGCAGGGTGGAGGTGTGGCCTACCTCGTGTGTCTCGAGGGAGTTGTTGCGGATGTTGACCTTCAGGGAGCTGGACTCGCCCACCCGGGTGGCCGGGAAGGTGTAGACGTCCCGAGCCGAGTACACGCCCCTCCGCAGCGCCTCCTCCTGGCTGACGACACAAAGTGATTGCAGTGAGAACAATGAAGAGGTTGAACTGGAAGCTCTCAAATCTCTGGATTGTGCAGGGTGGAAGCTCAACACGTCCCCCTCATGAAGAATGCAGGTTGTTGCCATAAATCCCATCAATTCTCTTTCACCCTTTGCTGCTTCGTTCACTGTGCAATACTGAACCACTCGGGGCAACTAGGAAGACTCAAGCATGGAGGTAAAGCTCATTTCTCTGCTTTCTGGTAGCTTGGGAATTTTCCCACCATCATAAACAGTTTACGAGTTAAATTCATAAGAATTATATGCCACATCCCGTCAGGCGAGACAAGAAGGGAATAATAAAATGCTAAGTTATGTGTGCGTTTTTCCAAAGAAGTCATTTTTTTTCTCACAAGTTATTTGTTTCACTTCTTTTCTCCTGTGGAGGTCTGAAAACCACTCCAATCAAACTGGAACACAAATCACTCCAGTTGTGTTCATGACAGAATGTCGTTCAGCTGAAAGGACATTATTCCAACAATAATGCAGAGAATGTGTTCTGCTCCATGTTCATGGAATGTTTTACAGGAAGGCTATAAACTCAGAGTTTGTCTCACTTTGAAACAAATTATTCACCTTGCTCTTGTTTTAGCAAACTCATTTTTAACGATTTGATGGCTTTTATAGTTTTATCTTTCATATGCTCTTACTCTGAGACGGTACTTTTTATTGTTGATGCACTTGTCTTCTCTGCTATTTATTTTACGAACATTTTAGTATTATTTTGACACTGTAAATGTATTTTATGTACTTCTGCCAGGACACACTTGTGAAACAGATTATTAATCTCAATGTGGTTCTCCTGAATAAATAAAGGCTAATGAAGAAATGTGAATCTTTCACTGTAATGTGTTGTTGTATTTCTTGTTGGTCCATTCATTCAAAATGTGGATTATAGTCTTGCTAGTTATGCTCCTGCCAACATTGTTTTCAATATGTACACTCAAGAGTGAAAAATCATCACCAGAGGATTTTCTAAAAGAACAAAAAACACGGCAAAGTGACTTTTGTTTTTTTAAACATCAGCGTTTGTATGAACAAATAAAATAAGAATGATGAAAAACAATGATGTTCGACGTTACTGTGCTGGTATATACACTAAAAAAACAAACCAAGCACAAAACCATTATCACATTATCAAAATGACTACATATATATATATATATACATATACACACACACACACATATATATATATATATAATATATATATACATATACACACACACACACATATATATATATATATATACATGTACACACATATATACATATATACACATATACCATATCTTCCTCCCTATAAGGCACCTAAATACCTCAAATGTTCTCAAAAGCTGCCAGTGCGCCTTATAGCCCGGTGCACCTTATATACGGAAGAATTGCTCTACTTGAGACTGCTATTTGACAGCTGAACAACCAGAAGCTTTTATTTTGACAACTCTAACTTCACAACTGGATCTTCAGAGTGGACGACACTCCACACAACACATTCATCATTCATGGTTGCACACCAACATTCTAACAAACCAAAATAAACTAGATGAAATAATGACTCCCTAAACTGGGGAACAAAAACACATAAACACAATCAACACAACACCAAGCCCAACAACAACCCACAATAACCTCCAACAACACAAAACATGAATTCCCATCATGCCTTGCATCCTGAGCTCCTCAGTGCAGCCGATAGCTGCAATGAATTATGGGAGTTTCTGTTTGTGGTGTTTTAAATGCAATTATTGGGGGTTCTATTTGGTTTGTGGTGTCGGTAATAATTGTGTTGTGTTGTGTTTTTGTTGCTTAGTTCATGTAGTTTAGTTTATTAGCGGTAGTTGTAAGTTGTCAACCAGCAGTGAAGAAGGTTTTGTGTGTAGTGTCCTCCTGGCATAGGCTGCAGGTAGGACTATCAAAATAAAGTGCGTGCACCTCTCTGGGTGTTAGAATCAGTGGAAAATATAACCTAATGGTTTTGAGCTATAAAGGTTGCTGACCACTGGTCTATTCCATGTGTCTTATAATGTGGTGCGCCTTATATATGAACAAAGTTGTAAATTATGTCAATCAATGTAGGTGTGCCTTGTAATCCGGTGCCTTATAGTGCGGAAAATACGGTACATATATATACACATATATATATACATAATGTTGAAGTCAATTTTAATGGAACTTCTGCTGCAAAATAAAGTGAAATGTGAATTAAAAACGTCTCTTATAGCTGTTGCATGACGAGGTTTAATCAAACCCCTTGACAGCACGGCTCTGAGGATAGTTTGATCACAAGGAAGTGCTTTCATGGAGCATCACTGATACATCAACCCGCCTCTCAAGTGTTGTTTTGCTTTGCTCCTCTTTAGAAATTTGCTTTAAAAAAAATCTGTACTTTCTTTCAAATGTTTACAATGTTCTTGGTTTGGCGCCTCCTGCTGGCCGGTTTTGACCAACGGGCCTTTCGTTTGACATTCCTGCTCTCCTAGAAGGACCGGAGTCCGTTAGCAGCTCAAACCATAGCTGGACATTTGTGACACAGTTTCGCCTCAACTTTCTTTAGAAAGATCCCTTGTGTGTACATCTCTGAAGCACTTCCCCCCCGCTGGACTATTCAGTGGACAGACAGTGGTCTGTAGGATTGTGTTCAGACTGACCTGGATTTGCCCGCTGAGGCGTCGGCTCTCCTGCGGCTCTTCCCCGAGGCCTCCGTCTTCACCAGAGAGCAGTCGCCTTCCTGAGGCCCTTCCACTGGTCCATACTTCACTCCCTTCACACACACACACACCTTTACTAAAGTACCCCCATTTCCCATTGAACTGCACTACAACGGCTCCGACTCGTACCTGGTTTCACACTAAACTCCACTCACAGACAAGTGTTTAACGCCGCGGAAGAATTTACCACTCCACTTTAGCGCCACGTCTGAGAGATAAAGCAGCGGCAACAAAGACGCTCCCATCAGAGCCACTTAACCTACTTATGTGGAGCCATCTCTGTGACATCCCGCTCGCTGCGTATGTGTGCTCTTAAGTTAACTGGGTCTGTCACAACACTTCACATTAAAGCGACGCGCGCACCAAGCCCGCCGGCGCCTCTCGGCAGGGGGGGCTCTCCTCCTCGTCCCACAACCTACTCCTCTCATTTGCTAATTCTGTCAACCACGCTACAAAGACGCAGCTCAAGTATGAACGTACATGCGAGAGATAAATGAAATGATGCTGCAAGAGGAACGCTTTCCTCCGGTGAGCTTTAGCCACGCCTGCTTTGTACCAAGTGTTGTCATTTAGTGTAAACAATGTGTGAGCAGATTAAAGTGCATCTTCAGGCGACTTTGTTGTACGTAAAGCTCTGACGTCTTAAACGTTGCTGCCTGTGATGCAAGAGTTTCTGGCTGAAGACAAGATTAAAAAAAATTAAGTTATGAGCCCCAAAAAAATCCAGGCCCCATTTACATGACGACATTTCAAGTGGGAACAACAGATGATTTTTGCATCTTTGTTTCAGAAAAGTTCCACAGATACACGGCAACGTTTTCAAAACGATGTGGGTTTACATGGCAACAGCAGAAATGCTGAAAACCAAGGCTGAAACCTCAGGCCCAGTTCAATCCCACGAAAACACGAGTCGCGCTCACGGTGCCACAGAGCTGGAAGCGGCTCCTGCTCTTCTGCTGGGGCTCGGCCACCGGGTGGCCCTCCAGGTCCCAGAACTGGGCGTAGTCTCCCCGGTCCCGCGGCAGGAAGGTGATGGGCACCTGGGAACAAACATCAGGGCGAGCTTCATTGCTCACTGACGTGTGGTTATAGACGGAAACGGCCACTGCAACCTCATTCGTTTAAGTTAACAGGTTTCCTGCCGCGTTCTGCACGGGAACGGAAAGCAGCACATCAGCTCCGGTTCAGGTTACCATGGCGATCAAGCTTCTTTTTTTTTTAATCCTGATATTTCTGTGAATTCTTCAAATGCACTAAAGAAATTAAAACAAAACAAAACATGCAGACATGTAAATCATGTCTCTTTCATATATATATTTATTTATTTTTTTTAACCCACTAGTACACAAGTTTTGTCTTGAATAAAAATGGATAAGTTCCTTAAGGCTGTGGGCTGGGAACAAATCCCTCAATCCAAGGGTTTTAGCTGGTTTAATGAAGCACATGTTTGTTTTATCTTAAGCCGAGAAAGCAGATCCTTGGTCAGGGACTCGGAGGTCAGCAGTGAAATTCACACCAGTTAAATTCTACTTTAACCCGCATCACTGCTCAGCTTTTATGATGAAAATCTAATTGCTTCATTCTGTTAATTCAACACTTAAGATTCAAGTCAAACCTTGTTGAGACCTTGAGATTTTTCTGCATAAATATCTTAAAACAATTTCAGTTTCCCTCAGAGCTAATAAACATTCAATCATTTAGAGAATTTTAACCCTTTGTATGCTTAGTTAACATCGTTACTCATGGGGAAAAAGAAGAACAGTCCATTTTGGACATTTCAGAAATACTGGAATATGGTCCGCTGCCACACTAGATAAAGCCTCAATTAGACATTTGGACGTGAAGGATGTGTGACCAGGGCGGCTTCACATGTTCCCCTTCTTCCATTGTTTAATGACAGATGAGGTTTTTTGTTGTTGTTGTTGTTTTTGATGTGTGTGCTTCGTTTGACTGTTTTTCAGTTGATTTGTGTTGTCTTGTTACTGTGATTGGAATTGACTGACGAGCTACCTTTTTCACAATATGCTCATGTGTTTAAACAGTCTGGTGGAAGAAACAATAAACAAAGTGGTTAAAAAAAAAAAAAAAAAAAAACCTAATTGTCCAAAATAATTTAACAAAATAAAAACAGATATGTAAAGAGTTAACCACAAAAGTAAAAAAGGCTGATTTGGGATTAAAAAAAAAAAGTTTACAAAGCAGCTTTTGATGTCGAACCAAAACCTTACATTTCATGCATTGTTCTTTTTGTGAAGCATCAAATTTAAAATCCACTTCACTCTTAAGTCATCAACGACAAAATATATACTTCAGTACAACCACATTTTAGTATCTCATAACTATTGCAATATATAATTATGTCATTTTCCTGAGCAAAATGTCACTCTTTTTGACGATTCATTACAAAAATCTGCTATTTTCCCTTTAAACAAAAACCATTTCCTCAAACAGTTCATGTCATAAATGTAAAAATGTACCTCTGATTTAGAAAATGTCCAACGGCTCAATGAAACAACTCTGCTGATATTGTACCAGGAAGGAAAAAAATGTCATGTGTGTCTCGGTGTCCTCACAGGATTGTGGTTGTGCAGTGACCTGCTCTAAACACGAGACGTGCTGGGCCGGCGGTGACGCCTACCTGCAGCTTCTGGTGCGCTCCCAGGGTCCCGGACACCTGCGAGCATCTGAAGGCGGTGTAGGTGGCCCGGTAGACATCTCCGCTGTCGTCGACCCCCTGAGGAGAGCGGAGGAAGAAGCCGGGGGGGAGAAAGAGATTCACCAGGCTGCCGACAAACTCAGACACTTTACGTTTTCAATAGGAAACTGAAAGTCGGCGTCAGAGTGAGATTCATGAGAGGAGAGAGGCCAGGATCGCTGGTGATGAAGAGAATATGTTTAAAAACCGTTTTCCACATCCTCCATGCTGGAGAGGCTACGGTGATTTTTTTCTGAGAGTATCGCGCCTCCCTGCCTTCTTGTGTTCTTTTGGAAAAGTTTCTCAATAAAAATACATTTGGCAATGAAGAGAGAGGAACCCACCTTGACATATGGAGGAGCGAAGGATGACAGGTACCACCTCACCTCCATGCCCCCGTTCTGCACCTCCAGCTGAGCCTCTGAATGACAGCAGCGACAGTTTCAGCCTCCCGCGGCGACACAAACACTTCATATTGCTTCGCGGCTCCTACCCGAGCTTTGAACCTTCCTCGTACCTGATGTTTCCCCAGAGCGGGTGGCGGGGAAGACCACGGTCTTGTTGCTGATCTCCATCAGAGGCCGAGAGGCCTGCGGGCTCAGCGGGGGTCCGCTGGCCAGTCTGGACATGGGCGGCACCACCGGGGTGGCGGTCTGAGCGGGCAGGGCCAACAGCAGGTCTGCCGGGGCAGCCGAAACATCCAGAGCCAGGTCCTGACGGATCTGGACCTTGATGAACTGAGACAATATGTCTGTGTGAAGCTCACACACTGCACGGCTTTAAAGGAGCCACATCATGATGCTAAATTCCCTTTGTGGTGGTTTTCCAACAGGACTAATCATCCCCGTCCCGGGAATCACTGTCCAGAAGTGAAGAAAGTGTGTCCTCTCTCCCCCTGGCTTGTTCCAGGTTTTAAAAAGTGTGTTGCTCCAACCAGCCAATCAGAAATCAAACTCATCTGGGGTTTAGCCAATCACAATCAAGGTAGGCTCCTCCCCTTTCACTCCAACGAGACAGCTCTGCTCTGGCACATGGCGCCACGAGAGGAAGTATTTCCTCCTCAACCCAAGATGGGCGTGTGTGGGTGGAGCCAGTCCAGCTCGCACAGACACAGCAGATTCTGAATGCAGCTCGTGTGATCCGATATTGTAATGGAGGGAAATCAAGGAGGAGCTGGATTTGGGGCAATGCACTTTGAGTAAAATGTGTCTGTTGAAAAGCTTCATCATATGACTGCTATTACGTGACGTGTGCGTGTGTGTGCGTGTGTGTGTGTGTGTGTGTGTGTGAGCAGCGTGTTGTACCTTCTGCTGGCCGTCACACTGGACATAAATCTGTCCGCTCCATGGCAGCAGGGCGGACCTGGTGGCCAGCGACAGGTTGGGACTGATCAGGATCTGCAGCTGGCACCTCGGGGGGGACAGTTTTACTCAGGATCAACTCAAACTTATTCACAGCTTCATCTGACACCAGGAGAGGGTTAACAGGTTTATTCTAATGTGCAGGATCTGTGTGCGAGATGACACACTGGTAGAGGTGAAGTCACAATTGTGCTTTCACTGATCTGTGTCTGAGATTTACATGTGAGAATATTGGTGGGTGTGCTTTGAATCATGCTTAGAAAACTCTTATGTGCACACACACACACACACACACACACACACACACACACACACACACACACACACACACACACACACACACACACACACACACACACACACACACACACACACACACACACACACACACACACACACACACACACACACACACACACACACACACACACACACACACACACACACACACACACACACACACACACGTCTCTTCGCCACTTTCTCCAGGTCCAGCAGAAACATTGCAGTAGTATGAGGATTAATTCAGTACAGGATCAGTGAAAGGCCCAAAATACCTTCATTTGGGAATTTCCACACACAAACGTTTTATTATACGTGAACATCCATCAGCTGTGAGAAAGAAAAGCTGACATACTTATAGACCCCATGACAACTCCAACCGAACACTGGTCTCCTCTTTCTGCTTTGTGTTTCAGTGTTTTTCCTTTATTTCTTTATGAAGCACTGAATGGTGCTGTAGCAGTACATTTGTCTCGTCTTGCAATCAAATATTTGTAGTATTACTGAACGTTATGGTTCCATTGTTCCACTTCAATTCAGCGTTTGTGTAATTAGAGATGTGAAACAGAATTGATCATCATTTTTAATAAATTCCTCAGTCCTGAATCAAGCTTTAAGTTTTTAAGCATAAAATGATTTTAACTGAAAGGCGTGGGGGTCTAGGGGGCCGTTGTCCCCCCCTGAAGCTGAAGGCTTCTAAACTATTACTTAAAGCCATTTAGCCAAAGTTTGTACGAGAATAACATTAGAAGACCTGCTATAAGCCCATAAAAACATATTTCCATGGAAACAAGCCACGTCTGAATAAGTGAGAAATTAAATGAGCATTGTCATTGGTCGAAATCCTTCATTCTCAGCCAATCAATGATCCAGTTATCAATTCTTTTTATCAGACACCATTCATTTCCAAGAAGCGGAACATTTGTTTCTGATACGATTCCACATTAATCGACCTTTATGTTTGATAATAACAAGAAAATCCGCCCCCCCCCCCCCAAAAAAATAAAATAAACGTTCAGAACAAATTTAGACATTTAACAAAAACGACCACTATTACTGTTCACAACTCTTTGATGCGATGAAGAAAATGTCAGAGGAAGCACAGGAAGTGAAGGCAGATAGGAACATGGTACTGCAGCACTAAAACCTGCGACTCTAAACCAGGAGTTCTTACTGCGGCTCGATGACGCCGTGCTGCGGTGTGATGGTCAGACAGTGAGCGGGCCACGACAGGTCGAACCGCAGCTCTCTGGACGTGTTGTTCCGGATCTGAACCCGACTCGTGATGGACGCACCATCTGAACACAGAGACAAACAATGACGTGAACACCAACTGACCAACAGCCACATTTACAGAAATCAGAACTGTTCCTGCTTGGATTTAATGACTTTCCAACCATTTATTCATACCGTATTCCTTCTTGAGCCCATTTTAAGACGAGCAAAAAAAAAACAGCATGGCTTAAAATCTAAAAGTATAATAGTGGGAGAGGATAGGGTTCACCACACACTGAATTACAAAGGAAGGCAAGGAGGGAGACGTAAAAAACAAAGTTATAAGAGGCCAAAAGTAACTCGTTTTAACTGAAGCCACAGATCAAATTGAGTGATAGAGGTCTGATCACTAGCAAACTTAATATGCAAGTAGCAAGGCAGTAAGTAGTTTGCACAGGATGCGTTTGATGGTAGAATCCGTTCGCTGTAACACTGCTCGATATTCCGTCATTGTTCGAGCCATCAGAACCAAAATGATCCATTAAATGACAGTCATTTCTCTCACATGTTTAATTGATGAAGGAGAACCATTAAACAGACTCATAATGGTCCGGTTCAGTTTCTTTCCTGGATACATTACAGGCAGTTAACGCCAACATTATTGTTTTATACGCATGTAAATCCATCGCTTCAGGACGACTGAATACAAAGATATAGGTGTATGTTAATGTGACTAATTTGAATATCTAAAAAGGGAGTGACAAATATACAGTTTTAAAAGTCACCACTGTTTCAAATTTGACTGGAATAAACATTGTGGTTTGCAATGCTTCTTGTCATCAAACACCCATGTACTCTCTTTTTCCCCCTCATTTGCCTCACCTGTATCTGAAGACTTGTCCCGTTTGTCTTGTTTGTTGTAAAGGTTCAAAATGTATAAATAGTTAAAAAAAAAAAAAAAACGTATGAGCATACCGCACTATTTTTCAAAAATGGCTCAGCTAAAAACTGCCAGAATTCCACAAAATAAATAAATATATAAAGGAATGCCAGCTTTTTCAAACGTTCAAAAAAGGTTAAAATTGCTAATATTAGCTAAAATGGTTGAAGCTGGAAAAATCCATGAAAAACTGCAAAACCAAAGAAATAGAATAGAATATACCTAGATGGATGTTATGACACTTTATGAACACGACCTCAGTTTTTAGTATAAAAATATTTTTTCTTTGATTTTTTTTCTCTCAGTTTCAGGCAATTAATAATGTGCGAGTTTATGCAGCTATGATTTTTCATAAGTAGGTTGGAGAATTTCTATATTCATGCATATATGATCTTGTTAAGGCTTGCTATATTTCGGGGGTTATCTTTACAGTCTCAGAAGGAAAATGCTCATGTAGACCGTTTTATTACGTCCAAAACGGCAGAAACGCTGTAAAGCATGTAGTTCACATGTCGGGCCACTCGGAAGAGCTGTTGGTTGTTTTTGAAATGAAAACTCACATGTGTGCGGAGAACATTTCCTCATAAACATTAACATTAGTTGGCGCGTTTTCAAAACGCGTTACGATTTCAGTGGCTCCGATCACCGTTGTTGTGTAAAGGAGGCCTGAGAAAGACTGCAGAGCTCATCTCAGACCCGATTGGATCAAACATTATGGTCATTTTAAATTCTGTGTGTGGACCGAGGTTTGCTCTAAACTACAGAAAGTGTGTCATTTAGCAGAAAGCTAAAGTTGACACGGTGGGAGCAGGGAAGGTCTCGAGGCTGTGCTGGGATTTGCATCTTGGAACCTTCATCATGGAGACATGACTGTGAGGCTTGCCTTTGCAGATTAGAAAAGGTTCAATCAGTTTGAAGAGTGCCACCTGAGTGGTTGAGAAACGCTGCAATGCCATTTCAAACTGTGCTTGGACTCACTGATGGTGGGGGCTGCGAGGACGAGCTGTTCTGGGTGGACGGTCCAGGACTCGGACTCTCTGTTCAGGGGCTCTGAGGGCTGAGATCCATAAAACACACTCACGCAAAGAACTTGCACTCATCCGGCTGGAAAAGCACCAAAATAATCAACATGAAAGCATTGAAACTTTCTTCAGCCGAGTGTTTA
This sequence comes from Blennius ocellaris, assembly GCF_963422515.1. Taxonomy (NCBI): domain Eukaryota; kingdom Metazoa; phylum Chordata; class Actinopteri; order Blenniiformes; family Blenniidae; genus Blennius; species Blennius ocellaris. The sequence continues at coordinate 3,679,747 of NC_137657.1, read as the reverse complement.
GTACCTTGAGGGAAGGCTCTGCCACTCGGAGCGCCGGACCCTGGGGACCCTTCACTGGCAGTACATCCAGAGACACGTTACCGTTTGACGAGCCGCTGGGAATTACATAACAACATTAAGCTATACATCCTGGCTCTATATCATCAAAGAGCCGGAATACAGCAGAGGACTTCCCGTCACAAAACTTTTTAAATGTTTCCAGTGAAGAAAAATGGGAAACTCCACAACCATTAACTCCTACTTACACCTCAGTGTTGCATGAGCAAGACTGTGGTGGTTATTATACACACCACAGTTCCACCATGACCTTCACCTGAACCAAACATGTAGAATTATATATCACCAACCAATATCTCCGTGTGAGGCAGACATACTTGGAAAGTGGATATGTTACATTTCGGAGTAAAATCTACCGCAGATGCACCATTTCAAATATGTAATAAGTTACAATATTGAGTATATGTAAGCAATCTATTGCCCATCAGGCGACGTTGCTTCTAGCCTCTGTTAATTGATCGGACAGACCTGGGACATTTACATGACTTTTCAAGTAAAAACAAATCATGTTAGCCTTTCTTGTTTCTGAAACGTTTTGAGATTAAACAGCGACATTTTGAAAACAATGTAGTTGGCATGTTGGGCCACGAGCTGGTGCAGCCGTTTGTCTTTATAATGAAACAATACACACGTGCTATAAACATTCATATGGACAGACTAAGTTGGATTGTGTTGCCGGACCACTATCAACTATCAAAACCAGCAAATCCCAGGGGAACATGGACTGGGAGTCCCGACATGACGGAGGAAAACACTGCTTTTATTGTACATCTACTGAGCATGTGCGGAACAACTATTTACTATGGCTGCGGTGTGCATTGATTACAACACTGCCACCGAGAGCAGGAAGCCGGTTACTTGTTGATTAATTCAGATGGCCTCGTTCTCTCTTGATGACATGTTGACCGAGGATGTGATGTGTCGCTGTGTAACACTGAGTGAGATGTAACAGACATGCTGCCATGTTTCTGTTGTCAGAGGAGCGGCCGTGGCTCCAGCGGCTCCTCGTCTGCGACGTGACGGATGGTTTGATGTGCGAGGTGTCACCTGTCGGTCTCCGAGCTGCGTCTGCCGGAGGACTCGCTGCCCTCGCCGTCTGCACTCGTCCTGCTGCCCAGCAGCGACACCACCACCTTGCTCATGTTGCCGTAGAAAATGTGCGCCTCGTTGGGCCGCTGGGGAAGGTCGTAGGCTGCAGACAGAAAAATACAAGTATAGAACAAGTTAGACATCTACACTTTACACAAAATTCCAAAATATCTTCAGCCTCGTGTCATTCAGACCAAATCTATAAACAAAAAGACTGCAGACGGGACAAGAAGCAACACGACTCCAAGGTTCTTTCCTCACAATGAAAGAGTGGGAGGAGGTTTGGTTTTTATGGATTTTTACTGCAGAATTGTGTCTGGTTGTACTTTTCTATGAACAACACTTCTGACTTTACACCCACATTCAGTAAAAATATATTTTAGGGAAGGACGTGGAGAGAAGAGTGGACGACTTTCCACCCAGGCATGTTCACTTCCTTTTCAATACTTTGAAATTGATTCATGATATAATGATTAGAATCATCTGTGCGTCCGAAGCAGGTGAAAACTCTTCATCTGGACCCGGGGAGGTTTAAAAAGCAGCGGGGACGAGTGGGGCTCGTCACAACGTGCTGCTTCCAGGGTTTTGACGATGATGTGAAGTGTCAGGATGACGGACAGCAGTCAGATATTCCCGGCACTGACAGCGATCAAGTGAAGTCTTTCACACCGCTGACAGTCTCGGGGGCTTGGGGAAAAAAAAGAAAGAAAAGAAAAGGAGACGGCCGTGTCTTGAGCATTTGTGACATTACTTGATCACTGTAACTGTATCCAACCATTTAGCTGCAAAACGTCATGGAACATGATGCTTGTAGCACGGAACTCTCATTAACATTATGAAGGTTTCTTCCTGTTCAAAAGAAACAAATATTTCTGGTCCAAATAGTAATTATCGGTGCTCCAGATATTCAAACTCAATTAATGATTACTTGAATATTGGGCTCGTACAGCGGCGGTTAATCTAAACGGGTAAAAATCCCATGCTGACCGCGTTGCGTTCAGCTCAACCATGTTGTGGGGATTTTATTTCCCAGAATAAGCTTCATAGCAGCTTCGCAGAAAGCTCTCATTTTGATGCCAATCTGAAACAAACGATACCTGACCAAACTCTGGTCCAGACCAGCAAAAAAAAAAAAAAGTGGATCACCTTCACGAGAAAAATGCTCCAACTCTCAGAACTAAATCAAACCTGCAGTCAGGAGCCATTTGTGTCACAACCACTGCAGTGTGCTTGGAGAGTTCTGAGTCTCTGTAGAACTGAAAACCTGTTGAGAAGGTTTCAATCGGGAGGCCGTTTGGTATATGCCGTCGCTCCAGGGTTCAGACCTGAGCTTTACGGCAGAACTGGGCTCTTTTGAAAGTGTCTCACATTTAATAGACTGTCGCTCTGAATCAGGTTTGTTCATGTGGACAACAGCGTCTCCCTGAGCAGCTCAAAGTAAAGTCATGTTGATGAAGCTGTAACTCCAGAGGGGGTTATTTTTAGTTAGATGTAAGGAGGCAAACTGAATGAATAATTATTTAGTAACTTTGTAAAGTCATTTTGAGTTCTGGGCTGTTCCTGCTTCTCAGAGCTAGCAGCTCAGCTGTGGTCACATTGTTCTGCAGATTAATGATCAAAACTGGAATTTCTCTCCCTGAGAGATATAAATACGACACCCCTTTGCTCCCTGCGATCCAGGAGGCTTATTTTATTCAAATCCTCCAACATATGGTCAATGGAATAGAGGTTATGAGTTACATTCATTTAAAAATATATATAAATACCATAAGGGGCACATCAGATGATTCTAGGTCACCTGACAGCCATTTCTCTCCGTTTCTCTGGATGTAACACAAGTGAATATGTATGGACCTGCTATCTTTCATTGATTGTCAGTATTAGTAACTTGTTTTTACATTATTTTTGTCCTTGTGTCATGTGTTTAAAAATGTGCTTTGTGTAAGTTTACAGAGGGTCCAGTAACTCTGGGGGTTATCAAGAACTTGATGTGAAGGTTCTGTGTTTAAATTGTTCTTAAAGTTGTGTCGATTTGAAAACAAAAACACATCGACCTAGATAAGGAATAGGGTGCGCTATAGTGCAGATTACAGACGATGAGAAAGTCCTGTTAGTCACAATGCTGCAGAACCGTGTGGAGCTCCTGCCGGCCATGCCGCTGCATCGGAAGGTTAAAGACTTGAAAGCAGAAGGCCTCACAACGCGCGGGCACTGCCGAGTCAGCAGCTTGTCCCATGCCTGACACATTAAGGTGCTCTTTACTTATTAGAAATCAGTGGCTGCCAGAGACAGTTTAACACTGTGAACCGAATGCAGCACAGCTGGAGGAGAGTCACAAACACTCCTCCATTAATGGGCAATCTGGCAGCTGAGCCACACGTGAGCAGCAGATGACTTCATTATTCAAACTTCTCGGGAGGTACCGTATTTTCCACCCTATAAGGCACCTAAATACCTCAAATTTTCTCAAAAGCTGCCAGTGCACCTTATAACCCGGTGCGCCTTATATATGGACGATTGTTCTACTCAAGACTGCTATTTGACATCTGATCAACCAGAAACTTTTATTTTGACAACTCTAACTTCACAACCGGATCTTCAGAGCGGACGACACTCCACACAACACCTTCATCACTCATGGTTGCACACCAACATTCTAACAAACCAAAATAAACTAGATGAAATAATGACTCCCTAAACTGGGGAACAAAAACACATAAACACAATCAACACAACACCAAGCCCAACAACAACCCACAATAACCTCCAACAACACAAAACATGAATTTGTCGCTGCAAGGCATGATGGGACATCATGCCTTGCAGCGACAAATTCAACCTGAGCTCCTCAGTGCAGCCGATAGAAACTCCCATAATTCATTGCAGCTGTTTGTGGTGTTTTAAATGCAATTATTGGGGGTTATATTTGGTTTGTGGTGTCGGTAATAATTGTGTTGTGTTGTGTTTTTGTTGCTTAGTTCATGCAGTTTAGTTTATTATTATTATTATTATTACCGGTAGTTGTAAGTTGTCAACCAGTAGTGAAGAAGGTTTTGTGTGTAGTGTCCTCCTGGCATAGGCTGCAGGTAGGACTATCAAAATAAAATGCATGCACCTCTCTGGGTGTTAGAATCAGTGGAAAATGTAACTTAATGGCTTTGAACTATAGATGTTGCTGACCGCTGGTCTATTCCATGCACCTTATAGGGCGGTGCGCCTTATATATGAATGAAGTTGTAAATTATGTCAATCAATGTAGGTGCGCCTTATAACCCGGTGCTCCTTATAGGGCAGAAAATACGGTATCCTACTTTCTGAGAGGTTCTCTTCTCCCAGGAACGTCTCATTGAATTCCACGTTCCTCAGCAGGCTGTTCTCGGAGAGGGCCTTCTGCGCCGCATCTGGTTTGTTCTGAAGCAGCCTGAAACATTTGAAACAAAATCCACTTTAATGTCTCGCAACAAACTGAACCCCTCAACTTGAGAAAAACAAAAAAAGAACTACAATGACATAACTCATGTGTATGAGGTGAGCTGGACAGCTCTGGCATCGCTCACAAATAAGACACAGTTGCATAAATGTTATCCAGGCGAGTCTGTGTGTAAAAGGTCTTTATATGGAATAAGACTGTTTCATGTGCACCATTAAATTCAGGCCGAAGCCAAAATGACTGTTGGTTTTTTTTTTTCATTTACAAGAGAAAACTAAAGGTGTGATGAATGTCAGCAGCTTCAGCTCCACTAAACGGGGCTTTACAGGTTTCTAAATGCGGTTGGAGAGACGATTCAGTTCAGCACCAACATCAGGTGATCTGTGACATGCAGACAAAAAGAAAACCCGACATGTAAAAACTGCCAGTATTCAGTGAAAGCTGGAGGCTCTCACCTCCTGTACTGCTGCCTGGAGACTTCATCTCCACAGAAGAGACAGACTGTAGCCAGCAGGGGGTTGGACGACTGACACAGGCTCTGCTCCCTCAGCGTGGACTTCATTAACACAGTGATCACCTGGAAAACACACACACCTCTCACAACACATGCTGACGGACCAGTGATGCAATCTAGCAGAATGTCAGTGCATTCATTAGAATTACAAGATCAAACATGCTACTCTTGTGCAGAGTGGTCGAACATCACAGTATGGAAGCTTTGCAGCTCATAATATCCCTGATAAAAGTTGATTAAACATTTTCCGATGTCCTTCAATCCTCGTGTGTGACCTCACACTTCAGCTTCTCTGCTTTCAAATTAAGTAGATTGGAGATCAGATGAAGGACAACCACAGAGAGTGCTACTTTAGCATTATTAAACCCGTTTCTAATCCAAAAAGCTCAACCTGCGCTCCTGCAGAGAGCGAGAGAAGCTGTGGGTGTCTACGAGCGTTAAATCTCACAGGATCTGAATCTGCTGCTTGTTTTTATCATGTTGGACTGAGAACAAACGACCCAGTGACTCGCTGCTCCACCATGTGGCAGAAAGAGGGATGTGACACCAAGCTTCACTTTAAAATCAGTTATGTCAAACATTTTCTTTGCGTTTAATTAACATTGAATTAGATTATATTTGTAGTATCCACTTTTTACACTCCTCTAGTCACATCTAATAAGTACATACTAATGAAAATCAAGTGAACTATTTCAACCAATGCAATTTACTGTATTTATTCAACAGAGTTGCTCTCAGAGTGAGTTTGACATTTCACATCTTAAATGTTAATCTGCAGCAGCACACGGCTCCACAAACGTTTGATACAAGGAGAATATGAGGTCAGGCTGAAGTTGACCTTCTGCACCGAGATGCGATCAGGTGGACTTTCACTGCCACTTGACGTGTTTGTTTTTATTTCACCTTTATTTTATGGCGTAGGTTAACTGAGAACCAGTTTTAATTCACATTGACCTGTTGGCCAAGAGGCAGCGAGGCCCAAACAAAGACATATATAATCCAATAAAACAGTGTCACGCAATCTGAAAAGAAAGAAAGTCGTATTTACAGTGAAGAAAGACATGAATACAAGCTGAAAGCATCTGCAGTGATCCTCCGTTATTGATCGTTAGGTTTTTGTGGAATAACTGCAGAAAGTTTGAAGGTGGAGATAAAAGTACAATTTGAAAGATGTTAAACCACAATGTTTTAGTGAATTCAATCTTATAGCTGTAATAGTCATTTTACAAGTTTACATTCATTCAGTGTGGCACTTTTAGCGATTTTATTTCTGCAGTTGAAACCATTTGGACACTTAAACATTTCTGCCATTTTTCCGTTTCACAACGGTTGTATTTAGTCACATTCACCTTTTTAAATTGTTTTTTCGTTCAGTTTAGAGTTTTGGTTTATTTCAACAGTTTTGAGGAATTTCTTCAGTTTCTAATTTAGCTGTTAAAGAGTTTTTGACTCTTTTTGGTTGACAAATGTTCTCGTTTTAGTCATTTTTGAGATTTTAGTTTTTCCACCTATTTTCCGGTTTCCAGCTACAGTATTTTAACCATTTTGCTTATTTTACTTTTTTGATAGGAGACAAGACATCTTTTGATGTGCAGATTAAAAAAAAAAAGTTTATTCAAACCTAAATTCAGGGAGCCACTTTGAATGGACAAAAGATGCGTCTCCAGAGCCACCGGTTATAGACCCGTGCAATAGAACGTAGACTGATTTGTGTTGTAAATACGGAGATGGGACTGTAAATATAATATGCTGGAGTTTTCCCATGAAAACAAATGAAAGCAGTGAGCATGCTCCAGTGACGAAGCAGAGAGCAGCATGGTAAATAACATCCATCTTGTGAAGGAGAGTTTTTGAGGCAGATCTGAAGAACACATCGTCTAAGAACTCTCATTTTAACCACAAGTGCCTTGGCGGAATGTGTAAAGGAGGATTTGTCTCTGTACAGAGAAGCAATACAGTATTTGACCTTCGTGAGCAAAACATATCTGTGACTTTACGGTGGACAGAGAGCGACACATGAGCCTTAAACATCCTAAAGTCGTCTTCCCTCACCTCTTGAGTCCTCTCCTTCAGTACAAACTGTGACGGAGCGAGGCTGATGACGGAGGCCTCCATCACCGTTCGGCTGGGCACGTCGGAGAAGGCCAGGGCTTTAATGAACGCCGCTCTGGAGCCGGTGTTCCTCACGCACAGACACACTTTGCTGACGTGGCCGACGGCGATGTTGGTCAGCGCGGCGACGTAACCGTCCGCCTGCTTCCTCTGATCCTCCAGGATGATGTTGCTGGTGCCGCCGTAGCCGGACAGGGGGATCTGCAAAGCGGACAGAGTGATTTCACTCTTCCTCACATCTGAAGGAGGGAACGGAGCCCTGACCGCGAGCTGCTCACAGTGAACTTGACTCCCGGCTGCGACGGCCGCACGCCGGCCTGCTTGATCTCCAGCTTGGCCAACATGCAGGCCACCCTGGTGGGGGCGAAGAGCAGGTGGACGGTGACGTCCTCTCGGGGACGGATGGACAGCTCGCCGTGTCGAGTCAGACGCTCCTCGGGGCTGAACATGCTCTGGAGCTACGGTCACACAAATATACACTTTCAAAGCTGCACCTTTTTTTTTTTTTTTTAATCTCTTCAAACTGTGGTGAGAAAAAGTGATCACTAATTAGATTTTTATGGATCGGGTCATTTCTCCAATGAATAAATGATATAAACCAGTGGTTTCAAACAAGGTCCGTGTGCCGTCAGGGTGAGTTTGTAACAACATGCATAACCAAACAACTAGAGGAGAAGTTTTTGAGACATTTCACACCAGAAGGTTTCATTCAAATTGGATTTATTTTAAGATTGTAGCCATTTTTAGTAGTGCTCGTCTTTTGTGAATATATAAACATTTTCATCAGGTATACTCTGTGGCACAACAAAGAGAAAAGTGAAAATCTAAAGGTTATTATGACACTATTTGATGGGACCAGTCCACTCGAGATGAAACCGGGCTGAGGAACCTGAACTAAAATCTATGTAATTATTGAATCTGTAACTCAACACCTCACATGTTCTCTTTTTTTAAAAGGTTTGCTTTTAATGTGACTTCCATTCTTAGACACATTTTTATATCATTGCAATTAAATATGCATGCACTGCACTGATGTGTCTAATACGCACATGCACAAGTAATTACAAATTAGAAATGATCATTTACAGTAGGTTTAAATCTTTGCCTTTCTCATTGGATATATTTAAACCTTAATGTGTATTGTCATATGCATATCAGAAATGTTTACCTGTGCAATGAAGTTCTCTATCAACTATCTGCTGAAAATGCCAACAGCAAAATAGCACAAAAAACAGCATGTGAATGAAACATTCACATGCTGTTTGGTTAAAGATTGGTTAAAAAACTATATGCATATGTCAATAAAAAGTATTGTAGAATTAGATATAGAAATGTAAAATAGGAGTAAAAGGAATTGCATGAGTAATGTGCAATCCAAACTGAACAAACAATTTAATCTGACTGACAATTCAGTTTTTCTTGATAATCGTGGTTTTCTATCTGGATTAATAGTAAATATTTAGAGATGTATTCATCAGCTCTCGCCTCACAGTCTGGGTTCTGGGTATCGTTGTCAAGGTTGCAGAATTGTGTATTTATTCTCCGACTAAATATCTGTGATAAGATCTCCAAAGATGACAGTGTGTGTGTGTGTGTGTGTGTGTGTGTAGGGGGGGGTACTGAATGAGAAACAATGAGGCAGACTCTCTGACGCCACCTGAAAGCAGTCCTGGTCTTGTCCCCGGATCAGCAGGCGCAGCTGCTGGCTGGCGTTGGCAGAGTTGTTTCTGAGAACCAGCTTCTGTTGGCTTTAATTAAAAAAAAAAACAATTCAAAAAAAGAAGAGTTACCAAACGGTCCCTCCTTTCACAAATTAGGGCTTTAGTGTAAGACCTCTCATTGTGCAGAGTGATCTGAGTAAAACTTGAAGGATGTGCTGATCCCTGAGGGATTTATCCTCCTCGCTGCTGTCTGTTCTTCACCTCCCTTCGACGAGTACAAATAAATAGTGAATTATGTTGAAATAGCTTGTGAGAAATAACACTCCCTGTAGACGCCCTCTGTCCCGTCTCATGAATAACATTACAGCAGCCTTAATAGAATAAGATGGACCAGTGGGCTCGCACTTTTTTTTTATTGATTACTCACCAATGAATAATTGATACCTAGAAAGTGTTTTTCTTTCTTATAGCTGAGTAGTAATGAATGAAAGTGAAAAGTTGCTTACATGGCTCGTCCCAGGGTGACCCCTCCCCAGGCTACGAACTGCTTGTTGGAGAGGATCGGGGGCACGTTGCCGGATGCAGAGGGAGCTGCAGGACTCCCACCGGCCTCGGGGGTCACCTCCCCTCTCAGGGTCACCTCATACTGCGGCCCGCATGGGAACACCAGGATGGTGAGCAGGCTGCAAGCGGAGGACAGAGCGCGGCTGAGCCATTTGCAATCCCAGCTTTACCACGTCAATGTATTCGTTTAGTCTTTTCAGTTTATTTTCAGACAGACACAAGGTTATGAGTAATGAGGTTTCCTTTTCATGTTTCCACACTGCTGCTCCAGCAATATGTCTCCAGATCTAATGTAGTAACCCTGTTAGACATGCAGATGGATATAAATCCTGGAGGAAGCATGTTTCACGTGTTGGCTTAATCCTTTAACCCAGTTACCAAAATACATTCACACAGAATGCTGCCTATAGAGGTTTGTTGGTTTTAAAATGTGATTTTTGTCCTCTCCCCCTGAAATACATTAAAGCAGATCCATTGCCACAACTGAGCTGATGATCAACGGAACTGTTTTGATGCTTGCCGCCCCGTCTACGATCTAGTGGGTGCTGTTGGTTGATTTTGTAATAAAATGACATAGACGTGCACAGACAACGATATGCTATAAGCAGTAACAATACCCAGACGTTTGTATGGAGCAGAGATCTGCAACCTTCGTCACCAACACATGTTTTCGTCACTTTGTACCAAATCAATTTTAGCAGGACCCGCAAAACACATTTATATTTTAAAAGGAGTCCAACGCAGCTTAAAAAGTTTCATTTATAGTTGTAATACACGTATGGAAAATTTGCATTCCTGAAGTTTCAATTTAGAATTTAAGATGAGATTTTAGCAGCTTCATCCTTCTCTTCCAGTATTTTTTTTAGACAATTTTGACATTTGAGCTTTTTAACCATTTCGGATCTTTTAAGCAGAGGAGCATGTGGAAAACATCCTCATTTTTAAGTGGCTTTTTTTTTCTTTTCTTGAGGTAATTCTGCTCTTTTTTTTGGAGGTGTGTGTGTGTGTGTGGGGGGGGGGGGGGGCGCGCTTAAGTTGTATTATTATTTTTCTCATTTATGTAGGTTTATGTAGGTTTTAGCTATTCTTCCCATTTTACTTATTTTTTTAAAGCCTTTTTTTTTTAGCCAAGAGTCCTTGTGAAAGCGATCGGTTTGTAAATAAGCTAAAAATAAAATTCAAATGTTTATTCATGTATAATTTTCTGAAAGTGTCGAGGAGCTGCTACAGGAGAGCAAAAGAGTCACATGAGACTCCAGAGTTGCAGATTGCAGACCTCTCCATGCTCTGGACAGATGATGAAGTTGGATTGTTATTACAGTGACTGTCAACTCTTAAACTCCCCAGTGTCAGGTGGATATGGACTGGGGGTCATGACTCTGGAGGTCACCATTGTTCTTCTGGTCCATACACTTGCTCTTGTGCAGAAGAACTATTGATATGACCATATTGTGCATGCACAGTAGCAGCATTTCAGAAAAGTTGTGTCTTTCCCCCCCCCCCCCCCATTTCAACAGAGATGGAGTCAAGAGCGTTGTCAAAAAGCCGTTTTCAGTGGCTCTGAGAGCTCAAGTGCAGACTAAACGATAGTTTCATCCAGAGATGAAGTTAAATAAATGCCCCATTTTATACCTTGGCTTTTAACCACGTTTCAGACTGTGCCTGGTTTTATTGTTGGCAATCTTATGGTTTGTTTTGATTGTTTTTTTTGTTGTTTTGATTCTTCTATTTTTATTTTGTCTTTTATGTGAAGCACTTTGGCTTCAGCCACAGCTGTTTTAAAGTGCTATACAAATAAAAGTGACTTGACGTGTTCTGTGTGTCCGTTTACACCACTTTTTGAAAATGGCTCCCAAGGTGGAACTTATTGAAAACACTCAATTACATTTTCAAAACGGCCACTTAAGAGTCGTGTACAAGTGTGAGTTGCATTTTGCGTGATTCCAAGCACTGTTGTATAAAAGGATTCCCAAAAAGCAACATATGTTTTGCGTTTTTCCTTGAAAACATTGTAGAAACCAAGGGATCCTTTCAAATATGAACATATCCTGTTTGAACCTCTCTTTGCGGTTCCGGTTCCCCTCTGCTTTGAAAGAAACCACGATGCCTTGCTCCTCTCCTACTCTGAGGGGCAGCTCTTGTGGTGTGACAGAGAAAACATCCTCGGTATCACTGATCTGGAAACAGAAGGAAGAGGTTTTAATATGGAGGTAGAAGAGAAAGAGCAGTGGACACAACTCAGGGGTAAATCAGGGCAAAGGAGTGAGGAGGGGGGAAAAAGTACAAATAAGGCAAGCAAAACATCAATGGATCCCCGCTGTGCGAGCTGCGCCGAGGGCCAGAAATGTCCCGGAGGCTTACCCAAACCCCAAATCTAATAAGAAAAGTAAAGGTCAGAATTACCTTCAGTTTCAACTGCACGTCAATGTTTCCTGCGTTCTTTAATGGCAGCGTCTGTTGACAGGATTTCCCCAGCGGAGCAGACAGGCTGACAGTCTAGACAAAAAGAAGCACAGGATGGTGTTCACTGTCAGCTCCACAAGAGGCCACAGGAGGCTGGACACCAGCCAAATTACACACACTAATTAAAAGTTTCATGGAGTGGAGCTGCCCGCTGAGGAACCTTTAGAAAGGAACCGTTTCACTCACCTTTCACGTCTCTGAATCCTTCCTGTTGAAAGTCTCCAGCTAAAGGTTATAAAGCCAACATAACTCATCTCAGAGTATTCTGCATTTCTATACACCGACTGGTTTCATGCACCATTTTTGCTTTTTAAACTCTAAAAACATTAAAGGTCAACTGAGTATTGGATTTTTTTTTTTTTCACTAACAAATCATTTGTGTTTCTCAAAGCTTTAAAGTTCTAACTCACACCGTACAAGTGAAGTATATCTTGTGTAAATCCAGAATTTATCTGCTGAGTGTTCCAGACGATAATCCACCGCTGGCTTGGTTGCATGATCTACGTGTGGACGGCCGTCAAAAGATATTTGGACCGAACTCCCTGTGTGCCACCACACACTCTCGCTTGTTTATGAGTGAATCACTTAACACTCAGCAGGTTGTATTGGGGATCTTTCACAAGAACAAGTATGCCATGCAGTATCGGACCTGATACAAGCATCGGTATCGGTGCATCCCGACCGAAAAGAAGATCCTGGTTGTGTCTTTGTTACCTGCAGATCTTTGGGAGCATGGACTCTTGCAGTCCCCGACCGAGCTCTGATGGGAACGCTCCTGATCACATGGCTGGGACCGGGACTGTCCACTTCAATGTCCACTCGGGCACTGAACTCATCAGGCAGGCCCAGCTCTTCTGTAAAGACAACGTCAGTCACTTCAAGCAGCTGAGTTTCTGGGTCAGAACTGATGAGCATTCAGTTTGTGAACAATGATCACCTGAAGAAGCCGTGTACTTCTGAGGAGCCTTGAAATGAACCCAGACCATGAAGCTATCGGGACTCTGGGAAAACAAGGCAATCACATCAGCCTCTTTAGCTGCCTTGTAAAAAAGACTGGCTGTCAGGATCAACACTGTTTCTCACCTCTCCGTAGCTGGCATGCAGAACATGATTCATCACTGAGGGCGAGGACACCAAGTTGAGGTGTGCAGCCTGCTGCGGCGCCGCGGAGGTCACTGGCTGCTTGGAGAAGGAGAAACATCGCCATGCTGAGACCGTCTGGAGGGAAAAGCACAAGGGGAATAATTAAAACTTGAACATTTCAGATTTCCACAAAGTACCAGTAAAAGTTTAAAAGTACAGTTTGACTGGAAGATTTTGCACAGAGCCAAAGAGCAAAGTGGCCCTCGAACCTCATGTTGCCAAGAACTGATCTACATTGATGGAGTCGTGTCAGGTTGATGCTGACTCACCGCATTGATGACCAGACGGATCGGCACTGTGGCGTGAGTCCTGTTGAGCAGTTTCAGAGGGAGTGATTTGGCCCCGCCTCCTGGCAGGTCCCCGAAATCCAAACAACCGGATTCGCTCGCTTCGACCTGACAATGGAAAGGGAATCAATCCTGACATACTGTGTGATGACTGAGGCCCTGTTTTCACGTGACAACACCTAATCCGCTAAAAAAAAGGGAGTGTGCTAACACTGCAGTAGTGGACACAGGAACAACGATGTTGTTAATATGCCGGGCCATGGGAGGGCACTGTTGCTTGATTTTGTAATGAAACCACACAGGCGTGTGCAGAGAACAATAAACTCTAAACGTGAAGAAAATGGAGAGCACCTGACACCCGCATGGACTGATGACGCATCGGATGCTATCAGGGGTGAGTCTCAACTATAAACTACTGATATGGAGGATAAAACTAGAAGAGCACCGCGGGTCGCCATGTTTGTTTACAAGGGATGGAAGGGGAAGGGAGGAGGAGAGTTATGCATGTGCAGTAACAGGCTAAATAGCCTCCAGCAGTCTCTGCAGGAGGGATTAGCGGCCGTGAAAGGAACTTTCCACCTTGGGAGCCGGATTAAATACTTCGCTGATACAGTGCATCCGCACACTGGTGACATGTAAACGGACCCCCCGACAGTGAAGACAGTTTTGCGGATAGACTCATAATCGTAGTCATGTAAACAGGGCCTAATACACCGACAAATAGACAACTTCACAACTAGATCCACTCCTAAACCAGGGCCCCCGTTGCATTTTTGTTTCCGTGGCAATATCTTGAAAACTATGTCCGTTCACACTGAAACAGATGTAGTTTTCATGTAGGGCCACTAGTTGGTGCTGTTGTTTTTTGTAATGAAGCTACCCCCACAAGCAGAGAGAACAATCCACTATAAACATTAACAACTGGAGTACACAGACATCTGTATGGCCAGATGATGAAGTTGGATTGTTATTACAGGTGATTGAACTATAAACTATAAAGTCATGACACTCTGGAGACAAACACTGTTGTTCTATTCGAACATGTGCAGAATAACGATTTAGTATAGCCGTCATGTGCATGCGCAGCCTCAGCATTTCCAACATCGACACACGGAGCCCAAGTATTTACAGAAAGAATTTTATGTTTCCACGGAGATAGAGCCAGCGCATTTTCAAAAGGTTGTGTTTTCAGTGTCTGAGCATCGTTATCATGTAAATAAAGGCCAAAAACCCAACCAAAGTTTTGAGTTTTCACTTGAAAACACTGTTGCGTAAACGGCCTCAGTGTGTCGATTGCTGTTGATTCGGTTTGATAAGGAGTTGCTCACCTCGACAGCAGGATTCTCCGCTATGGCAACGAGCACCACCCTCTTAGCGAACATGTTGGCTCTGGCTGCCATCTCCGTCTCTGCAGACGCAGGCCAGGAGGAAACACCGAGGATGCAGTGGTAGGCCCCGGCTCTTGGAGGGACCAGCAGCACCTTCTGCTCCTCTGTACTTCTGGGACCGATGATGGTCTTGTTCTTCACCATCAGCCACTGGTAATGCAAGCTGTCCACCTGGAGAGGTCAACACGAAACTTTCAATTAAAACCATGCAGACAGATTACTACCATAGAGCTCACCTGACAGCAGCAGACTTTTAATATCCGAAAGAATTGTTTCAAATAGATTTGAGGCACCGATTTCTACATGATTTCATGAAACCATTAGCAAAATGAATCTTACTGTTCTGACTGAAACCAAAATATTGATTAGAGAGACGTTGACTACACATAAAAACCTAACAGCTTTGTGGAGCTGAAATTAAATCAGCTGCTATTAAAAGTTTTCAGAGCTTCCCGTTTCTGCCACTGTGTGAGAGTGTTAACTTTCCATTTTCTCTAAAGAAGCCATCAAACCGTGAGAGAGTGAAGAAATGCTCCCAGTATTTCCACATTGGGCCAATAATAAGCAGCCAATGTAAAAAAACAGAAAACTTAGAGATGAATCCAACTGTGACTCAAAAATCAAAGCACTTGAACCAAATGCAACAGCAAAATATTTACTATTTAAAGATATTGCACATCCATGCAGGGGTGTCGAGCTGTGAGGAATGATGACATTCACTGCAATATGTTTATTTGACCACCAGGGTGCGTCAGTTCGGGCAATCAGAATTGATACAGATGTAGAAATGCATTGATATTAATGATCATTTCTAGAATTTGACAAGTTATTCTGATCACAATATAAACTAGCTTGCTATATTTGTGAGTTCCACCTTCATGTGGCCAAATGTCTTTGACATACACCTTTAAATGTAATAGAAATGCACTGTGATCTATAAATTGTAAAGCACACGTGTGAATGGTCAACTGAAGTGTAACATTGTTGAAATGACAGTTCTTGTCTTCAAATATTACATTATTACAATATAATATGTATTGTAAAAGGATATCTCAATAAATATTTAATTGTTAACGTATAATACAATGATTTTTAATTCCACTCATTTCTGTTTTAATGCTATTATTTGTTGGTCCGGCCCACTTGAGAGCAAATTGCATTGAATGTGAAGGAAAATGAGTTGATCTGACCATTTTCCTTCTGAATTCAGGACAGGGCTGGAGGAGGAGTCCAACCTAATTTGATGATGTTCCTCCCTCCTTTTCTCAGGCAGGAAGGAACTTCGGCTGATGGAGCCAAACTATTTGTTAGTTTATTTTATGATTCTAATCCGCTACTGTTCAGCACACTATTATCTTTCCCTCTTGGATTTCTGAATGTGCATTCCTTATGCTTTATGCTACGGTGACATAAATAAAAACTGAACTTGTACCGTCCACGTGTCAATACGTTTCTTGACATAACCTCAGTGTTCTGCGAGATGATCCCTGTCCCCTCACCTTCTCTCCATCAATAGCCAGACTGCTGACCGTGATGGACACCTGCTGCCATCTGTCCGAGGGGTTGAAGAGGCTGAGGGTGGCCTGCGAGGCGATGCCCACACAGCAGGCGTGAGGGAAGCGCAGCTCCTCCGGGACCACCACCTGGCCTGAGGGTGGAAGTAGAAGAAGGGTCAGCGGATGGAGAGAACCCCTGCACCGTAATGACAGGGCGGTCTTTACCTCTCATTTCTTCCACCAGTGCCTCTGCACTGTACTGACTGAAGGGTTTCCCCAGCAGACCCAGGTTCTGTTGGCTCTGGTGCGGCATCGGGAGGTGACCACCAATCCTCAGAGGATCCACTGTAGAGCGAGAGGAGGAGGAGAACAAAAAGAATGAGAAGAACAGAAACAAAATCAAGAAGAAAGGGAAGATGAAGAATATGAAGACAAAGAAGAAGTAGAGAATAAGAGGAAAACTTTAATGATGCCTTTTCCAACTCTATCTATTATATGGAGAAGTAGGAAGAGAAGACGTGCCTGTAGACGACACAGAGTACAGACCGTTTCCTCCCACATGATAAGAACCAGGATGTAAAGAAGCTTCCGGTGCCAGATACTGCCGGGCCAGCTGAGGGTTGAACAGCGACCGTCCAATGAGGAGGGACTGCATGTTTCCCTGAGGTAGGTCCAGGACTCCGGGACACCGGGCCTTGAAGCTGGGGATGGGAACATAGTGAAGTCCCTCCGAGGAGAAAGATGGAGGCACGTCGAGGCTGCCGGCATACGCCGGTGAGGGCAGCGAGCCGCCAGCCGTCCATGGATGAGAGGCCGGAGGAGCCGCGGAGCCGCCGGTCTGCTGGATGTTCAGGTTGCTGCTGTAGCCGGAGTCCACTTTAGTGAGCTGCCTGGTGCCGGGCTGGGACAGACGCTTGTGGCTCCTGCAGCCTGCGGAGAGCTGGCCGGGACAGTGGCAGTTACACTCGCTCAGAGCGGAGCCGCTCCGGGGCGGCTCGGGGCTTTTACCCGTCTGGCCAGGGAGAGGGTCCAGACTCTTGGAGTGCTGCGGCTGAGCCTGGTCCAGGTCTTTAGGCGGGTCCAGAGCGTCCGGGTTCGGAGGAGTGTCCGACTCTGTAGGCGGGGTCGGACTGAATCTGATGATGGTTGTGCTCAGAGCCATGGTGCAGTTATTCTGTGGACGCAGAGACAAACCTTTAAGATGATTCCATGATTGTGATCATTTTTTTTTTTACTCCGTTTCATCTCACTGCATTTCAAGAACTTGTAGTTTTACAATAGTACCGAAGGTTTGGGTTGAATTGACACTAATCATTTCTATGTGCAAAAAACCTACTTAATAAAGTTGAATAGATCCCTTCAGTTAAAACAGGGTGATACAAAATAAGCCAAAGTCATCAAAATATTGTAAGAGTCATTTTACAAGTTGTAACCCAACTGAAATAAACAATCTTGTGTTGACTGATCTGATCAGAAACACTTGGATTCCATAAGTAAAAGCTTGTATGTTCCTCAAAGTTGAACGTAATTTGAATTTTTCACAACACCTAACAAACACAAATATTGTGTGTGTTCAAACCTTTAAAAAAAACAACAAAACACTCGTATTTCAAATCTTCAACTGGAGTGCTCTGAAAATATTGACAGAGGTGCACTTTACCTTCAAATCACCAAGCTGTGAGGAATGGTAAGTTGCATTTACAAACATAAGTGTCTCTAAGCTGTCACTGGCCTTGAGCCAGTTGCATTATTTCGCACCCCACAAACCGACTTCAAGCTGGTTCACTTCATGCATCATTAACAAAAGCACCTTCTGTGTCTCTGCCGGCGGCGCGGCCCTGCCGTCATTCATGGAGATGAATGTGAGCCGGCTGAGGCTGGGGCTGGAGCAGTGAGACTGGGGGGAAAGGTCCGGACCAGGACGCCGGTCTGCCACACCACCAGTGGACGGAGGTGAGAGCAGGCTGCCAGGACAAGAGAACAGGGATGAACGGCAGGGCTGTGGCTACAACTCAAATCAGTGACGACAAGAGACAAAAGAGGATCAGGCTTTTTAACAAGAGCACATTTTTCAACCTCCTGATGACATCGATGTCTATTTGAAGTACACAGATCTGACGTATAAAACCATACATTACCCATCTGCACTTGGAATGGAGGTCTGACTGGGAGAGGAGTGGGTGAGAGGAGAGGTGGATGGTCTGAAGTTGCACTGCGTCTCCTCCACACACGGCGCAGAAAAAGCTTTGGGCAACTCTACAAGACAAGGTTCAGACACATGATTTCTTTTTCAATGATCACACTTGCTGCTAAAATAGTGCCATAACAAGAACAATCAGAGATTTCTGACGTCCGCCAAAGGTCACATCAATCAGTGGTGAAGATTTGGTGAAAATCTGTCTCGTCGTTTCGACGTAATCCTGAAAAGCTTATAAAACTAACTCCGGCTCCAGATCACCTCCAGAATTTAATGGAATCTTCTATTGCCTAAAATCTGTGTGGTGAAGATTTTGACAGAATCCATGCAGTAGTTTGGACGTAATCTTGCCAACAGACATGCAGAGAGAAAAACAAATATACGCAGATGATTCCATTACGTCTTTGGCAGAAGCAATGAAGAGCACAGAATGTCTATTTTTGCAAGGGGCATAGAAAATTACAACAATTTCTTAAAGCTGCATGTGTCTGGTCTTCACTCACCGGATGCAGGATCTGATGTTGAGTCACAATTCTCAAAGCTGTGAGTGGTGTGTGTTGTTGGTGGTTTCCTCTCTGGAGACTGGACGGCGCCGTCCTGATGCTGAGACGGAGAAAACCCTTTCACAGATGGACCGCATTCCATGTTTTTGGATCCCGGTGAGGCTGCAGACACTCGATGTGAAGAAGCAGAGGTTTTGGCCATGTTTTGAGTGTCTGGAGTCTTTTGTGGTTTGAGCCCGTTCTCCATGCGAGTTCCACCCATAGGGCTGGAAGCAGTGTGATCTGAAGATGTGGATGAGCCCACGGATCTTCTGAAAGACGTCCGAGGACGAGGAATCGAGCTCCTATTACAGTCGCTCCCACTAGGTGGTGACAGCAGTTTGGAATTCGCTCCTTCAGACGAACTTTTCATCTCTCTGGTTCCACGTTTCCATTCATGTTTTGCCCCTGCGGCAACCTGCTGATGCCGACTCTCCGCTGGCTGAGCGGAACTGCCCTGATTCCCAGGATCCGATGCCTGAAAGTTCCTCTGAGAGCTGCCCAGACTCTCCGCCCAGCTGCTCAGGTTGAACGTCGTGTGAGCCATGGAGGCGTTGCTGCCGCCCGACATATCGGCCTTCCTCAGGTATTTCTCGATGTCGAAGGCACTCAACTCTCCAATACAGGCGGTTTTCTGCAGAGCTGCACTCTGATCCGCATCAAGGAGGATCTGTGTGGACAACAAAACATGCTTTTTATTCCCAACTTTTCATTTTGAAACGGAACATATTTCCACACATGAATAGATTCTTCCAACACCTTCTGAAATAAACTGAGGAGAGTTTCTTGTGCGTATCACAAACATCACTTCAGTCCGTTACCCAAGGTCAGAGCTGCTGTTGGTGTGAAGTAGACACTGCTGGATACTGAATTATCGATCGCAACTGTATCAATACGTATCAATTTAGCACAAGAAGCAGAAAGTGGAGAAATAGTGTATGTGATAAAAGTCAGTTCAGGTGATCAGGATTACTACACAAATGTAGAAATGTGTCACATTAAATATCATTTCATCTTATTGTGATGATAATATGAAGTAGTCTGCTGGATTTTTCAGTTCCAGCTTCATGTTTTACTCCTTTGAAGAAGTAAATAGTTTAATAGAAAAATCCACTGGGATCTGGAAGTTGCAAACCACACGAGGGGAACTGAGGCATCATATTGCTGAAATTACGTTTGGTTTTTTATGTGTTTTTAATTAAAACGTCAGGTTTTGTAAGACTTGTTAATGACACACTGAACAAAAATATTAATGCAACACTTGTTTTTTGCTCCCATTTTTCACGAGCTGAACTCAAAGGATGAAGACTTTTCCTATGTATGCAAAAGGCCCATTTCTTTCAAATATTGTTGACACATGTGTCTCAATGTGTGTTAGTGAGCACTTCTCCTTTGCCGAGATAATCCATCCCACCTCACGGGTGTGGCTTATCATGATGCTGATTAGACAGCATGACTATTGCACAGGTGTGTCTCTGAAATGTGCAGGTTTGCTTTAAAGGAGGGCTCTGGGGGGGTCAGAGGAGGACAAATGTCACTCACTCCAAGTCGTTAAAGACACCATAAAGCTCCAGACTAAAGTCTTACATGTTGAGCTTGCGTGGTTTCCTCCGTGCTGCTGGAGTGCGTTCGATTCTTGGCCTGGCTCCTTTTGGACAACTCCACGATCATGGCAGCCAGCTGAGACGGGTCGGTGCTGATGGACGCATCAGCGATAGCTGAAGCGATGGTGCTAATGCTGAGCATCAGGTGGCTGCTGTTGATGTCGGGAGATGTGCAGCTTTGATTGGCCACACTCGACTTTTCAGATGGCACGGCGCCAACGGCGTGCTCCTGCAGAAGAGAGTGGATTTAGATGGAGAAGATCACGTCGAGGGATTTCTACGTCTGCCAGATTGAGAGTTTACCTCTTGATCACACGATCCGGGACGAGCGTCTCCTTTCGGTGGCATCCTCTCACCTGGAACTTCCAGGGTTTTGTCCAGGTCCTCTGCAAAGATGTGATCACGGGCAGTCACAAACAAGTGAGAGTGACGAGACTGTCTCGGTTCACGATGGTAAAGATTTGTGTCCCTCAAGAAAAGGTTCAGCAGTCAACTGCTGTGAAATCACGGCTCCTGCATCAACACACCTGCGTTGAGAGTTTTGTCTCCTTCACTGACGTCCACCGTCACATTGAGAGGAAAACCGTCTCGACTGGAGAACTCCGAGGGGTGAATCAGGGCGAACGGTTCCCTCTTCTCCGGAGAAGTGATGACGTAACCAAACGACGGCTAGAACAAGGACAATATTCCAAATCAAATGGTTTACTTCCACACACGGAAAATACAAGCGCCAACATGTCTGTCGGAGAATGGCAAGATATGACCAACCAAATCTTTGTGATGGAGACAATCACTTTGAAATTTCAACTAATCTCTGAGAACTGGAAACGGTACATTTTCCCAAAACAACCATCTTTCTTTTAGTTTTTGTTGTTGCTGTATTTCTTACTTTGATTGATCCTTTTTTGAAAATTGCTTTATTTGTCAAGTATGCACAGTAAAAGCCTCGTCATGTCTCTCTCATGTAATGTAAAGCACTTCGTGCTCTGTGTGGGATGTTGTGCATTTGATTTACTAAAGCAAGAAGGATCACTTCGGTGTCTGCATTTTGAGATGAAAGCCTCAGATTTGTTGTGAAGTGGTTCTAAATAAAGAAATGAAAACAACAACATACAAACATCAACAAATACTGTACAGTTTAGCAGACGAAGAAAAGCATTAGGCCGAAGCCAGTCGACTATTTGTCTATCCTCAAAATTCTGTGACTGACCTAGAATATGTTCAATTTACAAACAAAGTGTGAAGAACATAACATTAGAAAACATAATTAATGACATTCCTTTTCTCTCATCATCAGTATGAACTGTCACCCTTGTTTTAAATTTGACAGCTTTTTTGGAAGTGAACAGCAAGCTATTATATTCAAGTTCATTACAGAACAACTATCATCTATCCTGTCATTATCTGGACTTTTTCAGCATCCAGCAGCCTGATGCACATCAGTGTTGCTTCGTTTCCTTATGAGCAGATTAACCTGGCAGGAAGTCCTTACTGACCCGTTTAACTGCATCCACATCATCCATTCTGCCCAAACAGCCCAAAGCTTCAGAGCGCTGACTGAAAAACTCTCCGAGGGAAAGCCGCAGGTAGCTCTCATCTCCCTGCTGGAACTCTGAGGAGACCTGGGAGGCCCGCATGAGGACGTGGCCGCCGGCGGGGACCTTCCAGGAGGTGTTGACCTGACAGCTGCTGCTCTCTGCTGCTGGCAGTGGCTGGATCTGCTCCTCCTGCAGACACAAACAGAATCTTCACATTGAACGACAGGACTACTGCACACAAGTTGAGCACGGAGATCGTGATCGCTCTCTGATGGTTGGTTACAGAACAAAGGGCCCATTCACACCTAGCATTAGCATTAACTTGCCTTTCAAGTCGTGCTGTCACAATTAATGTGGCAATTGTGGCAATTAATTTAAATGTTTAACTCGTTAAAAAACAAAATAGCGCAATTAATGCAGTTTTGTATACTTCCAGGGTTTCTTTTTCACTCTAAGCTTTTTGACCCATGAGCAGCCGATGCAGCGGCACGGAGTCACCAGGCTGCAGAAATGCAACATACCTCGTAATGATTGGTAGTTTCAGTTTCAATAGAAAGTTTCACTTTTAGAATATTGCCTGATGGCCCGTTAGTGAATGTCGTTTTGCACGCTTAGTAACTTAGTAATGCAACGACCACAGAAGTAATTGTGCGCAGCAAAACAACAGGTTGCCATGTTGGCTGACCAGTAGCTCACCAACTGCTAAAGATTGGATTAGATTAGATTAGAAGCTTTATTGTCATTGTACATGGTACAACGAAATTGCTGTGTTTTGTTTTGTTTTTTTTAGATAAAAGGAGGAAAGACTGGAACCTTGCAGATAGATTATTAATTTCTGTCTCCTATGTTCACCTATGTGCAAGTGCCATTTCTTTCTTTTTCTCGTGTGTGTGTGTGTGTGTGTGTGTGTGTGTGTGTGTGTGTGTGTGTGTGTGTGTGTGTGTGTGTGTGTGTGTGTGTGTGTGTGTGTGTGTGTGTGTGTGTGTGTGTGTGTGTGTGTCATTTCCTTTTGCATTAGTGGATTTCACAGTACATTATTGCAACTTTGTTCATGTAATAAGTTCACAACTTTTTTCAATAAATATTAAAATTGCCAAAGTGTTGGACCTGCACTTTAACGTACAAGTCTTGTTACATTATCTCCGTTTGTGGATATTTTTGTATTTCCCTAAATTGAAGAGAAATAGTGTTCACCCAAATCAAAAGCAAGTATTTGAATATACTTGAATATAAACATATTAAAAATACTTATACATGTATCGAGGCTACATTAATTCCATAATTGATTCAAAAATTATAATTATAATTTATAATAATTATAATTTCTATGAATTATATTTTATAAATAAAGATTATAAGCTTCAGTCTTAAGTAGAAAAAATTTGATTAATCGCAATTACAGAAAATTGTGCCATTAATTAGTTTATTAAAATGCACTAGTTTCAGGTGATCAGATCACATGTGGCGAGCCCTGAGGCAGACTGTTTACACTTGTCTGGATCATGCGTTTTGAACTAACCACTGGAGATCACATTGTATCACCACATCGACTGTCACTTCTGCCAAAAGGTCAAAGGACCCAGCGCGTAGTTGTTCCGTCCCCAGACAAAGACATACGTACAAGACATACCAAAACATACGTTAAGACCAGGTGTAAACGGACCCTGATCCTGTAACTTCTTCACAATACAGCCACATATCCAATAAAACCTTACACTTCAGAGTGAACAACACAGACACATGTGAGGTGAAGAGAGAAACCTCAGGCAGGGAGACCTTGAAAAGAACAGCTTCAGTTGTATACCTGCATGAACCGATGCTCCTTCTCAAACTCCTCCTGGTCTTTCACGATTATTTCCATAGCGTCACCTGCAAATAGCACGTCGACAGTCAAAACTCCAACGGGGAATATTTGTGTGTTGTATATAAACAGCATTAACATATTGTGGTATTTCACACAGACAAACTTAGAAATGAGGGGTTGGCATTTTTAAGATTTTAACATACCGTATTTTCCGCACTATAAGGCACCGGAATATAAGGCACACCTACATTGATTGACATAATTTACAACTTTGTTCATATATAAGACGCAGCACCCTATAAGGCGCATGGAATAGACCAGTGGTCATAACCTTTATAGCTCAAAGCCATTAGGTTACATTTTCCACTGATTCTAACACCCAGAGAGGTGCACACACTTTATTTTGATAGTCCTACCTGCAGCCTATGCCAGGACGACACTACACACAAAACCTTCTTCACTGCTGGTTGACAACTTACAACTACCGCTAATAAACTAAACTACATGAACTAAGCAACAAAAACACAACACAACACAATTATTACCGACACCACAAACCAAATAGAACCCCCAATAATTGCATTTAAAACACCACAAACAGAAACTCCCATAATTCATTGCAGCTACCGGCTGCACTGAGGAGCTCAGGATGCAAGGCATGATGGGAATTCATGTTTTGTGTTGTTGGAGGTTATTGTGGGTTGTTGTTGGGCTTGGTGTTGTGTTGATTGTGTTTATGTGTTTTTGTTCCCCAGTTTAGGGAGTCATTATTTCATCTAGTTTATTTTGGTTTGTTAGAATGTTGGTGTGCAACCATGAGTGATGAAGGTGTTGTGTGGAGTGTCGTCCGCTCTGAAGATCCCATTGTGAAGTTAGAGTTGTCAAAATAAAAGCTTCTGGTTGTTCAGCTGTCAAATAGCAGTCTGGAGTAGAGCAATTCTTCCATATATAAGGCGCACTGGGTTATAAGGCGCACTGGCAGCTTTTGAGAAAATTTGAGGTATTTAGGTGCCTTATAGGGCGGAAAATACGGTAATTAATCAGGGAACATTAAGAAAGAGAATCAATCCAATTAGAACATGTGCTTTCAATGTTTTTGAGAGCGCTTCTGAAATTGGAATTTACTTCACATGAGTATAACAGATGGATTCTTAACATAGCTTTACTAGCCAGCTGAAGGGTTGGTTTATAACTGTCAAACATGAACATTAAGAAAGTTTATTATTGGTATAAGACTACACTCTCTTGTTGAAAGATAAAATTCAGCAGTTTTAGGCCAAGTCAGGCTTATTTTCAGCGTTTGACTGATTTGAAAGGAACAGTTTTCCCCCAATCAACAAACAAACAGCCGCCACCCGTTCACGTATGTTATGGTCTTGTCCAAAACCAAACGGCTTCTGACAATCAGTATTCAAAACTGTTTCAGACACTGTAGCGTTACCCATAAAACCTTGTGCCCTTATCATGGTATTGAGAGAAGCTTCACAGGACATGAACATCAATCACCAAGCAAGAGATATGAGAGCAGCTGTGTCTCTCAGCCAGACGGCTGCTTAAATGGAAGGAAAGACTTCCACCAGCCTTTCAACAAGGGACCAAAGCCCTGATGAATCTTCTGACCTTGGAGAAAACTTCACTCCAAACTATGCTCAGAATGTTTATTTTCTTTTTTTTACTTTAATAGAAAAACTTGATACTGTAGTTGTGTGATAATTATCCCAAGTTACTGCTTGTATACTTATTCATTGCAACTCGATTGTCTTTTTAGTCGTTTTATTTCACATCCTTCTATCTTTTATCAAATTTTTTTAATTTCCTTCCTCTTTTGTAAATATCCTAAGTTGTTTTTGCCACATGAAGTTTATTTTTATGTATACGTTTCTTAAAATGTTACATCAACAAATGGTACAGAAATGCTGTTGCAGGGATGTTGGAGCAAAACATAGGAGTTGCATTGTAAATGTCTAAAACGTTTGGAAGCTTTGAATGTTGCAAGTTTTTCAAAAACCATATTTAACATTTTTTTGTCAAAATCCATTTTAAATTCCGGACTTACTGGCAGGAACAAAGTCTTCTGTCTGAAACTGTCCAGCAGTCTCTGCCGCCTTCCCGTCCACCTCTTTCTCAAAGGAGGAGTAAT
This sequence comes from Blennius ocellaris, assembly GCF_963422515.1. NCBI lineage: Eukaryota > Metazoa > Chordata > Actinopteri > Blenniiformes > Blenniidae > Blennius > Blennius ocellaris. The sequence goes on along the minus strand of NC_137657.1, from coordinate 3,653,718 downwards.
ACGCTAGGTCTGTCACCCACTGGCCTTCTTCATTCTGGTACACCACGCTGTGAGAAGCCTTGGCACCTGGACAAACAAACACACCCAATGTTGCTTCAATTAGACAAATATTCCATTGCTTCAGTGATGAAAGTCTCAGACAGATGGCCAACCTTGTTCAAACTCCATGTTGTCTGGACAGTGATTCCACTCGTCGTCCGGTTCCTGACTGAAGCTCTGAGAGAAATACTTTGCGTCCAGGGAAGTGGACAGGACATTGTTTTCCTCCTCGCTGGTGGCGTCCGAGGCCTCGGCGGCCGTCACGTTACCGCAGGGTCCTCCTCTCAGGGCCAGGGAGGGCCTGGAACCGTCAGGTTCATCTACTCCGTCATCATCCTCCTCCTCCTCCACCGCGCTGTCGTCACAGTGAGGGAGCACCTGAGGACAGGAGCTGGTGAAGCTCATGTAGCACTTGTTTAAAAGTGATCAAAATGTCAAGCTGTGTACCTGGGAAAGGTGGAAGCTGCCTTGAAGGTGAGACGCAGTCAGGTTGGTTGCATCCTGAGGCTTCCCCAGTCCCGTCCCGTTCCTCAGGTAGATCGAGTCCAATAACCGGTCGGCTGCAGCAGCACAGTCTGTGCCCTCCATGGCATCCTGCCGTTAACAACAAAGACACAAAGAAACTCCACTGAAGAGCTCCGCACAACTCAGTCTGCAACATCCAGTCTGAATATATTCTATTATTGGTGCTTCAAAAATTGTAATTCATACACGATGACAATATCTATGTTGAGATTGAAGTCCCTTTCAGTAGTATTTGTTTGGTTTTGTGAAATAATATAGATAATTTTCATTAAAGTTTCTGGTTCAAAATACAGTGAAGTGTCCCAAAAAATTAAATCCAAAATCCACTGTTTTCTTTGATATTTTTGCATATACTCAGTGGTTTGGTGGCCAGATTGGAGCCCCTTGTGTACCACAGTCCTTATGTTTGACATCCCTGATCTAAATCATAAATTGACAAAGGTTCAGAGTCACATCGATGCAGAAGTTCATAAGTAATGAAATCAACACTATAGACAGTGTGCTGATTGATAGAAAAGAGGCTGAAGACTTGTGAACACCTCCCCAATCCAGCTACCTCAATCTGAGACGATAAAGAGCAGTGAATCAGAAGAAGATACTTTATTTATCATGCAACTTCTGAAAAAAAAAACCCCCACCTCAACTGAGCACTTTAGTTGCCTTCCAGATTTAGTTCAAACCGATGAATGAAGTTTCATTCTCATCATGTCCCCAGTAAGGTGCTGCTCCTTTTGTGCATCAATATAAAGTGTAACAAAGTTTAAATATTGTACACATATGAAAAAATAGGAGCAGCACAGCTCAGTTGGTACAGCGGTCGTCTCCTAATCGGAAGGTTTGCAGGTTCAATTCCCATCTCTGCATGCCGAAGTGTCCTTGGGCAAGTCGCTGAACCCCAAACTGCCTGTGTGAATGCAGTGTGAGAGAGTGGTTGGTGGTGGTCGGAAGAGTCGATGGTGCAGTTTGGCAGCCTTGCTTCCGTCAGTCTGCCCCGGGGCAGCTGTGACTACATACATAGTTTACCACCATCAAGTATGGAGTCAATGAATAATGCAATGTAAAGCGTAAAGAGTGCCAAGAAAAGCACTATATAAAACCAATGCATCATCAATGCACGATATAATATAATAATATAAGGTAACACCAAACAGGACTGCAGGCATTCGGGAATAACTGTACACTTGTTCTCTCCCCTTTAACCTGAAAGTGTGTCTGTCCTCCCTGAGAGACACAGTAAAACCAGCAAATAGTTTTTTTCTCCCCAAAAGAAACCATTGATTTTTTTTTTTTTTTTTTAAAGCAAATTTCTTCAGAGTAGTGGGCAGGATGCAACAGTGAGACCTGAGCTGAGATATCAGTGGTGCTGCCATTAAAGCTAGCTTCCTCGTTGTTGTCAAACTCTCCTCAAAGCCATGCTGTCGGGGTGAGATTGTAAAAACACCCAGAATGCAACAGGTTCGCAGAGGACTTCTGGACATTTCACTGGATTTTGCACCAGAAGTTTTCATTCAAACTGGCTTTATGTTCAGATTGTAATACTTTCTTGTATTAATGGTATAGTTTTGTGTAAATTAAGACATTTTCATCATGCACACCAGGGCTGCTCAATTAATCGAATTTTAATCGTGATTACGATTTTGGCTCCAAATGATCTCAAAATTCATATATTCGAGGAAAAGCGATTATGCGCCGTTTTCGCCCTGAGACGCAGGACCTCCAATCTCAGGCATTTCCGCTGCAGCCTCCACTGTCAGACAGGAAATGACGACACATTTAACCCAAACGCGCAGGTGCAAGCTACTTAGCGGTAAGTTGCTACTTTTAAATTTCCCGAAACAATTATGAATGTATGGTTTCTTGCGTGTGTTCGCCGTTGATATACCTGCCATAAACTAACATATATTGATTATGATAATAACAGCGTGTTACACCAGTGGTATAGGTTCCGTGTCATTTTAAAGCCAAGTAATGCTAACGGTGGCTACTAGCATTACTTAGTTCTATTTCATCCCTGCTGGCCACCAGAGGCAGTGCTTAAAGCACTGAATGTTCCCTTCGAGCATGCACAGTTCGAGTATGCATACCAACGATGTCACCTGTGACACCTGGGTGACCCAAGAAAGGTAAGTCCGGTGTCACTGAGGTTTGTTTCCTTTTTTCCTTCTCGCGTGCCACGCATACCACTGTATATACAGCTACAGTCAAACTGAAAGGAATCGCCTTTGGCGCCATCACTCTGTCGCTCGGAGCTTCATGACCGTGTAGGTCAGAGCAGCAGTGATTCGCAGTTTTCTTCCCGCAACCCTTTTTCTGTTTGTTTATGGCCCCGTAGTGACCCGTTAACCACTGTGGAGTGACGGCCCAGTTATCCTGGCACCGCGCTGCTCGACGCTAACACGCGTGTTTGTTGTTTACTTATTAACGCGACCACTTGTGTTATTAGTACACCTCTGCTTAGTCAGGTGGCATGCACGCCCCCTTCCCCCTGCTTACTGGTGCTTCTGTTTATATACAGTATTTTCTAGTTAGCGGGACGTTAACTGCAGCCTTTGCTGGTTAAGGTAGCGTTCACGTCCCCTCTCCCGGCTTACGGCGTTGCGGCTTTCGCAGAGCCGTATAGATAGAGCTCTCAGCTGACTGCTGTGTGTAGAAGTGTGTTATCCTCTTCCCGAAGCTGGCACGAGTTGACTATTAATCGGGGAAGCTAAAAAGCCTTGTGTGAAGCACAAGCCGCTGGTGCTGTGCGACGTGCGTCTGCTGTGCAGGTGGTGGGCCCCTTCCCTCAGCCTATCGCGTACAAGTGAGCTAATTAGCCGTTCACCATGGAGGGCTCACACTGTTGTTCTACCTGTGGTGCCCTCCTTGAGGCTGGTGATGGCCATGACCTCTGTCCAAGGTGCCTCTGTGCTGACCACCTTAGAGAGGGCTTATCTGATGACTTATGCATGAATTGCAGCTACATGCCTCGAGCACGAGGGTGTCTAGATTGGAGCAGGTGGCTCCAGTTGTAGAGGATGTCCCCTCCCACATCTGGACAGCTGCCGTCTTTCCAACCTAGGCGCTCGAGACGCCGTCGCATGTCTGCCACTGGGACTGACCTCCCCAGGAAGAAGGCGAAAGCTGAGCGGCAGCTTGCCTCAGAAGTGGACCGCTTGCATGCAGAACTGGTGGGGATGAGGTCCCTCCTGCAAGAGCGGCACCCCGCCATGACCACAGATGTGACGGGGCCACCGACCCCGCCTTTGCCAGTGCTTACCAGGGAGGATGATGTTCTCTCTCTGGCAGCTTCAGCCTCTCACTTCCGGGAGGATGACGGTGATCGGTCCTTCATGGTTTCGGAGCCGGGATCCCCATCCTCGGCTCGGAGCTCGTTCAGTGAGACAGTAGATAGCTCGATGCAGGATATTATGCATATGGCCTTGAAGCACCTGCAGTTAGAAATTCCCCAGCAAGCTCAGTCAGCTTGCGATAGTGCCTTCTTCCGGCGTGGTCGCCTCTCAACCACCTTTTTGGTCCCCACATCAGTGGACTACTTGAGGGCGCTACATCCTTGCTGGAGGGATAGGAGTGCTCTCTCCCGGCTTTCGTCGCATGGCCGAACTCTGTCAGCCATGCACAATGCTGCGGGAGCCGGCTTAGAGCAGATGCCCAATGTTGAGCCAGCCATAGCGTGCCTCATTGTGTCGCCGGAGGAAACTCTTCGACCATCTGTGAGGTGCCATCGACCTCAATGTCGAGTGACTGACGACCTCCTTGTGAGGCCCTATAATGCTGGTGCATGGGCTGGACATATTAGAAACTCCTTGGCTCACATTATGTTCGCCCTCTCGGCTTCCTTGCAGGAGGGCCGTGTCGACGCTTCTGCCATGAGCTTCAGTGAGCTTCAGCATTGCACTCTTTTGCGCTCATATCCCGAGAACTTGGGCGGATGATCTATTTCCTGGTTCAGGCACGCCGCCAGGTGTGGCTGGCACAGTCCCGCTTGACAGAGGCATCACGGAGAACTCTTCGGAGTGTTCCGGTGGAACTGGGGGAGCTCTTTGGCTCTGCCGCGGTTGATGCATTGGAGAGGACCGTCAGAGCACATGAAACAAGACAGCAGCTATCAAGCCTGAATAGGACTGTGCCTCCTTCAGTTATACCAAGGGGCCTCCTGTGTTTTTTCCCCCCCGGCAGCTCAGTCACTGGGCTGCTCGTGCTTCGGACTCATGGGTGGTCTCCACCTTGACTCATGGATACAAGCTTCAGTTCCGACGCCGGCCCCCCCATCTCCAGGCGGGTCAAAGCCACCGTCATCAGCGACCCGGAAAAAGCCTTGGCACTGGACCAGGGGCTGTCCGCCCTCCTGGCCAAGGAGGCGATAGAGAAAGTTGATCCTCTGTTACACCCCAGAGGCTTCTACTCCACCTACTTCCTTGTGATGAAAAAAACTGGCGGATACAGGCCAATATTGGACCTGAGGGGACTGGATCTCCATCTCAAAGTGTTGCCATTTCACTTGCTAACTACAGCGAATGTCTTACGAACAGTGACCCAGGGGGACTGTTTCACATCTGTTGATCTGAAAGACGCTTACTTTCATGTCCCTATTGCACCTTACCGCAGGCGATTTCTTCACTTTGCCTACAGAGGCAGGCATGGGCAGTTAGGAGTGCTCCCCTTCGGGCTCTCCCTCTCCCCAAGGGTCTTCACTCGTTTTGTGAGAGCTACTCTTACCCCCATGCATTCGTGGGGCATGAAGGTGTTGCCATACCTGGACGACTGGCTAATCTGTGCACCGTCACAAGCTCAGATGGCCCAGGATACATCCAGTCTCCTTGCCCATGTGGCCCAGTTGGGCATCAGGGTCAATTTTGAAAAGTCATGCCTCAAACCCTCTCAGAGGATGAACTTTATTGGGATGACCTTGGATACCTCTCACCGGGTAGGGGACATTCTCAGTCTCCTCACGCGCTTCCAGGTGAACAGGATGTTGCCGTATATCACTTTCCTTCGACTTTTAGGCAAGCTGACATCCGTGACAGCTGTGGTCCCGCTGGGTCTGCTGTCATTGCGCCCCCTGCAGAAGTGGCTGAAAGGCTTCCACTTGGATGCATTGGGGCACCGTTGCCGGAAGCTCAGGGTGTCATGCCAGTGCCTCCTTTGCTTGGCCCCTTGGAGAGACAGGGATTTCCCTTTCAGAGGCATCTCATTGGGCGCTGTCCCAGGCCACTGCGAGACTGTCACTACCGATGCCAGCCTCTCCGGGTGGGGGGCTGTCTGGCAGCACAGGACGGTTTAGGATCGGTGGTCTGTGCGGGAGAGTACCGATCACATCAATGTGCTGTCACTGTGAGCAGTGCAACTCACTCTCAAGCACTTTTTGCCGTGCCTGAGAGGAAAACATATACTCATGCGGAGTGGATGTGCGGAACCTATCAGGCATACAATCCTGAATGCCAGAGCACAGTCCACTTGGCTCCAGTATGCCAACAGGTGGAAGTTGTTTGTGGAATGGTGCGAGAGCCATGGGGAGGACCCAGTGATTTGCTCTGTGCCCAAGGTTCTGGAGTTCCTGCAGTCTCTCCTCGATAAGGGTTGGACTCCATCCACCTTAAAATCTATGTGTCAATATCGGATCAACATGCTAAGATCGACAATGGCACAGTGGGGGGCCACAGCCTTGTGGCATTGTTTCTCAAGGGGGCTCTGAGACTTCACCCGCCAAGGACTCCATGAGCCCCTACATGGGACCTGCACTTACTGCTGAATACCTTATGTCAGCCTCCCTTTGAGCCCCTGGCCAGGGCAGAGCCACAGTGGGTGTCACGCAAAACTAGGTTTTTACTCACTATCGTCTCGGCAAAACATGTTGGTGAGTTGCACGAGTTGTCGGTCAGCCCGTCATGTCTGAAGTAGTACCCAGATGGTACGGGTGTCACATTATGGCCGAACGCTGCTTTTATTCCTAAGGTTCTGCCCAGTTCAAATTTTAATCAGCATTTACGGCTTGCACGGTATGATCCCCCATCAGGGGAAGATGGGACCAGGTCAAAACTCTTGTGCCCGGTCAGGGCCCTGAGATTTTATATTGACAGGACTGCAGCCACACACACACGTCTGCACAGCTTTTTGTGTGTTATGGGGGGTCCCACCAAAGGCGCTGCGCTGTCCAAGCAGCGCTTATCTAAATGGATTGTGGACACTATTAGCCATTTGTATCGGGTGTCAAGCCGCCCTATACCGTCAAGTGTGCGTTGTCATTCTACTAGGAGTGTCTACACGTCTTGGGCTGCCCTTAAGGGAGTGCCCCTGGAGCAAATATGTGCTGCTGTCTCATGGATGACACCGTGCACATTTTCCAGGTTCTACAATGTGGATGTCGCTACTCCTCATCCACTGGGCGTGGTCTCTTGATCTTCGGAGGCTTCTCAGTAAGGTTGGTGGCTGGGATTCCTCGTGACTACGCTGGTATGAGTCATCCAGTGCTTTAAGCACCGCCTCTGGCGGTCAGAAGAGATGAAATAGAACAAAAGTAACAAATGTAACTACGGTTCTATGAATCCCGAATGACCGCCAGAGCGTCGTGTCACTCAGAATCCTCGTGTTCCGCAAGACGATTCTGTTGGAAACGAACTTCGGGTGACACCGGAACTTTCTTGGGTCACCCAGGGGCCACAGGTGACATCGTTGGTATGCATACTTGAACTGCACATGCGCGAAGGGAACATTCAGTGCTTTAAGCACCGCCTCTGGCGGTCATTCGGGATTCATAGAACCGTAGTTACATTCGTAACTTTCGTTTTAAGTACTGAGCTTAGCTGTTTCACAGGACGGCCAAAGTATCAACATATAACGTAAAGCAACATGATTCATTACTGTAGTTTATATTAGTATCTAAAATTATTTATTATTGTTTCCAAAAGACAGCAATCTCAACATAAAGTCAATTTTATTTAAACATCCTGCTGCAATACAGTGCAGCAGGATGTCGCTACTGTGCCGCTAAAAAAAAATATCCAAATCCTATATAACCACCTTGCTTGGTGGTCTCTGGGGCTGATTGGAGTTTTTTTGCGTCCGGCTTTGGTCCACGGGCCTCATGTTTGACTGAAGTAAACTTCACAGCAGCAGTGAGCTGCGGAGAGGCTTCCCTCATTAAGATACCTTAACAGTCAAAACCTCTCCGTGCTCGAAGATTTAGCTGCTCTTACCGGGTCCCTTGTCCGAGGTTCTACAGTGCACATTAGTTAGACGTCTTTCAGCAAGGTGTGCATATTTTTTTGGCGGTCTCTTTTGGAGATTGACCGTCCAAATGACGTCTGGAGGCTCACGGCTTTAAACTGCAGTGAAATGGAGCTGCTGCTGCTTAAACTGGCTTCAGTAGTAAAAATACTGCCAGTGTTCCAGTATGTTTAATAAAACTTTGATCAAACTCCTTGAGGATACCCCGAGAGCTTCCTCTCAATTAACGAGACAGAGAAACAAGGCACATCTTTACAGTGTGCTGTAAATCTGCAGGGTAACAAACATGAATAAGAGAGTCCAGTCTGATGAAGACACCGCCTCACTGGTCAGCTTTCAGTTGGATCACTCACCAGAGCCTCCTGTCGGTCCAACACCATGCTCCAGTTGACTGAAGAGAGTCTCTGAGATCCTCCCGGTGCAGCTTCACCCGTTCCAACAGGACCGACTCGGTCTCCCATCTGGAAAACCAACAGAGAAACAAGTTGCTGTGAGTTCGGCGCTTAATTAGTGAACTTTTTGCACTACAGTGTAGCTGAGATCACTTTCAGTCCAGGCAGATAGATTTTGCCTTTAGCTCCACTCTGACCTCTGTATGTCGAGAGAAGCTGCTCCTTCCTGGTCCCAACAAACTGTTCTCATCGCCGTCCTCATCTTCTCCAGCAGCACTGCTACCCACAATCCCCAGCCCGCGCAGGGCGTCATATGTGGTCTGGACGTTAGTAGGTGGAAGAGGGATGGTTGAAACTCCTCCATCATTTCCACTTTCCTCACTGCCACTGCTTCCGTCTCCTCCTCCTCCGTCCCCTGGAAGTCACACCAGACAGGAAGTCAGCAACAGAGTGGGGAAGCGACAACAACGGCAACAAGATGGAGGAAAGCTCCACCTGAAACAGGAGAGCTGATGACTTGTCCTTCAGCAGATCGTCGGTGTTCGATCCCGGAGCGGGACGGAGCAACGCGGCCACCGGAGTCCTCGTCGTCCGAGCTGCCTCCTTCCAGGCCCGGACGGAAGCTGGGTCTGTTACTTTCTCCCACCTGTGGGAGGAGGAATGTGGTGAAGGAGGCTGGAGCTGGACATTCCAGGCCTGAAGTGATGTTGGAAGCCTGACCAGCTGTCTGGAGGTGCTCGGCAGCAGCCGAGCTCTGGTGGAGCTGCTGCTCCTCCTGACAGACTCCAACTCGTCCTCCGTGTCCTCGTCGCTGGCAGGACACGAGTCCATCCCAGTGGCTGCCAGGCGCACGTCTGGCATCTGGAAGTCCTCCTGAAGGCACGACGCGCGCACAAACCCACAACATGAAGAAGAATTGTAGAATCAAAGGAGTCGTCATCATTTGACTGCTCACCTGGTCATACTGATCCAGGAACTGGTGTCTGTACTGCTCAGGTTCTGTTGAACTTGGGTTGGACAGATCAGCAGCAGCAGACACTCCCTGTACAAGATGCACATGAATGAGGACTCAAGAATAAAGTGGTTAAAAGTAGGTCTTCCTCAAATTAGTTGAATGTGAGAGATGTACTGTTCTTTCTTGACACATTAGAGTTCCTTAATTTAACCAACTCCACATTTCCTCTGAAAACCTTCCAGTTGATCACAACATTGTGAGTCAGAAAACTGTATGAACAATTCTCTCAAAATCAGGGGTGTCAAACATAAAGCCCACGGCCAAAACGGACCAGCGAGAGGCTCCAACCCTGGTGGTTTGACTAAACCACCACGCAAACGGTAAGAAATTTCAGAGAAAAGTTGTTTTTGGACAAATTTGTTAGGAGTGGTCGACGGAACACAACACCGATGCCTAAGCTGAGATATTGGAAATTACAAAGCTTAAACTTAACGGCATTATTTTATTGATCTTCTTTATTTTATTTTTTTTAATTCTGAGACCTGAGGCAGTTGAAAGCAGCATTAACATGTAAAGCCCTAAAAGAAGGCGGAGTCTTACAGTAGGAATCTCCTGGCCCTCCACTCGGCCCCTCTGCATGGCGGGAGGCACCAGCTTATTGAAGTACAGCTCCAGTTCGTCATCCCGCAGGTTGTTGGAGTCGATGTCGTCATCTGGCAAAACAAACAAATGTGTTCGAACGACTCGGTCAAGCACCACCTTCACCGCCATCTCATCAGACACCAAGGTTGTGGTTGATGTTTGACAGCGTGACGCTCAGGTCGTTGAATGGAGTGCTCGTCATACCGGTGACGTCGCTGCTCATGCTGCCCGTGCACACGAGCTTCTCGTTGGCCAGGAAGCTGGAGTTGCTGCCACTGAAGTGGTCGCTGTCGAGCCCGTCGCTCTCCATGTGGTCGTCTTCCGCCGGAGCCTGGACACAGCGAGACGGACAGACGAACGTCAAGGCCGACACGGAACGTGTGAGGGCAGTGAAAACAGGATTTATTTACAGCTTTTACAATTTTTCACTCGTGACAAGACATTTAACATTAGCTTCTGTATAAAAAAAGTATGAATAAAATACCAGTCGAGCACCGAAGAGAAGCTGTGAATATGGGCTATATATATATGTGGAAATAAAGAAGCAGTACAGGAGACCTATATGGCCTGTATATTCACATATATGCACCTCAATTTTGCCTATATGTGGCATATATATGCATAGATGTAGCATATATGTGCATATATGCAGCATATATATTGTCATATATGTGCATATATGCAGCATTTATGTGCATATATGCAGCATATATATTGTCATATATGTGCATATATATGGTCATATATGTGCATATATGCAGCATATATGTGCTATATGCAGCATACATATTGTCATATATGTGCATATATTCTGCATATAGGTTCAATATATGTGCATATATCCTCATATAGGTTCTTTCCATGTGAGACGAGCCGAGCTGGGTGCACTTTTGATGTCTCACACTCTGGTCATGAGTTGCTGCTGCTCCTTCCTAACCGGAACTTCAATCGAGTGTGTGTGTGTGTGTGTGTGTGTCATTTGATGAATTATTAAAAATCACAGAGACCTAAAAGATTTTTTTTTTCTTTAAAACTTGAATATTTCTGTCTAAATTCAGACTCCTATTGTCAGAGTTGAATCTCAATGCGATATTGTGTGTTCGTGCCTGGAGGCCAGAATGTTAACACAGAATTTCATATTTTCAAATATCGTGGACTCACTTTGAATTACAATCAATATAAAGCTAAATAACACATTTATATTGCAGCGTTTATGCAAAAAACGCAGCTCAAAGATTAGGAGTGGATTAAATCTAATAAAAAAGTGAGAAACAATATGTCAGATGATGCTTGAAAACTAATGAAATGAGAAGGATAATTAAAATGACTAAAACAAAACATTCAAATGAACAAAAAACACCAAATCCAAGTCTATTATTCCAAATAAAAAATGGTTGAAGCTGCTTTGTTAAACCATTAACAGAGCCAGGAGAAAATAACATTAAATAAATCACACAGTTTGTTGTATAATAACAGAGAAAGCAGCTTTGTTTTTCTTTTTTTGTTTCATTATCAGAATTTTGATTAAAATGAGCAGAAGGTGATAAAAGGCTGGAAGTGACAATTATTGGTGGCAATTGAGAAGATATATGAAACGCAAGAATTTTGAAATAACATTAGTAAATTAGATACACCACATCCTGGATGACTGAACCTTCAGAGGATCTGACTGACTGTTTAGCAGGATTAATAAATCAATCAGTCTATAGAGGAAATGTGGTACCTTTGTGTCCGTGACATCTTTATGGCCGAACTGTGTAAACGTCAGCAGTCCCGTTGACAGATCTACAAACAAAGAGGAAATTACTCCATCAGCGTCAATGACACATCAACGTCTCTACATTCAAACCATTTCATATTTCTCATCATTAATATCAAATATTACACACACTAACTCAAACGGGCACTAATGAGAATAAGGCTCATTGACACCATCAGTACAAATTCATCTGCACACTAAAAAGGGACCTATTGTGTGTTGAAGTGGGTTCAGATTTATTTCTATGTGGTTGATATCTCCAATAAGCAGGTTAAGTTTCACGCTGTCATTAAGGTTTTAGAAGACTTAACAAAACATTCGTTTCACCAAAGAGAAGCTGCGTCCGAGTCCTCAAATGAACATATTCACCTGTAGCGAGCTCAGTGGGCCGGCCCCAGGCCGAGCCCGTCTGTGTGGGAGGGAGACCCAGCATGCAGCCGCTGTTTGTGGAGGCACTCTCCTCCAGGTTAATCTTCAGCAGCATGTCTGAGAGGCGGTGGGCCGCGATGAAGTCGTCTGCATTGTCCCTGGAACGCACACAACCACGACATGTCGTCCCGTGTCAAAGGTCGATACCCATCACATGACACGCCAACAAAGAGAAGCTGAAAATAGTCTCTCTCTCAAAAAAACAAACAAAAAAACAAATCTGGAACAAAAATATCGTCTCAATCCCACAGCAGGAGTGTCAAACATCTTTTAGCTCAGGAGCCACATACAGTCCAGTTTCATCTCCAGTGGGTCAGACAGGTAAGACACTGCTACAATAACCTTCAAAGTTAAACTGTAAAGTTTTTCTTTTTTGTGGAGCAGACCTGAAGTGATGAAAATGTCTAGAATTTCAAAAAATAAACAACTACTGTGAAAAGGATGAAGATCTCAACATCCAATCCAACTTTATTTGTATAGCACATTTAACACAACAGCCAAGGTTGACAAATGTGCCTCACAGTTAAAGGTAATAATACAAATATTTTAAAAATAATTTTAAAAAACACCGCAAAAACAAAACAACAGGGTACCAGTGAGTAAAAATAGGGCAACAATCACAGTAAACAGCAACCTAAACACAGGATGAAAACAATGCCACAGTATCACAGTGCTCATTACTGATTAAAGGCCAGAGAGTACATGTGTGTCTTGAGTTAACACTTGAAGAGGCCGTGGAGTTCTACTGTGGAGAGGAAAACCATTCCACAGACGGGCAGCAGCCACGGAAAAGGCTCGGCCACTTCTAGTTTTTAATCTGGATCTTGGTACAACAATCTGATTTCCTGACCTCGGTGATAAAACAGGAGTGTGAATATGTAAAAGATCAGATAAATAAGACGGAGCCAACCCATTTAATATTTCAAAAAACAATAATGAAGTCTTAAAAACAATTCTAAAAGGAGACAGGAAGCCAGTGGAGTGAGGCGAAAACATGAATCCAAATTTTTAATACCCTTCAGGTGCAGGTATGCAAAAGCAGCAACTTCATTCAAATTGGTTTGAAGGTGGTCGAAATCCTTTTGGATTTGGATCCCCAATTAAACCATTTTCAAAGATTATATCACCAGTGAGTTTGACATTTCCAAGTTTGGAGCAGTGTTCAACTACAAGTACGAGTGTTCTGAAAAGTACACCCGTGCAGTGTGTAGAGGTTGTAACCATTGAGATGTTCTACTTTTCTGAAATAGTGATGAAATGAGTCTTGGGTGTCAAAGTGTTTAACCTAATCGCACAAAAACAATATATTTCAAGTCTTGTACTGAATTGATTAAAACATAGAAAATGCTGGAAGAAAACTCATCAGCCTTTGACAATAAAGTTTAACAAATGGAAATGGTTTAGTACCTCCCGAATGCAGACAAGTGGAAGTCCAAATAGAAAAAGAAAATCACAGGAGCACCGTCACAGAGCGAAATCAATCATTTACGAATTACAATCATTCATGAAGCTTTTTCCCCCCCCACATAATTCAGACTGTGTTTCACATGAATCTGATAAGCTGAAGAGGTTTTACACTCACAAGTCGTCTTTGAAGCTGAGGGCGAACCTGGGCGACTCTCCGGCGGGCGGCTGCGGCGTGGCGTCGGCCTCCAGATACGAAGCCTCGACAGGATCTCTGCAGAAGAAGCACACAGGGCCGTTCACACGCACACCGACTGATTGAAGACACTCTAAACTGTTATCAATGCTCCAAAATTAGAACAAGCAGCTGCCAGCTGACTCGGCAATAAACATCCTCGAGCTAAAGTCAGAAAAGAAAGAGGCGCTTCTCATCAGCCAACAACACAAAGGTGCTGGATTTGAATGCAATGACAAACACAAATCTTTAACTCGTGAATTAATCCTGAACAACAATTCACCACATTGCTTCATAGTTCAAAGTATGTTCTTCTTAATATAAATAAGTTGTGTGGAAGTCTAAAATGGAGAAAACAATTCGATGAGCCAGTTCCAAACTGCTGATGCTTTTGACATGCGCGAACTTCATTTACAAAACATTTGAAATGGATTCTTTAATCTAAAATCTATACAATTTACACATCCAATTGATAATAAGGAGCTATGCATGACATTTCATAGAGATGACGTCATGTTTGGATGAATGGACGAGGCTCAGGGAGACAATTGAGAATTCCAAAGTATCTATAATAATGTGAATAATTTTAAACATGTCGCCGCTCATTTTAGAATTTGGAGACATCGAGAGGAGTGAGTTTCATTCAAGTTTCATTGAGTTGTTTACTCCAACAACTCAAATACATGTTAGGCTCTGCTCATACTGTAGGACTTGACGCTCAATTCCGATTACTTGCCGAGATCGGATTTCTTTACGTGATCAACCACACTTCATGTTAAGCGCGACCATCAGACTGCAGTGTGAACGCTATCCGACCCCAGAATGACCCGCGGAAGAAGGTGTGACGTCACGCTGACTGTGCTGTTCACTGAAGTAAATATGGATGCGACACTGTTCTGCGCGTGTATCTCCATTTTCAAGTGGATGTGCAAAAAGAGCTGACAAAATGTTGATGGAAAGAAAGAGATTGAGGGGAAAAAAGAAGGCACAGCTCCGGTGCAGATTGGCGACATCAGTCTCACATCAATGACGTAGAAGCCACATGCATACCACTTGACCATTTAGACTGCGGTTGCATTGAAAGACGTCAGTTACACATACGATTTGGTACCACAATGATCCAGGCCTCAGTCTGGTGTGCAAAATCGGAACCGCAACATTCACACAGTCACAAAACGGCTTGGATATGGGTCACTTGTGAGCAGAAAAGGGGCAGAAATTGGGTCGCATTTTGCATCAGGGAGTGATGTATGGAGATTTCTTTCTACAAGCATCCACACCTGTCCCAAAGGTGCAAACAGCTGTACACAGCAGCAGCACACTCCCACCTGTTGTCGCTCTGGGGTTTAATTTTAGCCACAGTGGAAGCAGCCACTGGCAGCCCAGGGCCTGAGCCCAGGCTCACGTTCCCCAGGGTGGCTCGGCCGTCAGTGCTGTCCAGAGACCTGCACAGGAAACTGGGGAAGGCTTCATCCTCCAGCCTGTAGAAGCTCTCTGCCATTGTGGACGAGGGGCTTCAGATCAGGTGGACAGCATCTGCAACGTTTTGGGGAGAAATAAGAGGAAGGGAAAGAAATTATTAACACTGAGTACTTCATTTCATCTGCAGCTGTAAACAGACAGGTGATCCAAGTGTGTACGTTGGCTGGTCTTCTCAACAAAACATTCAAACTTTGCTAACTTGGAGAAGCTAACGAGCTACGTGCTAAAAACAAGTGGGTTTGTCTCCATTTAAGATGCTTCTCTGTCTTTTATGAATGGATTTAGATGGAAGTGACTCAAGAAAACAGTTCAAAAGATGATAAAAGTTGACGAGTCGCCTGTCCTCGATAAAGCGGGTTTTAAAGTGTAGTTTTTTGACCAGATTAACGTGATAATGAGGGAAAAAACGTTCCATGGATTCAACTCACGTTCAACTCCACAAACGGGCCGAAGAGGCGACTTTTTCTCCTCCAGTAGCAACTTCCGCCAGTCCACAACTGGTGGGAACACGTCCTCCGACGGAGTTAAGTTGTAAAATTACCACCTGGAAGACTTGTGCTTTCCATAGTGACTTAAATCAGTTATATTGAACTAAACGTGAAACTGTTGAGCGAATGCCGCGAGCGCCCGGACTCTACAGGAAGCCCGCCTCAGCGTCATATCACGCGGGCGGGAATTATTCAGACTACGACGCACTGATTGGTCGACTAAACTTCAAGAGGAGAAATACTATAATACGATTGGCTAGGATTGTTGCCATTCAATAAAGTTTGGGTCATTTTCGAGATAAGGCTTCTTGTGATGAATGAAACCAGGGAAGGATTATTTTTAGACCCGAGAGATTACCAGGATGGTTTTGAGGCTCCGACACTTCAGAAGAGGTTTGGGGCAGCTCAAAAAATGTCATCAGAAACTCAGAGAGTTCTGACTTTAATCTGATTCAAATCATAATCCTGAGGAGAAAAATCTGAATTATTAATTTGATCTGATTTGGAAAACACTCAGAATTCTGATCTCCAAAAATTGGAATTGTGAGACTGAAGTTATGACTCGGAGGTAAAAGGATAACAAATCTGACTTTAATCTTTGAAAACAGTCTGAACTCAGGATTTGAGGGGAAAAGTCTGATCCTTTTGCATTTAGCAAAAAGTCAGATGAGAAGGGAGAAAAAGTCTCAATGCTGACTCGAACATCCTACGATTAGATGAAACGCTCCAAACAGTTGAGGACAAAAGTCAAAATTCTCACTTTGATATGATGAGAAAGAAGTCATAATCTTGACGGGGGGGAACCTGAATTATACATTTAATGTGATTAGAAAATGGTCAGAATTCAGAGGGGAAGGATTTGAAATTGGACTTTAATTTGCAAGGAAAAGTCAATCTGACTTTTATCTGGCTTCATAAAAACTTACATTCAAAGCACAAACATTACATTAAACTTTGCCGCGGTAATTTGTTTTTGTAAAAAATGTAAAAATAATTTTCACTGTTAAAATGTCATTTAATTTAAATTAATCCATGTGAAAATGTACAAAGAATAAACACCAAACTGTAGTCAGAATGTAAGCTGTAATTGGTAGCAAAGTAGAATGAATGAGTGAAATCACATACTTAAAGAACCAAAAACGTAAAGCCACAAAAACCAACAATAAACACAAAGGTTCATCTGTTAAACTACAAATTGTTGATGAGAATGTGCATAACTCATTAAACTCCATCATACTGTATGTCTGATTTATACAATATGTGTGCAAATGAGTAGGTTGCATTATTCCATTATCTATGGCAGTGATTTCCACCCCGGGTGCAACGAGGATTCGTTAGGGGGTTGTGAAGACCTCTTCATTTCAGGGTTATAACTTTTTAATGTCTTAAAAAAAGATGAGCCAGCATTTAATACATTTATGTCACAAAACTATTTCTAAGTATTTTCATTAAAAACGTAAGCACCAGGAGACATCCTTACCTTGATTTGTTTACTCCAACACAAACGTATTACTCGTTGCTGAATGACCTGGTCATAGTGGAATTATGGGGGATTACAGGTGAAGGTATGTAAAAATATGCGAGTTTGTAAATGTCTTATGCTATTGCTGTTCATTTGTTGGACGGAGGGGGTTCAAAGAAAATGACAATAAACATATTGTGAAATATAAAGCAGCTTAATTCCATTTTGTTTGTACTGCAGTACTCTGAATGTTGATGTCACATTGTTTGTGCTTGTGAAGAGCCTGCAGACTGCAGTATGAGAGTTGGAGGCCAAACGGTCCGCTGATTGTATCATGTGTTCGTCCAAAGCAGCTGCAGGAACGTCTCTCTGAGCCGACAGCTGCCATCACCCACATACCTGTTTCTGAGTCAGCCCCGACATGAAATCTCATCCTCCCAGTCAAAACAAATGTGTTTTTTAACTTAGAAAACAAAGAAAACGGAGAGAAACTGTTCAGATCCCTGCTTCATACTCACACATGATTCTGAGCTGATCTGTTGTGTTCCTGAACATGAGCAGGCCAGAACCAGCAGGGATTCATAGACCTGCTCTGTGACACATGAGCGGGACAAATGTTCATACCGAACGAGCTGTGGGTCATGTCATCCTCCTCACTGGTTCCCAGCCCGTTTCCCCCCCGGGGCTCCCCCACATTGTTTCTCAGAAAGGCTTTGGGCCTGCTCTCTGATCTGTGTTGGCCAAACACATGGTCAAACATCTGAGTGGACAACACCAAGTTCAAAGAGGATCCAAAGAAAACGTTATTTTCTTAATGTTCTGTTTCTAATGAATTGATGGGTTCTTTCAGCTGTGGCGATCCCTCAGACCCAGCCTGAGCTCTGTTAGGAGATGTTACAGAGGGGATTGTTCTTCCTTCACGTTTTTCCACTGACAGCTTTCATTTCTTTGTAGTATTTTATTTGACTAAACTGTATGGAGCTTGTTTGGGTCTGAATTCATGCCTTAGGACAACTCTTCAGTTCAGGCTTCTGGACTCATGTAGGACCTTCTAGTGAAAACTCAAAACCTTCATAGACAATGGTGCTTGAAGGTGCAGAAAACACAACTTTTTGAAAATGGCTGCCAATTTGGAACTGTTTGAAAACGCTCGTGCTCTGTTTCTGTGTCGGCCACAGAAACTCTGCCCCTGCACATACGCATCACGGCCATAGTAAACAGTTCCTCTGCACACGAGTAGATGGGCAATAACAATATTTCCTGCGTATATATGAAAGAGATGAATTTTCCACCTGAAACATTGTCGCATAAATGGGGCCTTACTGTGGAAACAACACACCAGTGGGGACGTTTCGCCCTGTACCGTATTGACATCAATGTGGGGGAGAATTCATCAGTGCACAGTTCATTCAAACTCACTTGTTCATACAAAGTTCAATATGAATCATCTAGTCCTTAATGTCCAGCACCTCTGTGGTTTTCTTCAGAGATTGCTTTTCTGAGTTCAGTGTGGTTATGTTGTGAAGGAGGTATGGGGTCCTAGAGAGGAGGAAGAAGCAATGTTGGACACGTTTCTACCACTGGAAAGTTATAACACAAAGGGGGAAGTTTCCTTTTCTATTGTGAAACGGCAGCCAGTGACGGATGTCCCTGTGCTGTGATCCTTACAGATATGTGACAACAGCTTTATGGTGCAGTGTGCCTGAATGGACTGATAGCAACAATGTTTAACATCACTGTGTTTGCAAATTTAGTTCAGTTCTGGCTTTCAGTACAGACACAAACATTGCTGGGCTCTTTTGATGTGATGCATGAGTTTGAGTGTTGTTCATGTACCAGTGCACAGAACACTACCAGCTTATGATTTGCTAACTGGACACGCTCAAGACTGAGTACGTCCATCCCTGTAAATTCAGGAAACCTGGAGGTCGTTCTCAGCGATGACTGAAACATAGTTTTGTCCGACATTGTGCCACCTCAACTAATTACCCGGTTCCAGGACCACACATTCCCAGTCTGAGGTTGAGGTACTTCCATCATGTGTGATTACTTGAAAACCAACCGGGTCAAGTGGAGGATCAGTTAAATGGTGAAATGGTGTCTTGAAGCTTCCTACGCCTGCATGTTTTAGCAATGAAGGGCTCTTTGGGGCCGTCCACACGAGACCGCCAGTTCACGTAAACACGTAGTTCCGCCATGTCATCAAATAAACACAACAATGGTGGACGACAGGCTGCAGTCGAGCTGCGGGAGCTACTGACGCTGCCGTGCCAGAATCTACACAGCCTGCATTGTTTAACACGTCATTCATCTGTTTTTATGGCATGCAGGAGGAGCAGGGCCATAGACCTATAGAACGAGTTAGATAGAAGAGCAGGAGTCAACTTTTAAATGTATACGCTCCGTGTCTTCTTCTGCATTTTTGGTGTGTTTGAAAGGGTCACAGCGCCCCTAAAGGCCTAGCATGTGTACTACATGCCCTGAAGCCTTGTGTTGAGCCGTGTTCATAGTGACGTGTGGTTGAATTTATTTTGAGAACATTTTAGCTCATGTGGACGTGACCTTTATTGGGCTTGGTCAAGACTTTGAGTGTTGACTTGTGAAAACATTCAGCAGATGGTGGTCCTGTAGCGGTGAACATGACCACGTCACAGCAAGAACATCCCGGTGTGAGTCCAGGCGTCTTTTGTCTGATTGCATATGTGGGTTTCCACCAGCTACTCCAATTTTTTCAGCAGTCAACAAATTGTTACAGATGAGCTGAGGATAATTTGCTCATAGGTAATGTTGTGTGTGCGCCCAGGGCAGTGTCTATGTGGCAGTATTCTAAACGTGCTGAAGGCTGCAGAAATATCCTGAAGAGACAGGCTGTTACGGAGGACTTTACATTTGGCTGCAGATTGGAGAGCTAAATAAAGTATAAGTGAAAAATGATTTGTTGCTAACTTGTTTACAACATGGGGACATTTTTCTGACATTTCACCGTTTTTTGCACCAGGAAAGAAACATTAAAACTATACAATACCCAGATAAAAAAGTTTGAAATATCAGTTTTTAGTAAACATTCATATGTTACGACTTTATCAGACATATATCACATTGTCTCTGTCCTCAAGTTTGAGCTACAGATTTAGCCGGTTCTCTCAAGACATGCAAACTAAATCTTTGCACCCAAAATGCATAAAAATTTGAAAACTCCACCTGCATGACAATGAATCAAATGTCTTAAAGGGAGGTGTTTGTTAATCGGCCCCTTGTAAATTAATGCTGCTGGTCCTTCTTTGAAATGTGTGTGAAGGGCTACAAGTCAAAAATGGCTTTCTCAAAATAGCACAGTGAATCACAGAACTTCCTCAAACCTGCAGTTTTACACATAAAACCTCAGAAGGTCCCATTGCCTGTCTGGAACAAACGAGTTCTTCCCATCATGTGTCATAAGCACAACACATCAATGTGTTGCCGTTTCCTTCACCATGAAAATGGGATTTAACTTGATAGTTGAATTTTCCACCAATTTCCTGTTATGATCTGTTGTTCTTTGCCTTTCCCCTGTAAGCATGGAGGAGAGCAGCCATAGTGAGATGTTATGAAGCTCAGGTTACAGGAGGAAGATGCTCTATAATCTGGACGCGAGAAGAGGAAGACGCTCTATAATCTGGACGCCAGAAGAGGAAGATGCTCTATAATCTGGACGCCAGAAGAGGAAGACGCTCTATAATCTGGACGCCAGAAGAGGAAGACGCTCTATAATCTGGACGCCAGAAGAGGAAGACGCTCTATAATCTGGACGCGAGAAGAGGAAGACGCTCTATAATCTGGACGCGAGAAGAGGAAGACGCTCTATAATCTGGACGCGAGAAGAGGAAGACGCTCTATAATCTGGACGCCAGAAGAGGAAGACGCTCTATAATCTGGACGCCAGAAGAGGAAGACGCTCTATAATCTGGACGCCAGAAGAGGAAGACGCTCTATAATCTGGACGCGAGAAGAGGAAGACGCTCTATAATCTGGACGCGAGAAGAGGAAGACGCTCTATAATCTGGACGCGAGAAGAGGAAGACGCTCTATAATCTGGACGCGAGAAGAGGAAGACGCTCTATAATCTGGACGCGAGAAGAGGAAGACGCTCTATAATCTGGACGCGAGAAGAGGAAGACGCTCTATAATCTGGACGCGAGAAGAGGAAGACGCTCTATAATCTGGACGCGAGAAGAGGAAGACGCTCTATAATCTGGACGCGAGAAGAGGAAGACGCTCTATAATCTGGACGCGAGAAGAGGAAGACGCTCTATAATCTGGACGCGAGAAGAGGAAGACGCTCTATAATCTGCACGCGAGAAGAGGAAGACGCTCTATAATCTGCACGCGAGAAGAGGAAGACGCTCTATAATCTGGACGCCAGAAGAGGAAGACGCTCTATAATCTGGACGCCAGAAGAGGAAGACGCTCTATAATCTGGACGCCAGAAGAGGAAGACGCTCTATAATCTGGACGCCAGAAGAGGAAGACGCTCTATAATCTGGACGCCAGAAGAGGAAGACGCTCTATAATCTGGACGCGAGAAGAGGAAGACGCTCTATAATCTGGACGCGAGAAGAGGAAGACGCTCTATAATCTGGACGCCAGAAGAGGAAGACGCTCTATAATCTGGACGCCAGAAGAGGAAGACGCTCTATAATCTGGACGCGAGAAGAGGAAGACGCTCTATAATCTGGACGCGAGAAGAGGAAGACGCTCTATAATCTGGACGCCAGAAGAGGAAGACGCTCTATAATCTGGACGCCAGAAGAGGAAGACGCTCTATAATCTGGACGCCAGAAGAGGAAGACGCTCTATAATCTGGACGCCAGAAGAGGAAGACGCTCTATAATCTGGACGCCAGAAGAGGAAGACGCTCTATAATCTGGACGCCAGAAGAGGAAGACGCTCTATAATCTGGACGCCAGAAGAGGAAGACGCTCTATAATCTGGACGCCAGAAGAGGAAGACGCTCTATAATCTGGACGCCAGAAGAGGAAGACGCTCTATAATCTGGACGCCAGAAGAGGAAGACGCTCTATAATCTGGACGCCAGAAGAGGAAGACGCTCTATAATCTGGACGCCAGAAGAGGAAGACGCTCTATAATCTGGACGCGAGAAGAGGAAGACGCTCTATAATCTGGACGCGAGAAGAGGAAGACGCTCTATAATCTGGACGCGAGAAGAGGAAGACGCTCTATAATCTGGACGCGAGAAGAGGAAGACGCTCTATAATCTGGACGCGAGAAGAGGAAGACGCTCTATAATCTGGACGCGAGAAGAGGAAGACGCTCTATAATCTGGACGCGAGAAGAGGAAGACGCTCTATAATCTGCACGCGAGAAGAGGAAGACGCTCTATAATCTGCACGCGAGAAGAGGAAGACGCTCTATAATCTGGACGCCAGAAGAGGAAGACGCTCTATAATCTGGACGCCAGAAGAGGAAGACGCTCTATAATCTGGACGCCAGAAGAGGAAGACGCTCTATAATCTGGACGCCAGAAGAGGAAGACGCTCTATAATCTGGACGCCAGAAGAGGAAGACGCTCTATAATCTGGACGCCAGAAGAGGAAGACGCTCTATAATCTGGACGCCAGAAGAGGAAGACGCTCTATAATCTGGACACGAGAAGAGGAAGACGCTCTATAATCTGGACGCCAGAAGAGGAAGACGCTCTATAATCTGGACGCCAGAAGAGGAAGACGCTCTATAATCTGGACGCGAGAAGAGGAAGACGCTCTATAATCTGGACGCCAGAAGAGGAAGACGCTCTATAATCTGGACGCGAGAAGAGGAAGACGCTCTATAATCTGGACGCGAGAAGAGGAAGACGCTCTATAATCTGGACGCGAGAAGAGGAAGACGCTCTATAATCTGGACGCGAGAAGAGGAAGACGCTCTATAATCTGGACGCGAGAAGAGGAAGACGCTCTATAATCTGGACGCGAGAAGAGGAAGACGCTCTATAATCTGGACGCGAGAAGAGGAAGACGCTCTATAATCTGGACGCGAGAAGAGGAAGACGCTCTATAATCTGGACGCGAGAAGAGGAAGACGCTCTATAATCTGGACGCGAGAAGAGGAAGACGCTCTATAATCTGGACGCGAGAAGAGGAAGACGCTCTATAATCTGGACGCGAGAAGAGGAAGACGCTCTATAATCTGGACGCGAGAAGAGGAAGACGCTCTATAATCTGGACGCGAGAAGAGGAAGACGCTCTATAATCTGGAC
This sequence comes from Blennius ocellaris, assembly GCF_963422515.1. Classification (NCBI taxonomy): domain Eukaryota; kingdom Metazoa; phylum Chordata; class Actinopteri; order Blenniiformes; family Blenniidae; genus Blennius; species Blennius ocellaris. Next base: position 3,630,429 of record NC_137657.1, on the reverse strand, counting down.
GCGAGAAGAGGAAGACGCTCTATAATCTGGACGCAAGAAGAGGAAGATGCTCTATAATCTGGACGCAAGAAGAGGAAGATGCTCTATAATCTGGATATTAGTTGAAGTGACCTAAAGGAATCCTTAAAATATATGCACATGATAAAAAAAAAATGCATTTTTTATATTACAAGTTATTCCCAAATGAACAAAACAGGACAAATTTTTAATCTGGTGCTTTTTATTAGAAATGAATAAATTGTGCTGACAGACACAAACACACACACACACACACACACAGACAGACAGACAGACAGACATCACTGTCCTTCAGCCTCAGGTAAGGGCAGCAGAGCTCTGGAGGAGTGTCTGTGGGGGAGAGCCTGAGGCTGAGGCTGCATGGGCTCAGCATCACAGTGCTCTATGAGGGAAGAGGGGGGCAGCAGGTGACCGTACCTGGTCCCCGCTCGGGGAGGGTCCAGAGGAGGAAAGAAATACCTGAAGCCACAGGGAGGAGGAAGGAGCATAGGAAAACACAGAAATTAAAGAGAAGAAAATAATGTATGCGGTGAGTGTTTCAATATTGAGTGTGTGTTTCAATCGGTGATCAGGGCGCCGTTTTCATGCCAAACGTGACACTCAGGAGTCGAGCGGCCACATGACGAGAGGCGTTAGTAGTAATACACAGGGTGCTGGTATATCTTTGGAGAAGTCAGGTGCCGCACGGGGGGAGCAAAGGGAGCTCGCTTTCCAATCCTGCATGCAACAAGCAGGACAGTCACTTCATCACACGACGTGAACACCGAAGTTCAGAAAGACCAGAAACACGTTCAAAGTTCTTATTCGGAGGGACGTTACTGAGGTTAGGAGAGAATCCACAGGGATGGTCTGAAATGCAGCTCTTGTTACGTTCATAGCTCAGGGGTCTGCAACCTTTATGATCAAATGAGCTGAGCTCAGGACTTTCCATCAAATAAAATGTGTCTGGAGCTGCACAACGTGCTAATCATCAAAAATTAAGACAGGGGCAAAAAAAGAGAAGCCATATATACTAAAACTGAAGTTGCATTCATGAAGTGTAACAAGTACAATTTAGCCCATTTTTAGCTTTTGAGGCCACAAGTACAGATTTTTTCATATATTTTTCCACCTGTACCATTTCGCTCCTTACATCCACTTCTTATTTTTGCATCATTTACTTGTCATAATTTCACAATTTTTTTTCTCATTGCTGGAATAAAAAGTCACATGACCAATTTTAACTTTGGGGGGGTTTGACTGTTTGTGTATATATATATAAATATAAATAATAGTAGTTTTATGTATGTTTTCCAGTTTTAGTAAATCCATCTTTTCTAGCCGTTTTTGTCCTGGAGATGAGACCAGTTTTGGTCCATGTGGAATGCAAACTAAACAAAAAAATGAGAACAAAATCTTTATTTAAACACTATTTCAGAATATTCTTGGGAGCTGCTACAGAGGAGCTGAAGAGCTGCAAACCCCTGGTTTAGGTTAATAATGTCATTACAAATAAACGCATATGCCTGCAGTAACAAAACCAGATGTCTAAAAAAAAAAAAAAAACCCAAAACACTTGATTTCTGTGCCAAAAATAAAACATCCAGAACGCAGCTCATTTTGAAGTAAGTCCTCACTAAGCAAACAAACTGAGACACAGTGCATTGAAACTACAATCATAGAAGTGTGAACACCGACTTTCACGTGCTGCCGGACAAACAAGTGGATCATTTTTAAATGTTTCGGCACAGCTGCAAATTAAATCTGCCATGGCATGTGTCTGATGAACACGTCAACGTGACACGAACCAAACACAGGACATGGCGGATTGCGGAAGCCCCGCCCCCTTCCTAGTTTATTCCCTCACAGAGAACCAGTGGTGATCCAACATGCTTTCAGCTTAACATCGTGACAGAATTCATTCACAGCAGCTGTTCACATTTTCTTACATTTATGAGACACTGAGAAATATCCGTAGTAGTATCAAAGTAGTATCAAGTATCAAACCCATGTTATGCAGAGAAGGTCACTCAGACCAAACAAGGCTGCAAAAAAACAAAAAACTAGATGAGTTTTATTGGTTATAAATTCAGTATTTCATTAGTTGCACAGCTTCACTCAGGTTACATGGCGTTGCTTTTAGAAATGTCACAATGTCTACAGTTAGTTCTTATGACAAGGACCTGTTTCGCTTTTCTGAGACAGAAGATGACGCTACGCCGTTCTTATTAAACACCTCCAAACAGTCCCCTGTTTTTATTGGCTGCTTCAGCAGTTTCACACTGTTTTAGACAAGACTTTACCTTCCTACGAGTTTAGTCAGAACACGTCTGCTCAGAGACAAATGAGGCTGGTGTCAAATTACAAGCCTTTCTTGCTGCACATCAGTAGACGTGATGCTATTGAGGCGTATCCTGGACGGTAACTGGTAAACAAACATCACAACGTTTTTTTTTTGAAGGATGAATTCATGAAATGCAGCTGCAATAAAGATCCAGGATATGAAACTAAGTGTTAAAATGAGCGTAACAGGTCCTCTGTCAGCTTCATTGACGCAATCCTTCTGCTCAGCAAAGAGTTTGGCAACACTTTATCAACGGTACATCAAAACACAGGAGAAAGATCAGCTTGGATTGTCTTTAAATGGTGGAAACATGTTTTACCAAAAGTAACTCTACAAAGTGAAATAACAGCCATTTATCAAATTTATACAAACAAGATTTATTGGACTTTTTGTACTAGGAAATCATTTAGCCCCGACGCTGACAGAGTGGACTGCTCTTCATCAACATGCACAGATACATCGGAGGAGGCGGACCACCTGAACGCTGGGAACCAGAAGCCAAGCTCTTTGCCAGTGCGGCGGCTGCACGTCCAGTCAGTGTGAGGCGTTAGAACACACATGACGCGGGTCAGTTCTGAGCAGGCCGGCGAGGCGAGGCGAGGCCAGGTGAGTGGCGTCCGCTCGCAGCACGCCACCTACCTTCCTGCGGACATCCCGTTCAGCACGTTCTGGGAGGTCTGAACGGAGGAGCCCACCACCGTGCTCATGGCTGTGGGCTGACCAGAGGAGCCCGTCAGGGGGCTGCCGTCCCCCTTCAGGATGCCCGTGCACTTCCAGTTGTCCATGTAGTTCGCTGTGGACAGACGGAGGGCCGAGAACAAAACGTTACTCGTTCTGATGGTCTGACTGAACTTGTAATGGAGCATGAACATGTGTCTGTTGTCATTAATGTGGTGGAATTAGGGAAGCACCGATCCACGTTGTTTCACTTCCGATCTGATCCCAATACCCAAATTTGGATATCTGCCGATAGCGATACTATTCCAATACCGGTGCTCTGTTTGCTTTAATATTATAATCATTATTGTTGATTTTATATGAGGCTGTAATAAACTCCTCTCTAAAGTAAAGTATGAAATGTATGCCAGTATTCTCTTAAAAGTCAAGTTACTTTTATTTCTAGAGCACTTTAAAACAGCTGTGGCTGAAGCCAAAGTGCTTCAAATAAAAGACAAAAATAGAAATAGAAGAGTAACAACTAAAATACAGTAAAAACAAACATTAAGATTGACATGGTAGACATCCGAGCAGCTTGCTCACCTTTCCAGAGGCGCACGCAGCCGTCGTCCCCAGAGGAGGCCAGCAGCGTGCTGGTGATGTTCCAACTCACGCGCCACACCTGCGAGTTGTGGTTGTCGAACTGAGCCACGATCTGCACCTCAAACTTGGTGGGGCCGGTGGAGGAGCTCTCCTTCCTGTGAGGAGGAGGAGGAGGAGGAGGAGGAGGGAGGGATTCAGAGTCGGAGGGATCTGAGCCAATCGAGACAAGAAGGCCGTTGCTGAGCTAATCCCCCGCCGGAGGGCTTTATATTTTCTCACAAAGCCAGCTCTAAGGCAGCACACTTGGTACACTAGAGGGTGTTCCATGGGTCCTAGTAGATCATTATGTAGAATATGAAAGGTCTTCTTCATAAGCTATGTCAAAATACGTCTCCAGAGCCCAAAAGGTGTTTTTATGCACTTAGTGACCCTGTGACCTGATATGCAAATTAGGTCATGGTCACCATGGTGCCCCTTCTCCCCAGGGGGAGTGTCCATGTGTGAAGTTTGGTGACTGTGGGCCCAGGAACTGCTGAGAAATGAGGAGAAATGTTTATATGAAAATACATGTATTGTGCAACCATGACGAGCAAACTTGAGACCCTACCGATCTTCAAGGTCAAGGTCAGGTCACTTGGTGTACTGGAGGTTATCCCTGGAGTGTGTATCATGTGTGTATACAATTTCAGAGCCCTAGCTCAAAAACCTAGGCCTCCAGAGCCCAAAATGTGTTTGTAAGCACTTCGTGACCTTGTGACCTACTTAATATGCAAATTAGGTCAAGGTCACCATAGTATCCCTTCCCCCTCTGAGATGTATCCACATGTGACGGTTGGTCACTGTGGGCCCAGGGGTTGCCGAGATATAGGTAGAAACGTTCGAACGGACAGACGGACGTACGGAGACTGTTTCAAGATCCCCCTTCGGGGCCTATCGGCCACGGCGGGGGATAAAAATGCCGTGATCATCACCTCATGGGAACTAGCTTGAATATCCGGACGTCTTTAGTAGCGATGGCAAGCACGTGGAAGGAGCGTCCCAGGTTGGGAGCGAAGGCGATGTCGTGCACGGCGTCAGTGACCATCATCAGCGTCTCGGCTTTGGCATACTTACTTTAAAAGCAATAAAAAAAAAAAAATTACAAAAAAATGTCAAATAGGATCTTACATACTAATCTTTCTGTGCACAGACAGATGAATCCTCACTCACCGCGTGTTTTCATTGTACTCGTAGATCTGCACCTTCCCTCCGTACGTCACGTTGCTGTCGTCACTGCCCACGGCGAACATGGGAGGGTGGGCTCGAGAGCTGGGAACAGAGTGAGGATAAAGTTCCCAACTCTGTGTGTGTGTGTGTGTGTGTGTGTGTGTGTGTGCGTGCGTGTGCGTGTGTGCGTGTCACCTGGAGGGGTTCCAGGAGATACAGCTGCAGCTGAGCTTGCAGGAGATCTCGTGCTGCAGCGACCACTGGCTGAGGTTCATGACGTCAGGCGCCTCGTAGATCCTCACCACACCGTCTGCTGAGCACGTGGTCAGCATGAGGCCCATGTGCTTCGGAGCGAACTTCACATCTGTCACTGAGGTCCGGCTGTCCACCAGCGTGGTTCTCTTGATCTGAGACGACAGCAGCATCGAGCTCAGATCAAACAGCTTCACTTTTTTTTAGGATTAATTCTGTTGGATAACACTTCAGCTAGTGACACCACAGCTGTGGAAACATCACGTTACGGAGCTGCACTTCTCCTCCAGATAGGAGGAGGAGAAATGAAGGAGCTATGAAGAGGCAGCCAATGTTGTTTTCTGTTCTGCTTCAGAAGACAGTTGAGTTCATAGCAAGTCCCCATATACTCTTTCTCTGAATGTTCCTCAGAAACAAGCTGGACATGTACTAACGGGTGCTCAAAGCAGCAGAATCAAATTAAAACTCTGTTTTTACATTGATTGCAGGAACAAAGAATTTCTTGAAAGATTTTCAAAGCAGATGCAACACATCACGGAAGCACATCGTTAATACACAAACATATGGGTGAAGCAGGCCTGAAGGTTTGATTTTACGCTACATACAAAGACATTTAAGCAAATATATTTCACTGAATCTTTCATATAAATAAACCACTGACAAAAAAAGGTATTTCCTGTATTGTTAAAGCAAGAAGATCTTTTCTTTGCATCCCGGAACCTTCAAAGCCGTCACTGCACATCTGACCTGAGACCATGTTGGGATGGAGACTGTCTCATTATGAAGAAACTGGAGTGAAAGACCGCTGAACGTAAACACATGACATTTCACTAATCCTCCTCTTGGTAATCAAATCATTGCTGAAACTTCTTAGCATGTAGCATACAGCATGGCTTGGAACTAAATTGTCCTGGTTCCACTGAGCAATTAAGCCACCGAGTGGCATCTGATGTTTTGGAACACCTGGTTTCTCTGTTAACTGGAGACCAACGTCCTTTTAGCAGCCCTTGTTGCTGGTAACTGCAGATGTTGAAAAACCTGACAGACAACCACATCTACAATAAAAGTCTTGTAAACATTTATTGGAAATGTGGTTATCATAGCAGTAAGTCTTACTTTAACACCTGCTGTTACTAACAAGCAACGACTACGGACGCTAAGGGAAAATGGTCACAGGTCGACAGGGAATCCAGTTAATCCAAAAGAGTGAAAAGGGTCCAAATAATGTTGTATCTTAATAAAAGAGCAGTGTTGATGTGTTGCAGATATCTGGAGCTGCAGCAGTACCAACCCAGTGACTGAGACCTCTCTGCTTGTCGTTGGACTCTCCTACGATCTCCTCCCAGACGGCGGCCGTCCGGTCGAAGGAGCAGGAAGCCAGAACCTGTCCGAACTCGGGGTGAGCCCACGTCACTCTCCACACCGAGCCGCTGTGTGTCTGCAGGGCAAAGACAAACGGTTAGAGCAGGGACCTGCAACAGGGAGACATTTAGCAATCTGAAGGGACACAGAGCGTCTTCAGAAGAAAGTAAACAGCTTCACTCAGTGGTCCCCAACCTTTTTATCACCGCCGACCGGTCAATGCTTGACAATTGTACTGCGGACCGGGGGGGATTCGTAGATTGTTTATATTATTGAAGGCTTCGTTGCCTCGTTAGAGCCGTTCGCCACATATTATGCAGAGCGGGCTTTGGTCTGTGGGAATCACCTGTCGCCATAAATCCATACTTCAAGTACAACTCCTGCTACTGTCTGTTAAAAACCTTCTTTTTCTTGGAAGTTGTAGGCTCTTCTTCTGTCTCTTCACTGGCCCTTTTCACTTTGAAAACTATGTAATTACCACGCCAGGCCACACGTTGGCGCTGTTGGTTGTTTTTGTAATAAAACCACACACAAGTGCTTAGAGAACAATACGCTATAAACATTACTATTGGGAGTACATGGACATTCGAATGGAGACGACCAAGTTGGATTGTTATCCCAGCAACTCTCAACTCTAAAAGCACCAAGTCCCAGGAGAACATGGACCAGGAGTCATGACACTCTGAGGAAAACATTGTTGTTATCGTCCACCTACTGAGCATGTACAGAACTATTAACTACGGCTGTGGCGACTTTGTGCAGTGGCAGTGTTTTTAGAAAAGTTGCATTTTCCACCCCGTTTCTATGGAGAATTTATACAACGATGCTTGTCGTGTTAACAGATGCACAAAACAGTAAGAAAGTTTTGCATCGTTACTTCAAAGATTTGTGTAAATGGGGCCTAAAACAGTTTCTACATTAAGGCTGCATGATATATTACAAATCTATATTCTGTTGTTTCCTGAATTAAAAATGCTTTTGAAGTTTCTTTTTGGGAGACAAAAATTACAATATTTGCTTGATTATGTTGGGCCAAACAGATGTTATGACCAAATTGGTAGGATATGAACCTGTGTATTTAGAATTTGCAATTCATTTCATACAATCTGCATATGAACTGTGCTGGACAGTTATTTCGTTAATGTTCAATAAAAAGAATATAAAAAAGAATGCTCATTCTGAACAGTCATAAAAAGAGCTGAATATTTTGAGAGTTTATAACAGTCGATGTAATAGACTTAAAATATCTGTATTTGGATATTTTGCTCTTAATAAATACATACACATTATACATTTTACAAAGCCGTTAAAATCCTCACATGAAAACTGGTGTCAAGCCAGCCCTCACTTCGGAAAACAAGGTCAAGCCAGCCCCCACTCAATTTAGCGGTGCGCGTATACACTATGCATTACCGTAAGAGCAAACTCAGACCTATTTCAAAATAAAAGTGACGTTTAAATGAACGAGATTCATTCAGATAGTTAATGAAACACAAATTAATACTATAACTAATAACAACAAAGAAAATAAATTAGTTTATCGTTGATACAAACTAATAAAATGACATATCAATAAAACTATTGCCCACAGAAGCCAAAAAAACTTTTTTTATTAGTCTTAATGTTATTATAATACTATAGATATAAACTCACTCTGATCACGTTATTAAAATTAAAGGCCCAATAGAACAGTCGGTCTTGGAAAAATTCAGACTCATTTAACATCAGATTGATAGTAGACCTGATCAGGATAAGGTGTATAAAATAAGAGCCCTCTGACAGCTTATCTGGGCTTGAATCACTCTGATTTCAGACTGATTTTAAATGGAAGTTCCCTGTTGTCATCAAACCAATCCATATCAAACTGATAGTAGACCACCCCAGGATGTCACTCACCCAGTATCAGACAGATCAGACGTGGAATTTCAAAATAAGAGCCCTTTGAAATACAACATCAGAGCACCTATTGCACCAAATTTGAAGTGATATTAAATGGAATTTCCACGTTATCATTTAGCCATTCCAAGTCAGACTTATAGTAGGACACCTCAGGATGCCACACACCAAGAATCAGCCAGATCCGATGTGGAATTCCCAAATAAGAGTGAGAGAGAGAGCCATTTGAAATACCACACCCGAGCAACATTCATGCCAACTTTGAAGTGATATCAAATGGAATTTCCACGTTATCATTGAATCATTCCACTTCAGACTGATAGTAGGACACCCCAGGATGCCACTCACCAAGTATCAGCCAGATCCGATGTGGAATTCCAAAATAAGGGTGTACTGAAATAGCACTTCTGAGCACCAACCACTATCTTAGTCTGATATCCATCTATCCATCCATCCATTTTCTGCCACCTATCCAGGGCCGGGTCGTGGAGGCAGCAGTCTGAGCAGAGTTGCCCAGACTTCCCTCACCCCAGACTCTTCCTCCAGCTCTTCCGGTGGCACCCCAAGGCGTTCCCAGGCCAGCCGAGAGACATAGTCCCTCCAGCGTGTCCTGGGTCTGCCACAAGGCCTCCTACCGGAGGGACATGCCCGGAACACCTCCCTCAGGATAGGGAGGCGTCCGGGGGGCATCCGAAACAGGTGCCCGAGCCACCTCAACTGGCTCCTCTCGATGTGGAGGAGCAGCGGCTCTACTCCGAGCTCCTCCCTGGTGACTGAGCTCCTCACCCTATCTCTAAGGGTGACTGAGCTCCTCACCCTATCTCTAAGGGTGACTGAGCTCCTCACCCTATCTCTAAGGGTGACTGAGCTCCTCACCCTATCTCTAAGGGTGACTGAGCTCCTCACCCTATCTCTAAGGGTCACTGAGCTCCTCACCCTATCTCTAAGGGTCACTGAGCTCCTCACCCTATATCTAAGGGTGACTGAGCTCCTCTCCCTATCTCTAAGGGTGACTGAGCTCCTCTCCCTATCTCTAAGGGTGACTGAGCTCCTCTCCCTATCTCTAAGGGTGCGCCCAGCCACCATATGGAGGAAGCTCATTTCAGCCGCTTGTATCCGGGATCTCGTTCTTTCCCCAAACTGGACCCCCTCCGGCCCCTGGCTGTGACAAGAAATTCTGTCCATGTATGTAATGAACAGAATTGGTGACAAAGGACAGCCCTGCTGGAGGCCAACATGCACTGGGAACAGGTCCGACTTATTGCCGGCAATGCGAACCAAACTCCTGCTCCGGGAATACAAGGACCGAACAGCGATATTTTGTTCATTGAAACGTCACATTTATTTTGAAATCGGTTTGAGTTTGCTCTTACGGTAATGCACTGTGTATATGCGCACTGCTAAATTGAGTGGGGGCTGACTTGACGTCGTTTTCCGAAGTGAGGGCTGGCTTGACACCAGCACATGAAAGCAGATGACATTTCAAAGAAAAGCTGAGAACACGGCGGCAGGTTTCTATACACTGTAGTGATTCTCAATAACATTATTTACTATTATTATTATTATTATGTTTATCTGACGTTGTGTGGCACTAATTGAAGAAGGTAAAGTTTCCCAGCATCGGTTGAAAGATGAAGCAGGTGTTTTACCTTCCAGCTTGCTGTGCACTGCCACTCTCCATTCTCACTTTTATCCCAAACCTGAAAGAAACATAAACGATACAGCAGTCAACAAGGATCAGACAAACATTGTCAACAAGAAGCTCAGCACACACAACACTCCACAGCTCTCTGATGAGAATGTTTTCCTAAAGCATCCTACAAGTTAGCAGGTATGCTATATGTCACACCTCTAACCAAAGTCTTAAAAGTGAAAGCAAAAGTTTTACCGTCACGTGATGATCGAACAGTATATTTAAAAAAACACATGGACAACGTGAGTAAATGAGCCAGCCTCCGGAACTAATGGTAGCACGGAGCAGAGTTAGCCTCCAGAGCTAATGGTAGCACGGAGCAGAGTTAGCCTCCGGAGCTAATGGTAGCACGGAGCAGAGTTAGCCTCCGGAGCTAATGGTAGCACGGAGCAGAGTTAGCCTCCGGAGCTAATGGTAGCACGGAGGGGAGTCAGCCTCCGGAGCTAATGGTAGCACAGAGCAGAGTTAGCCTCCGGAGCTAACGGTAGCACGGAGCGGAGTCAGCCTCCGGAGCTAACGTTAGCAGGGAGCGTAGTTAGCCTCCCAAGCTAACGTTAGCACGGAGTACAGATTGCCTCCGGAGGTAACGTTAGCCCGGAGCGGCGAAGCCCACCTTGACGCTCTGGTCGCTGGAGCAGGTCGCCATCCTCCGGCCATGGAAGTCATACGACACATCGTGGATCAGGTCTTTGTGGTCCGCTGCGATGCTCCGAGCTACAAACATGCTCACGGCTGTGAAACACCGGGAGTTCAGGCTACACTACTCCTCGCAGACCTCTCATGTGTATCCGTGTGTTGGCGGGTCTTCGTTGATGTGTTTCATACCTCTGACCACACGGAGGCACCATCGCATTTATCCATGATAAACTTTGTTTTTATTTAAGTGATTAAAAATAGATTAAATTAAAACGTCTTATAATATATATATATTTAAACAATTTATAGACAAAAATGTATGTTTTTTTTTAATACATGCATTAAAAAAATTCACCACGACAAGGTGCAGACTACAAAACTAAAACAATTCTAACTTTTTTTTTGTCGGTTTTTAGTGGTTTGTAAAAGCATGGATCTACCATTAAAACTTTATAACAGCAAACAGATATGAACTGCCTTAACCGTAATGACATGGAATTGCAATAAACAACATATTTACAATGGTTTATAAAAAAGACTCCGCTGGACACTTGGGTTGCCAGGTTTGGGACAGAAAGTCAGTATTTAATACGGAATGAACTGCCTCATTGAAGTATGAATGGATGACAATTTTTTGTGAGTTTATTATTATCATTATTATTATTATTATTATTAAAACTAAGCATTACAAATTCCACAACACACTCTAAGTCTAAAAGATGTAAATACACTGACCACAAGAAACTCTGAAATACCATAACACACACAAAAAAGTCTGAGGAGAGCCAGGGGGACGAAGGCGAGGGCTCCAGATGGCATCAGCTCCAGACTGCTGACAGACCAACTCTCAGAGGTCGTCATGTGCATCTTCAACCTGAGTGTCAATGTGAACAGAGAGCCAGTTCCATGGAAGACCTCCCGTGTGGTTCCCGCCCCTAAGACATTGCACCCCAAGAAGCTGAACTACATAACATATTTTCAGTTTTTAAAAGGTCAGAATGTCAAACTTGCAAGCATCTATGCAGGTCTACCCAGGATGCATTATTAAATGTATTTCATCTTTACATGTTGTTTGAGGGATATTTCCAGACTCCGTCTTACATGTGTGACTTTTCTGGATTACTATAAATAACCACTACCCACCAAACACCCAAATTTAGATGTTTTTTGGGGGGCTAAATCTGGTTGGCCTGTCATAGCCTGGATTTAGCCGTAATATAATTGTTGAAATTGGGGTGTTATTACTTCCTCATTGGATGGTCCAATTATATCCCAATTCCAACCAAAAAAAACAACATTTAAATCACATCGGGTGTTTGGTGGGTCGTAAGCATGTGGATGTTAATGCGGACTGCATAATAATTTTTTTGCTATTGGTTGCAACACATTGAACTTTTGAAGCCGACATGGTGAAACTCTGTGGCGGCTCCTCCCTCAGACTGAAAACATGCATGTGAGTGTGTGCCCTGTGATAGACCGGTGACCTGAACACCATAAGCAGTGTAAAAGATGGAAGAAAAAGTTGTAGGATTATCTTTCACTTTTCACTTTACAAGAAAGAGACGTCTTTTCGACAACCTGAATAAGTAATTTTACCTTAAATCTTTCTACAAAATTTGTATGTAGTTTAGGAGGAAGGTAAAGGTGTCTTTTCAAAGGCTTTTAAACGATTGCTGGAAGAGTATTATTGTCATTTACATTATGTAATAATATTTCACGATATAAGTTTAAAATAAATGCTTTGCACTTCTCCTTTGTTTGGTAGTATTATCCTGCAGTTCTGCAATATGTTTTATTTATTTTTTTAAAACACACTATATATGGCAACAATGGGCTGTAATTATTTTCTGTTACAACCAATCAGAAACTCATGTTACTGTCTAGACAGAGCTGCTCAAGCTGGTTTAATCTAGAAAATCATGTTACCAACTAATTAGAGCTGCTCAGGTTGGTTTAATCTGATATATCATGTTACTGTCTAGACCAGGGGTCAGCAACCTATAATGTTCAAAGAGCCATTTGGTCCCATTTCCTACTGAACACAACACTCAAAGAGCTGCACAGATTTTATTTTGACACTCCCCCAGGCAGACCATGCCAGGACGACACTACACACAAAACCTTCTTCACTGCTGGTCGCCAACTTACAACTAATAAACTAAACTATATGAACTAAGCAACAAAAACACAACACAACAATTATTACCTACAGTACAAACCTAATATAACCCCCAATAATTACATGTAAAACACGACAAACAGAAACTCCCATAATGCATTGCAGCTCTCAGCTCCTTTATTGCTACACATTATTAAAATGGAAGATATATGTGGGAGATCTGGGATTTTTAGAACCATGAGTGTGAGTGGTGTGGCTTTCAATGTCCTTTACTTGTTGTGTAATTCACTAGAATTTGCCGTCACTCTCAACAAGTCTGCAATGAACCTCCTGGAATTGTCGGCGCTCCGCAGCGCAGCAGTTTTCCTGTGAAAGGTACAGGAAGCTCCCAGCTTCAGATACCAGTTATGCCGCTGTCATGACCTGCAGCCGCAATTCTATGTTCATCATGCCATTATTGCTACATAATCACATTACATTGCTGCGTCGTTCACGACCCTACATTTTACTCCACTCTTTGTAGCGGGACTGCACTCTGGGTGGCTTTGCCTCCTTACGTCCCTCTGGGATGAACTGCAGTGGGACAGAGGCTCAAGGAGCCGCAGTGGAGGGACCAAAGAGCCGCTCCGGAGCCGCGGGTTGCCGACCCCTGGTCTAGATAGAGCTGCTCAGGCTGGTTTAATCTAGAAAATCATGTTGCTGTCTTGATAGAACTGCTCAGGCTGGTTTAATCTAGAAAATCATGTTACTGTCTGGATAGAGCTGCTCAGACTGGTCAAATCTAGAAAATCATTTTACTGCCTTGATAGAACTATTCAGGCTGGTTTAATCTAGAAAATCATGTTACTGTCTAGTTCGAGCTGCTCAGGCTAGTTTAATCTAGAAAATCATGTTACTGTCTTGTTAGAGCTGCTCAGGCTGGTTTAATCTCATATCAGTTGGAAAATATTTGGATCAGTGGGATAGCTGTAAATAATATAAGTAGCACTAACAAGATTGTCACATCGTAGTGGGGCCAGAGCGGGGCCTGACACGTCATCAGCTTTACATTTGCACATTGCAAATTGCACATTTGCAGCCTTATCCTGCTATTTATGCAGTGATAATAATATTCTCCAAGATTGACCTTTAAAAAAAGTTTTTTCTTGCATAATTAATTGAAGTTGGTCAAGCCAGATTGTTCTTTGTTTTAATTATATACTCAATATGTAATATGCAATCATTACAATTTTTTTTTAATGAAAAATAAAATCCAAGTAAGGTGAACTAAGTGTTTGTTCTTTGTCAGGACCCTTAAATCATCTGTATGAACAGGAGTGGATGTTTGATAGATTGTTTGAAGTCTATCGTCCACTAATACAGCAACATCCTCCGCCTCTTTGCATGTCTTCATTCTATCCGTCTTTGTTGTTTGAAAAGTAATAGCCTTTGGATATTATAGTATTTGCTGTTTTGAAATACTGAATGCAACACAATAACAATCACAAGATTATGTGTTGTTGTGTGGATACATATAAAAAGATTAGCTCACATTACTTAAATGATTCATGTTCCCCTAGAAATATATCAGTGTTGTGTATTTTTTTCACATTTAATATAACAATAGTCATTCAAATTTTAGATTTCAAATACAAACTTCACAGAACAGAACCTATAACAACATTTCCCACACAAATCTTGAGTACTAAGCATGAACAGCTTCATAAACAACGACTCACATACATATAAGACATAAACATACGCAACATACTTGTTACATACATACATACATGTCCGCTGTCTTGGCCATGCGGCCAGCGCACACAGGACCTCACACCTCCTCCAGAGCTCCTTCAGGATCACTCTCTCGGCCCCGCAGCCGGACAGACTGGCCCTGTCACGTCCTCCTCCTCTGCAGCCTCATAGGAGGGTAAAGGCCCCTGCAGACTCCCTTTTTGAAGCCACAAGAACAAGATAAAAGTTCGGCAGTGACGTCAGTCAGCTGTGGAAAAAACTGTTTGTTCGGCAGGACTGTTCACACTCCACAAGACGCTGCTGAACTCTCAGGCCACGCCACTTGCAGCATGTGGCCATCTTGACGACTCAAACATTTGGATAAGACAGAGATGGAGTGCGACAATGGTGGAAAGAGTAGTTTTTGAGTTGATGAGAGAGGAAGAGGATGAAGAAAGACAGATGTTCAAAGCTGAGAAGGAAGAAGAATTATTAAGATACGCTCCAGCAGAGGAAATGAAGAAAAGGTAACCGCAAGACGCAAGCCTGCGAGGCCACGCCCCCTCATAACAGGCCACGCCCCCTCATAGCAGCCACACGTCTGTGAAGCGACGTTTTCACTTTTCAACTGCACAGTTTTTCTCTCACCTCCTGTGCTGTCAAGAATGCCTTTCTCTGAACTGTTTCAGTAATAAAAGAGAGAGTTTTTAAATGAGCGTGATGTTTGTCCGATTTTAACTACAGGAGCTTACCGCTTTGGGTGATGCGAACATTCAATCTGTTTCCTGGGTGCTTCCTGCACTTGAGCCTCCATCCACCCCCTGTAACAGGCCCCTCATGCTCCGGTTCTTCCACACTTCAGAATTTTTCATTTCACGCATCCAGGGCTCCATCTTGTCAATGTCTATTAACTTGGAGACTCAACTGCCTCTCTTTTCTACAGCCAAAAACTAAAATCTAAAATTACACTTTGAAATAAAGTTAAATGCAGATTAAATGTGTATCAGACCATTATATTAAGTTTTGGAGGTGTAATGTGTCGATGTAGTTTGATAAACCAGAGTTGGCACTTTAAACTGAGGGAGGAAACTGCAGATTAAATTTGGATTACAACATTATATTAAGTTGTGACGTGTGAGCTTTCGAAAAAAAAAAAACTTGTAAAGCTTGTTAAATACTATAAATACACTTGCATCTATAATAATAAAAATATCAATTGACGACATTGATCAAATGTTAAAATGACAACAGGATCATGCTAAATTGTGTTGAATATTCAGTGGTAAATAATGTTGATTCCTTGTTGATAATTCAACCTTCTTCCAAGTCTGAGAGGACATTAGTCAATCATTTTTACAAAGATTATTTATTCTTTTGCTTTCCTCAGTGGAAAGGTGCAAAGGTTACTATTGTAGGTGGCCATTTAGTCTTATTGTTTATCTGTGGGTTTTTTTTTTTTACCACATGACGGTGTGAGACTTCACACCATTAGGATAATGGACACATAAAGCACATCAGAATATGCAGAAACTACGGGAATCGTTCGCTATGACTTTTATTAACAATTCAGTTAATGATTCCCTAATAAATCGCTAAAAAAATTTAACATTTCCCATACAAAGAGAGGTACTTAATGGAGGACATCAAAGGAGATCAGCACCCGTTGCCATGGAGATGCTAACATCAAAAGAGAGAGGCAGGCACACAAGATTTCTAATGGAATTTTCTAGTTCTTATTCTCACTAAATAATCATATCATATCATCTCATTTGGTTTAATCTGGCAGAATAAACAATCAACGTATTCACAATGTAACACTATATCTGTCACTGTGTTATATACATTAAAATAATTTAAAATGAATCCCTTACTTCATTGTTTTTCTGACAATTTATTTTCTTTTGCCAACTGTAAGTTTAGAAAACTGGAACTAAAAATGAGCAACATTCAGTGATATACTGAAAACATTCCCATGAGTTAGATTTCAAAGTAGTAAATATTTAATCTTATTTGATATATATTCTTCAACTTTTAATAAGTTCATTTTCTTTGTAAAATAAATTATTCATTCTCTCTCACATTTTAATTGAGTTGAATTCCATGTCCATTCAGATTGAGAATAAAAGAACTCATTCACTTCCGACAAGAAGTATTCCATTCTTTTTTGTCACATCATTACATTTATTGGATAATAAATGATGAACTCATTGAAACATATATTACTGATTTATTCAATTTTGAAGCCCTTGACTCCTTTGATATTTTAACATTATTTTAATTCTTGGGCCTGCCTTATGTGGCAAAGCGCAAAGATGAATATTAAAGTAATCTACTAAATGTCCCTTACAAAGCGGATGGGAGAGGCACCTCATGGAGGAGACCCAAGCTGATCAGAGGGTGATTTTCAAGTTTTACTCTATTCTGTGTGGATTAAAACTGTGAAAATGTTTTTTTTTTTATGTATCATGTATCATTAAATAGACGGCATGAGTCCCAGGCTGCTGAGGACCTGTGCAGACCAGCTCTCCGAGGTCCTCAGCCGCATCTACAACCTGAGCCTCAGCCTGGAGAAGGTCCCAGTCCTGTGGAAGACCTCCTGTGTGATCCCGGTTCCTACAACAGCACACGCCAGGGAACCAGCCCACTACAGACGGAGCGCTACCGCAAGTCCTTCATCCCCACTGTAGACTGTACAACAAGACTGTAAAGGAACATGCAATACTATGTGCAACAACCCTGCATCTCTGCCACCTCATGTGTGCCACTTTATCTAAGTCACCTTATCTATTCATCACTTAATTGACCACTTTGGACCGACCCTGCACTGCCAACACTGGTATTATTTTTTTACTATAGTATGTTTATTGTATTTTTATTCTATACTTTGCCCCCCCCCCCCATCATTGTTTAATTTCCTTGTATTTCATCTTACTGTATTACTTTGCCCCCCTTAGAACTTATTATACTTTATTATAATTTGTGATTTGTATCTTATTTTAGTCCTATTTTATTTTATTTATTATTACTTTTTACTGTAAATACTTTTGGCCCTTAGGGTTCTTGATGGTCATTGTATATAAGATACCTCTATTCTTATCTAACTGTTTGCACATTTCTTGTCTTTCCTTCTCATGAGTGTCCTTAAGAGCTGAATGTAACACGTAAATTTCTCCTTTGTGAGATCAATAAAGGCTTATCTTATCTTATCTTAATAGTTTATTATACATTAACAAATGTTGATATGCCATATTTAACCTTTTTAACTTTTGTAATAATTTAATGTATGTAATTTAATGTCGCAGTGTCATGTTCCACGTATTACTGATATTTAATTTCGATGGAATAAAACATTAGAATCCTTCTTGTTCCCCTCGGTGTTGCCAGGTTTGCCTGAAAACACATTCAATTACGAAGCCTTGTGCTGGACACACAACAGGCAACCGCAACGTTTCTGGAGTGTGAAGTGTGTGTGTGTAGTGCGTAGCGGCAAACCGAGTCCCCGCAGGGATCCGACTCACACACACACCGTAGTTCAGATGGCTGACACACTGGAGTGAGTTGGTGGACGGTGCCGCAGACACCCCGACGTTACGCGGCAGAGTGTCTCTTTTCACGGACACCATGGAGCGGGAATATGAGGACATCGATTCGTCCGGGGGATGGCAGAACCTCTACAATGTAAGTACAGATCCCAGAACTCGGGCTTCGTAAGCCCAGGACCAGGGCCTCGTCAGGCCGGACCTGGGGCCTGGGAAGTCCGGACTCGGGACCAGAGGTCGTGTAACCCGGGCTCCGGGCCTCGGACCCCCGGTGTTTCGGATTAATTGGCTTCCCGTTAACCGGTGAATGACTTCCTTTTGCGTTCGTCGCTGCTGGTGGTTAAATCAGACGTTAATAACCCCGACCGAAACCCGAAGTTTTCCTGGCGTACGCCGTTCAACCGCGTCTACAATATAGTTTTGAAGTGTCAGACCTTTTTGTGCGTCTGATTTCAACATCTGCTTTTACCAGTCGCAGCAACGACGGATGCAAAAGCAAGTCTGTCACCAGTTAACAGGGAAACCAGTTAATCTGAAACACCGGGCTCCGGGCCTCGCATGTTTCTATGACGATCGGTAGCTATCGAATTGAGCTTAGCTAATTCGTTAGCCATTCCGTACATCACTTCTGCCTGTGTTTTAGCGGCCTTTGGCCTCAACGAGAGACACGTCGAATCCTGTGAAGTTGTACGCTTTGGAGCGCGTTCCCTAGTTTACATTTAGTGGCGAGGCGGCGATGGAGAGTAGCATTGTTGGAGCTAGCATTCGGCGACTTCCGTAGCCGGGAAACGTGCAGCGGCGGGCAGTTAACGCCGGCTGACGCTCACAGACGTCAGCTGCAGTTTCTGAGAACTCATAGGGACTTCCAGCGAAAATTGTTTTATCACCATCTGTCTCCCTCTTTCTCTTTCGCATACAGACAATTTCAGTTGAATTTTTGCTTAACTGAAGCCGTGACCCTGCAGCGGAGCCGCAGGATAGCATGTCGCTGCAGGTGTTTGAGTTGTCTGTGGTAAAGAGATAAATAAAGGGATAATCTGACCCCAAACACCTGCGTTCCACTGTAAAGAGCACCAATGATGCAGCAGTTACATAAGTAGTTTAAGTATAGTAAGATGTGTTGCTGATGAAGAGGGAAGAAAGCATTTAATCTGTGTAAATCCTCCTGGAGCAAACGTAATAGATTCCCCTGTTAAACACGTTGATCCACCGCAGGGGTGTCAAGTCATTTTCGTACGGGGCCACGTTCATCCCAGTTGAATCGCGAGTGGACCAGTAAAATAGTGCCACAATAGCCTTCAAATTCAAACTTAAATTTATCTATGTCGTGGTGCAGAGTATACGTGATGGCGATGTCTATATTTTCACTAAACCAAACCATTACTACTGAAAATGACTACAAGCTCAACATAAAACCAATTGAATGTGTGTCTTTCTCAAGGAGACTTGGCTACAATCGCAGTAGTTCTGCAAGCTTGATTGCGAATGTTAGCATGTGCAATATGCATATTGCAAACTGAATGTGGAATTGAGAGCAAAAGAGACGGCATAGTTCTTTTAAAGAAAAATCTAAAAACTTCAAAATTACCAACATCTGCTTAAGTGTTACAGATTGTTGAATTAATTCACATTGATCTAATATTGTCAGCTGTAAATGCACAGTATGAGAGGAGGGATTAAATGACTGAACTGGGCCATGCCCATCCCGAAACAAACAACAAAAAGAACAAAAGCTGTCTTTCAGAAACACTACTGAAATCTACAAATGCACATGTAATTAAAATAAATGAATATGAACACCGTTGACTGGTACCAAGAAGAGAATGTAAAAATCTGAATAGATTTACGTCTTTAAGTGCTTATTTATCGCCATCACAATATTCAACAACAATGTTTAACAAATGTCGTGCAGCGGTGGAAATTTCTGGAGGGATTTCCATCCTGTTTACATATAGCTCACTCTGATTTCTAATAATCTGAGGACAGATTCTATAACTCTTTCGTGATTAATACATCTTCCGATACATACAATGCGTTGAGACATCAGATAAACACAAATAACTTCCTACAGATTTGGATTCGGGCTTTAACGATTATTTTAATAATCGATCAGTCGATAATTTTTTCGGTGAATCGGTTAAAAAAACAAAAAACATTTGAAATTGTAGTACCAGTTGATATTTGATATGTTATGATTATTTAAAAGCACATAACTTAACCAATACAAAGATGTATACAATATAAATACATATATACACATGTATATAAGATGTATACAAGATAATCATTAAATAAGATGTAATGTACTTCAGGGACCACATACAGTCCAGTTTCATGCTGAGTGACCAGACTGGTAAAATATTGCTATAATAACCTTTAAATTTACACTTCAATGTTTTTCCTTGTTGTGGTCACAGTGTAAGGAATGAAATTGTCTATATTTTTACAAGCTCAAACAGCGGTATGGAATGGTACGGAGCAGTAAGGTAAAGCGTAATCAGAGCTAAATCTGGTGCATTTCCTCCAGAAAGTAGGTTAAAAAGTAGGCGGGGCTTAGAGTTCCACAGATATGTGACGTTACAACAATAACCTCAGCCGGGGCGGGAGACCTTATGAATCCTCTGTTGTTGTTTACAATCCTCACTTTGCACTGGTTGTTTAGTTTTGTCTCCCTGCATCGGAGCACGCTCCGGCGGCTCGCCGGTTTGCTCGAGTACCGCACTCCAACTTTGATGTTACCGAGAGAGCGAACGCCGGCCGCGTGACGCATAAATCACGCGACACAAGAAATCGATAATGAAATTCACTGCCAACGCTTTTAATTATCAAATGTAATCAATTTTACCGATTCGTTGTTGCAGCCCTATTTTGGATGATCACATTTATATTTTCTGTAATTTCCGCGACACTGCGGTTTTCAGCCGTCCCAGAAGAAAGACAACAATCGTGAGAGAATCGTGGTCACATCTTTGGTCTTGGCTCTAAATTGGAGGTCCTACATTGTGCTATGAGACTGCTTTAAGCACAGCCGTTCTCGTGGTCTTGTGGCCAAAGATGACCAGTGACAATTCTGCCAGCGTCAGAAATTTGCGGTGATCGTCTCACAGTGTGACTGCTGCTTCAACCCTCATCAACTAACTAAGCAATAGAAATGCAGCATGAAAATGACGTACTGATTAGTGTGACACTGGACTTAAATACAAATAGCTGCTTTGCACTTCATAAAAAGGATGTGGGATGCAAACAAAAACGTTTGGGGATGTCTTTCCAAGCACATAAATGCCACAAGGGCGATGGTCGTGTTCATGCTTCACTCGAATATGTTTCGTGAATGGATGGCGCACGCTTATGACGATTTATTCCTTTGCGATCACTTCAACTTGCACACGTCAAATAACAAATAAACATGGTTAACAATAAATCACTTAAAGCCACAAGCTTGTACACAAAGACGTGACAATCCACTTAAAAAGAGAACGAGGAAGCTCTACTGTTTGCTGGTTGTTGCAGGAGATCACATTGAGAAGGTGCTGCAGGTTGAGAGTGGTCTATGAGGACACTGTCATCCTCATCCGTTTCATGGAACCACATGAACCAGCGAGCTCAGCTGATGGTTTTTTAATGATCTAATAATGCACCACATGATATAAGAATTTTAAATATTGGTGTCATGATGACCTTTCTACACACCAACAGACACATTAAACTAGAAATTCCCATGTGGTGATTAAGTTGCTGCAGTCGTGTGAAGTATATTACACTCTTGATAGTTTAGCAGAACATCAATTTTACATTTTGTCGTTCTCATTAATGTTAAAGAATTCCTAAACCACAGACATCTCTTGTCCTCTCTTATCTACGGGCCACCGATGTTGCTGATGGACCTCGTCACGTAATACTCAAGTGCGAGTGCATCTTGCCGTATAGGACCTGATCCCAGACACTGGTATTGGTACCGGTGCAGCCCTACTGTAAAACCAATTCGGCTCCAGTTGAATTCATCCTACTGGTTTTTCACATTATTATTTTTTTAATCTTGTTTATAATCCAATGCTGTCACTGTCCTGCTCCACTGACAGACTGAGGAAATCTTTCCTCCCTCATGCCATGAGGCTGTTGAACTCCCCCAAGGGAGTTGGTAGTTAAAACTGTACACAAGGGTACTTAGAGGGTACCTCTACTCTATATAAGGCTTTTGTTTTTCTCTATCCTTGTGCAAACAAATTCTGTTGTTGCCTTTGTTGTGGTTGCTGCTGAGACTGCGAATTTCCCCACGGTAATGAACTTTGTCTGTCCATCTATCCATCTATCTCTCTATCTCTCTAATCATCTTGATTTCATTCAATATACTTGTAATTGATCTTTTGAAGAGATGGTCTGACCCTAAACCCCTGTGTTACACTGAACGACTTCTTGTATGTGTGCTGAGTTGGGCTGGTGGTTTTTCCTCTCCATGGAGGAGTTTTTTGAGAGTGTGGGGCAGCAGGGAGAGCAGGTGATGTCCAGGATGGGTGGGGTACCATCATCTTAACGCAGTGTGTGATTCACTGTCATTACAGGAAATGTCAACCGCACCCACACACACTACATCAGTGCAGTAAAAATACTATTTGAACACACCAGTTTGACAAATGTCAGTGGAACAAAGCGGCTTGGTGGCAGAATGAGAGACAATGGACTTTCCGGAATCGAGCTTTTTGTAATGTGGGTGTGCTGCGTTTGACGGAGGCCCAGTTTTCAAGTGGAAATACAAAACTTCATAGCATTCTGGAGTCTGTTTACGTGGCAATGGTGCTCGGAGCCACCAGATAGGCAGCTTTTTGAGAATTTTTTTTTGAGAAAGCTCATTCTCCATGAAAGATTCGATCAGATGAGGGGCATACAACCTGCAGCTTTAGAGCCAAGACTGGCTCTTTAGCTCCTCTGTATTGGTCCCTGAAGCTTTCTGAAATCAATGTAGAGTACAATGTTCATCTCATCATTTTCTTTTGAATTTTACCTTCATACCTGAATTTTTTTCAAAAAGACTCCTGACGAAAATGGTTAAAAAGACTAATATTGCTGAAATTGCTATATTAAACAAAGCAAACTGTTAAAATTGCATTAAAGAAGTGTTAGTTGGCAAAAAAAAAAAAAAGTAGCCACGATGTTTGAAACGTTCAAGAATGGAACTAAAATGGGTGAAATGGTTAATGTGATTGGAATAAATGATCGTCAAAAGTTAAAGTGGCTAAAACAACCAAATCAGCCGAATCTGTTAAAATATCCTAAAATGATCCAAGCTGCTAAAAAGGGAAAATTAAATCTAAATTGTAGTCATGAAACATTGTGAATTTATGTTTCCTGAAAACAACATGAGTAACTTTATAAGCAGTGTGATCATTTATGGTTCAAGGTGTTTTGTGGCTCCAGAAGAATAAAATTTGTCAGAAAGTGAGAAAAGCGGCTCTTTTGACGGGAAAGGTTGCAGACCCCTGGATTTGACAGACCTTTATTAGTTCCACTGGTAAGAAATAGTCTTCACTTGAAATGCTGTCATTTAAACCGGATCGAGGTTGGCAGTGATCACCATTTTCTCGCATTCCACAGGTTGAAAACTGTGTAAAATGTCTGTTTTTCTCTTTAACAGGAGATTCGCAACCAAGCCAGCGAGTATCCGTACAAAGCGGCGAAGCTTCCAGTCAACCGCAATCTGAACCGCTACAGAGACGTCAGTCCATGTGAGTTTCGAGACGTGTTGCGATGTGGAGAAGGAACCCTCTGCAGCTGTAGGCTGATGTGTGCTTTGGCTTTCAGACGACCACAGCCGGGTCAAACTGGAGAACTGTGAGAACGACTACATCAACGCGAGCCTGGTGTCAGTGGATGAAGCCCAGAGAGCGTACATTCTCTCTCAGGTTGGCGCGCTGGACAGTCAGAAGCTCACGTGCTTTTGTTTAGTATTGAATTTTTTTGGTCATGTTTCTTGTCGCTCCCTCTCCTGGGATTCAGGGGCCTCTGAGGAACACCTGCGGTCACTTCTGGCTGATGATCTGGGAGCAGTGCTCCAAAGCCGTTATCATGCTCAACAGAGTGATTGAGAAAGGATCTGTGAGTACACCTCCATACCTGCTCTCATCCTGTTTACACCACGACGCTTTCAAGTTTACAACTCCAGTTGTGTTTTAGATGTTTGTTTACATGGCAACGGGAGTCGGAGCCACTAAAAAATGCAAAGTTTTGAAAAGTGCTTCCAAGGTGTAGCTTTTTAAAAAAAAAAATAACGCTCTGACTCTGGAAATGGTGGACTATATATGTGAACATGTGGTTTCATTTCAAAAACAAACGGCACCCACTCATTACTACATGAAAACTACATCGTACTCCGTGTTTCTGCCATTTTCATATAAAGGTCAAAGTTTTCTGAAACCAAATGAAATTCATTTCTCCAATTAATTGGCTGGAGTAGTAATATTTGGCCCTGTATCATTTTCACATGAAAGAGTACTTGATAATCATAATATTTAACAAATTGCTCCTCCTGTGTTCGTGTGCGGATTATTTCTGCTCTGTGCAGAGATGTTGTGAACGGGAGTGAAATCTCTAATTATCCTTTCACAACCTACTGTGTGATTTCAGTCAGATAAAGACGTGACATGCCTGTTAAAAAAAATGTTTTTAATTGGATAGGAGTGCTCAGTTTGCAAGCCAATATTGACTAAACAAACTTTTCCTCAAATAGTCTTCAGCAAGATCAGGAGGCTGGTGCTAAATTACATATAACCAATACTGCATATAGGGCAAATAGGTGAGTCGAGTACTTGAACCATAAGAAAAATGAACACACACACACACACACACACACACACACACACACACACACACAGAGTCTCCTGGTTGTCACAAGGCTCCGATATACGACGGTTTTCTATGCTTCTGCCTACAGTGGGAAAATAGTTTGACAGTTTGGAATTCATTAAAAGTGTTTTAGTTAATTATTAGTTTTTTTTTTTAATTAAATGGAAGAGAACAGAAATACTTTATTAATCCCAGAGGGAAGTTCTTTCGCGCTGTTGCTCCACGCAATACATAGAAAATAAAGATTGAATATTGAATGAGACAGGATACAAATTAAATAAGTAATACAGTATTAAATATTAATATGTCCAAGTTTATATATAGGTATACAAACGTCCTTGGCATTTTGGGTGTTAAAATCCTGCAAATGGTTTTTGAAGTTATTTATGAAAAAAGGCAAGTAAAATATAGATTCATGATCATTTAATGGTAGTTTTTCTGGCTTGAAGATTTGCAAGATGTTTTTCTTTTTTAGTGGCACTTCAACACAAGCCGGAATAATTCATTTCAGACACATGAATTTGTGTGATGAATATCGAGATAAACTGGTAACATTTATGGAAAAAAGCATCCTCTTTATTGTTCTCCTTTGCTCATTTAATGTGTAAACCCATAAAAGTAGTTTTTTCTTGCTTGATAATCAAATAAACATATTTCTTTGTTTGGGGGGGGGGGGGGGGGGATCAGTTCTATGTATGTAAACAGAAAGGATTTCATGCGTTTTTGGTGCGTTGTTTCTTTAGTGAAATCTGTAAAGTAAGTGTTACCTTAAAAGATTAAAATATCTCTGCAAGCACCAACCTGAGCCGACACCCTCGTGCACAGTGAAATCACAGATTTAATTACACAAATCCACAGGCTTGAACTGTCTGCCAACATCTTGGATCGGTAGGTTGGCTCTTTATGAGTTATGGAAACGAGCTGCCACGTTAGTAATCCAAAGTTGTTAGTAACTGCAACGACCCAGAGGGCGAGTTGCATAATCACAAGTGTTCTGCTGCATGCCACATCCCATCACATTAGTTGTATTTGTTGAGTAAGATGAGTTCCTAGAATCACTTGTGAATAAATAGTGAACACCCGCACACACTGGCGTCTTGTCAGTTTTAATGAACTCCTCCTTCACTTGCTTTGGCGTTCACAGGAGAAGTGTGCGCAGTACTGGCCGACCACCGAGGGAGATCAGATGTCCTTCACAGACACGGGTTTTGTTGTGAGGCTGCTGTCGGAGGAAGACCAATCGCATTACACCATCCGAGTGCTGGAGCTGCAGAACACCAAGGTGAGCCGAGAAGGAGCTCGGATGGAAGAGTTAGAAGTTCTATGATTTTTAAAGTTAAAGAGAGACTTTGTGGAATACAGCATCTGTGGTGGTCTCCATCTCCATGGAAATGGGGAAAACGCCACTTTTCTAAAACGCGCACCACACACCAACATTTCAATCAGGAGCTTTTCTGTCCATGAAAGGTGAATGTGGCCCAGTTTAGGACTGCACCATTATCAATCCCAGTTTCGGGTATCGGCTCCGATACTGCGCAGGGTACTCGTAATCCATCCTCGACACAACCTGGCCGTATTACATGAGGTAATGCTGTCACCGGCCGGTCGACGGGAGAGGACAAGCGATGGAGGTTCTTAAAGGGGGTCATATTATCCAACTTTGGAACACTTCCACGTGGTCTTGTTTGTCCAAAAACGTTGTATTCAAAGTTTATTGGCCCAAATCCAGCTTTTCCTTGATTTTCATCCCTTTGAACATTGGATCACAGGAGCTGCATTCAGAATCTGCTGTGTCTGTGTGGGCTGGACATGGCACACGGCAAGCTCGGTCTACAGCCCACAGTGTGTAGAGGGACGCTGTGCGCTATGCGGACTGTAAACGCAGCACATCCCCGAACGCCCTTCATGTTGAAATGTAAGGACATTTCAACATGAAGGGTGTACAGACGGGTGCAGACACGCAACTTCATCCAGAGCTGCTGGAGTCAACCTTACTAATCTTCTCTGTTGCAGACGGGAGAGTCCAGGGAGATCTACCACTTTCACTACACCACGTGGCCTGACTTCGGCGTTCCTGAGTCTCCCGCCTCTTTCCTCAGCTTCCTCTTCAAGGTGCGGGAGTCGGGCTCGCTGGGCCCCGAGCACGGCCCCTCGGTGGTGCACTGCAGCGCAGGGATCGGACGCTCCGGCACCTTCGCCCTGGTGGACTCCTGCCTCGTCCTGGTGAGGGATTCATTCTCAGTACGTGGAGAGGAAAGGGTTAAAACGTTACACGACATGACGGAAAGAGGAGATGCTGTTATCGTGGTGTTGAGATGTGTTGTGGCATGTTGGATTTCTGAAGCACAAATGAAGTTTTTGTTGTCTGGGACGTCTTTTTTTCTTCTTTTTTTTCACAATGGAAATGTTCTCGCATCAGAACTTCATACGTTTAGAAATGAGTGATCAAAGCAAAAACAATGACCGGCACTGTGTAGGAGCTGCATATTTCTTGATGCTTTTCAACCTGCAGAGAATCGTCTTTGTCCGACCCTACACCACGATCACACTGCATGTTCTGTTTCTTCAATTTCATTTATATTATTGATAGTAATCTGTTTGTAGCTGCAACAAATTGCGTCCTGTATGTTATCTTTCTATTCATTTCCATTCCTCTTAAACAGAAGTCCGTTGTTGAGACTTGTTGTAGTTAATGACATGAAGCTGAAGATGTCGAAATGCAGCAAACTTTACTGTGTAACGTTTTAATATTTTATCCATTAAGGAGTAGAACGTAAAGCAACGATATTATCTTGAATATTAGGCTGGTTTTAAAAAAAAAAAAAGTTTTCAAATGAAAACAGAAAACTGTTTACATAACAGCCACTGAAAACATACGGTTTTGAAAACATTCTAACTTTGTCTCTGTGGAAAATGGAAAAACACAACTTTTCTGACACATTTCTACTGAGCATGTGCTCCAGAGCCGTAGTAAATAGTTCTTGTGCACATGCTCAGTAGATGGACAGCAACGATGTTTCCAGAGTGTCATGACTCCAGTCCAGATTCTCCTGAGACTTGGTAGTTTGATTGTTGACAGTCACCATAATAATAATCCAACTTGGTCGTCTGACCATTCAAATGTCTGCATTATTCTCAGCGTGCATTTGCTTGAAATCAAACAACAGCACCAGCTGGTGGCCCTACAGGAAAACTACATCGTTTTCAGACTTTCTGCCATTTGGTCGAAATGGACATCATTTTCAAAATGTTGCTGTGTAAAGGCAAGACATTTCCAAAACGATGCTTTTTCACTTCAAAATGTTGTCATGGAAACGGGGCCTTAGAAGTAAATTCACCTGAACTATGTTAGGTGTTGACAGTATTTCTGCAGAGATCAGGAGCAGTTAAGTTTGAGTGAGTTTGTAGTATTAAACATAAGTCTCCTACTGTTTGCTGCCTCGAAATGTGTACACGCTAACTATCAACTTTTAATATATTTAGCATTTCTGTAGATTTTAAAATTAGAAGAGTTTTGTGTATCAACTGTTGTGCCAATGTCAATCTGGCTTTTTTGTCACTTTGTTGTTGTATGTGGCTGCTGAAAATTTGAATATCCCTTGGAATTTATGAAGTATCTAACTATCTATATTCAAGGGAGCGAATGGATTTGGAGTTAGAAAGAATAATTTGACCAAGTTAATGTACAGTTTCAGCTACAGCTATTTAAACGCTGCAGCTGCACAATTCAAAAAGGAAGTTTTTCTGTTCTACATTCAGAGTGCCAAATTAGGAAGATCAAATTAGCTTTAGCATCAAAGCTGAAGCTTAGTCTCAATGAAACGTTTCCAAACTGTTTGGAATGTGACGATGACTGAAGGAACAGTGTACTTATTTAATTTCTTCAGTCCAGCTGATTCTCTGAACATGTGTTGAACAGATGGACAGGAGGACAGACCCTTCCTCGGTGGACATCCAGAAGGTGCTGCTGAGCATGAGGGAGTACCGCATGGGTCTGATCCAGACCCCCGACCAGCTCCGCTTCTCCTACATGGCCGTCATCGAGGGAGGCAAGCTCATCCCGACCAGCAACTCGGCAGCACAGGTAGATCTGTCATTGCTGCAACGTCAAGTCCTCACACGTGCTGGAATATTTGAAATCTCCCCACATGGCACACATGGTGTTACAGGAAAAGAGAAATCCTCTCATGTGACGAGAAAATGAGCCCCCAGACAGCTGTCGGACTTTCACAGGTCTTATACTTTCATGATCACTTCAGACTGTGGTCAGGAGGACAGATCGTGTTGTGGGGACTAAACAGTTTGCACAGAAGTTTGGAGGCACTGTTTCCCCAGTAGTCCAAATATGGAAACGACTGTGTGTTTGGTTGTTGCAGTGGGAATTTTAGGAGCTTTGCATGTAGCTGGCATGCTAGGTCACGAGTTGGCACTGTTGTAATGAAACCACATACACACACACACGTGTGCAGAGAACAACACACTATAAACATTAACATTAATGGGAGAACACGGACATTCTGTGGACAGACGACCAAGTTGGATGGTCATCACAGTGACTGTTGACTATTAAACTACCAAGTCCAGGAGAATGTGGACTCTGGAGTTTCTCCTACTTTAATTTAGGAGTGTCCTTGTCCGAGGCTCGGGCCAAACTGTCAGATGGCCTGCTTGAGAATACTAAGGTGAACTACAGATATTTTTCCCGAAAAGAGCGGACATCCTTTTCTGAGATGACAAATCCGTGTGCACAGACTGATACCAACCCCCCCTTTTCTTTGCAGAGCAACTATTTGCTATGGTGGTAGCAATAGCATTTCAGAAAAGCTGTATTTCCCCCCCGTTTCCACGGAGATGGAAAAGTTGCCCTTTTCAGTGGTTGTCGTGTAAACAGACACCCAAAACACAACAAAGATGTAGACGAGAATAGAATCTGTAGGAATTAAGACGTCGGTGATTTTAGTTCCGTGTGAGATCAGTTTTGTCTTCTCAAGCTGTAAAACTATTGAAGAATTCTCTGTGTCTCTTGTCTGTAGCAGATGATGTCGAGTGACGAAGACTCTGAGCCGGACTTCCTTCCTCCTCCTCCTCCACCCAGACCTCACCTCAAGGACAACAGGCCCAACGGCCCCTGCCTGGAGCCGCAGGAGATCGTCTGCGAAGACGACCTGCCGGCAGGACAGCCAGGAGAAGGAGGAGCAGGCGAAGACCACAGCGTGGCTGACAACTCTGGGATGTAAGTGACTGGACGATGCTTAAAGAGTCGAGGTTCAGGGGAGGTGGTATCAACCGTATTAACGATAAGAATGTGGTCCACGATAGAGGCTTTGATGATGCCAACCTACGGCGATGGCGCATGTTGATGACGTCCTGGAGCAGAGGCTGTTTTCCTCGCAGGCATGGCAGCGGCTACAAGTCTCTCTCCAGCCCGCAGTGGTGCACTCAGGCGCATCACGTAACTCCGCTACATGCTAACGGGCTTCGGGGCTCACGCAGTAGCAAGGCTACATGCTAACGGGCTTCGGGGCTCACGCAGTAGCGAGGCTACATGCTAAGGGCTTCGGGGCTCACGCAGTAGCAAGGCTACATGCTAACGGGCTTCGGGGCTCACGCAGTAGCGAGGCTACATGCTAACGGGCTTCAGCGAGGCTACATGCTAACGGGCTTCGGGGCTCACGCAGTAGCAAGGCTACATGCTAACGGGCTTCGGGGCTCACGCAGTAGCGAGGCTACATGCTAAGGGCTTCGGGGCTCACGCAGTAGCAAGGCTACATGCTAACGGGCTTCGGGGCTCACGCAGTAGCGAGGCTACATGCTAACGGGCTTCAGCGAGGCTACATGCTAACGGGCTTCGGGGCTCACGCAGTAGTGAGGCTACATGCTAATGGCTTAGGGGTTCACGCAGTAGCAAGGCTACATGCTAACGGGCTTCGGGGCTCACGCAGTAGCGAGGCTACATGCTAACGGGCTTCAGCGAGGCTACATGCTAACGGGCTTCGGGGCTCACGCAGTAGTGAGGCTACATGCTAATGGCTTAGGGGTTCACGCAGTAGCGAGGCTACATGCTAACGGGCTTCAGCGAGGCTACATGCTAACGGGCTTCGGGGCTCACGCAGTAGCGAGGCTACATGCTAACGGGCTTCGGGGCTCAC
Organism: Blennius ocellaris; assembly: GCF_963422515.1. NCBI lineage: Eukaryota > Metazoa > Chordata > Actinopteri > Blenniiformes > Blenniidae > Blennius > Blennius ocellaris. Next base: position 3,599,426 of record NC_137657.1, on the reverse strand, counting down.
GCAGTAGCGAGGCTACATGCTAACGGGCTTCGGGGCTCACGCAGTAGCGAGACTACATGCTAACGGGCTTCGGGGCTCACACAGTAGCGAGGCTACATGCTAACGGGCTTCAGCGAGGCTACATGCTAACGGGCTTCGGGGCTCACGCAGTAGCGAGGCTACATGCTAACGGGGTTCAGCGAGGCTACATGCTAACGGGCTTCGGGGCTCACGCAGTAGTGAGGCTACATGCTAATGGCTTAGGGGTTCACGCAGTAGCAAGGCTACATGCTAACGGGCTTCGGGGCTCACGCAGTAGCGAGTCTACATGCTAACGGGCTTCAGCGAGGCTACATGCTAACGGGCTTCGGGGCTCACGCAGTAGTGAGGCTACATGCTAATGGCTTAGGGGTTCACGCAGTAGCGAGGCTACATGCTAACGGGCTTCAGCGAGGCTACATGCTAACGGGCTTCGGGGCTCACGCAGTAGCGAGGCTACATGCTAACGGGCTTCGGGGCTCACGCAGTAGCGAGGCTACATGCTAACGGGCTTCGGGGCTCACGCAGTAGCGAGACTACATGCTAACGGGCTTCGGGGCTCATGCAGTAGCGAGGCTACATGCTCATGGACTTCAGAGCTCACGCAGTAGCAAGGCTTCAAGCTACACATGATTCAAACATGACTGATGGAGTCATAAGTGAGCTGGAGCGTGTGTATGCAGCACACGGCAGTTTGTAAATAGATGGCACGCATTTTATATGCATTTTCTAAAGGCACTTCATATGACAGAAAGAATCAGCGGTGGCTTGATATTGCAAATGCCATAAGTTGTTTCTTTTCTTTGTTTTTGTGTTTTTCAATAAGCTTTGCACGTTAAATTAAAATTATATTAATTAAAAAGCATTCTATACTTTTTGAAGGGTGTTTATTCTGTTGAAATACATCTGGTAAGTGAGTACGTTCACAAGCAGTCATTTATATAGTGTATAGTTATATATAAATCACATCACATGCTTCAAATTACCTCCTCGTCGCTTTGTTCTCATTTAGTTCAAAGAGTGAATTAATGTTTTCTCTGGTGATGAGAGGACGATGGTTCTTTTGACCACATTTGTAATTACTAGATTCTAAACAGCATTTTAGGTTGAAAAATCTAAATTTAACTATAGCTTATGAAACACAATATTGTTTTAATTAGTATGAGAATTTCTAAAAGATTTTTGTTATTTTATTTAAAATTGACAATTGAACACGTAGAAGAAAAGAATCAACCTCTAAAATCCAATAAAGGGTTAAGTTTAATTCATACCATGTAATCTGTTTTTCTCCTTCAAAAGTCACAAGTTGCTACAGAGTACACACACACACACACACACACACACACACACACACACACACACGCACACACATTACACACATAGTTTGACATATTAAAACCTTTTGGAACTAATATATATATATACTCTGTTGTTGGAGAAAATTGCTACTTTATATCTAAAATGGTGAAATGTGCTCCATGTCCAGCTCCATTAAGTTGCTCTTAAAAAACCTATTTTGAGAGCGAGAGAGAGATTTACACTCGTTGAATGGATGAAATCTTCGCTCTGGCTTCTTATCAAACTGTTCAGAGTTTCTCAGACGTCTGAATTTCAATGAATGCGCACCTTCATTTTGTTTTGCAGTCTGTGGTTATGAGTTTTATAAGCTTCTTAATTTTAAAGAAGATGCTATTTTTTTGTTGTTGTTGTTGTCTACAGGTATAAAGTTTGACAAACATCTGTATTTAAAGGAATTTGTGTCAGCAGTTTGTGCTCATGAGCTTTTCAGATTTCACATAATGTAGGAAGGTTCAACAATTACGTGTCAATTAACTGTAATGCAAGACGAATTCAAATCGAAATAACAAAGGGAACTGAAACATTTAGTTCTTTTCTATGCTGACTACCTTTAGTAATGGTTACAATTTTTTTCACAAAATCACACAAGTTTTATTATAATTTTGGAGCAAATGGTCCACAGAATGTAGAATTTTTGCTTGCACAAAGTAGATTTTACCCGCCCAATCGTTTTTTTTAGTTTTTGGCCACAAGATGTGGTATTTATTTTTGCCAGCTAAATGTAGATTTATCCAATTTTATTTTACCCCACACAATGTCGATTTTGTTGGGGTGTTTTAACCAATTTTTGCTAGCACAATGCAGTTTTTGCCCACAAATCTTTTTTTTTCTTTTCCCAGCAAGACAGATTTATATATTTTTTTTGCCCCCGAAATGTTTATTTGGCCAAAAGATGTGAATTTTGGCTACAAATATATATTGCCTGAAAAATGTTGAGGTTTTACTTGCACAGTGTAGAGTTCCTCAAAATCTTTTTTTTTATTTTGTCTACAAGATGTAAATCATCTTTATTTGTCTGCAGATTGTCAATTATGGTGTGGAGGGGGTTTTTTGCCTGCAAAATGTAGAGTTTTTGGTTGTGCAATGTAGTTTTTCTTCCATAATAATTACGTTTTGGAGTATTATTTACCCCCCCCCCCCCAAAAAAAAAAGAAAAAAAACTTCATGCACTTCAGAAAAATTAGAAAGTCAAAGTCAGGGATTTTTTTTTTCTTTTTTTCACTCAAAAAAAGTTTTTTTGTTTTTTAAAAAGCGGAAACATCCGTCCATCCACGCGCTGGCGTGCCTACAAAATGCATTGCAGGCAGTTTAATGAAATGGCGGAACGACGCTTCAGAACAGGCTTTAGTTCATAAAGGCCAATTCGTACTCCATAAGAACAAGACGAAAGTTCAGCAGTGACGTATGCTACCAAACAAAATGACATCACTTCTGCCGGCAGGCTCCTTCTGGCTGAACAAATTTGTGTCGGCAGTGCCGGCTGTCCTGGCTGAACATTGTAGGAGCCGCACTTCCCAAACTTCGGCACTGACGTGTGCTGCACATGCACGTTCCAGCTCACTAATCACTGTCAGTCATGTTTTAATCATCTTTAGCTTGTAACCTCGCTACTGTCTGAGCGCCGCAGCTTGTTAAAATGCTGTGATGCACCTGAACGCATCACCCAAAGCGCTCAGCTCCCGTAGTTAAAACCAGACAAACATCGTGCTCATTTAAAAACTCTTTTATCACTGAAACAGTTCAGAGAAATGCACTTCTGAAAGCATAGGAGGAGAGAAATAAGTTGTGCCGTTGAAAAGTGAAAATGTCACTTCACAGACGTGTGGCTGCTGTAAGGGGGCGTGGTCTGGTGTTATGGGGGCGTGGCCTACGAGTTTGGCAGCGTCTTGCAGAGTATGAACATTCCTGCCAAACAAACTTTTTTTGGCAACTTGCTGATGTCACTGTCGAACTTTGACCTTGTCCTTACGGCTTCAAAACGGGAGTCTGCAGGGGCCTTAAACAGTGCAGTTTTCAGTATAGGACATTGCAGAGGCACTGCAGCCTGCAGCTCTCCGTCGCAGACGTTGATCGAGTACAGAGGGCATCGCCCCCGATGCCGGGGGCTTATAAAATGTATTATTAAACAAGGAAATCCTTTGTAAATTTAGATGTTCATAAGCAATAAGTCAGAATTAATTGGTTTAATGTGATTTTTTTTGCGTCAACAGGCAAATAATGAGGGATGGACGGACGTCTCCACTTTGAAATACAAAAAAAACACTTTTCTTTCTCTGTGAAAAAAAAAATGTGTCCTCCTTGAATTTCAGCTTTTTTTCTGAAGCACATGAGTTTTTCTTAACCTCCACATATGATTTTCTTCAGTCGCCCTCAATACTCTTCTGTACCTGGAGGGTCTGGATTTTGAACAAGCTGTTCCTCTTGAAAATAATTGTGGTTTGGGTTGGAATTTTCAAAATCTGAAAAAAAAAAAAAGCTTTGCGGCAGAAGCTGGTCCAGCTCCAACTCTGCTCTCTGTGGTTGCCGGTGGTTGTTTTGTGTCTCTCACAAGTGATGCATTGTGGGACTATTTGGCTTACCGATCTCACACGGTGTGTTTTCAGTGTGCGGAAGCGGCACCGCGAGGAGAGGATCGCCAGCACGGCGCAGAAGGTGCAGCAGATGAGACAGAGACTGACGGACTCCGAGAGGAAGCGGGAGCAGTGGCAGTTCTGGAGGCCCATCCTGCTGAACGTGGGCGCCGGCGCCGGGGCCGTCTTAGCCATCAGCCTGCTGTGCTGGATGTTCTCGCAGTGAGAGCACGCCAACGCCAGGCGGGAGAAAGACTGACTCGCATTTTGCACCTGGTACCTGGGAGTAGGTACTTCTCTTCTCTGAGTAGGTTTAGGCTGTAACTTGCATAACTGAGGGTATTTATTTCTTAAGGTCAAAAGATGCGGGAGCGCTAGATCAAATGAGTGTGCATATATTTTTCATGTAAGATCTTAACAAAGACAAAAAAATCCTAACATCTCAGGATCTCGGTGCCAGCACGGTGGGTTTGTTTCCTTTCCCTTTTCGTCACTGCTCATGAATGTACCGTTTCCCAGCAGAGAGGCTTGGACTGGTGCAGTCCGCAGGGCAGAGCCAATAATCCCGACCGGCTTGTTTTTGCATCCGGTCTTTGTGAAGGCGACACGTGTGGTTTGTGTTGACGCCGTCATCATCCTCCCACAGGAGCATAGGGAGGCTCCAGGAGCCACTTTCAGACAACCCAGGGATTCCACCATGAAACCCACAGTGAATCTCGCCTCTGGATCAGTAACCGTGGCAACGTCAATCCACACTCATCAGCTGAGCTTTCCTCCTTCAACACGGACCGTCAGCGGTTCACTGTGTGAGGATCAATGATCACATTTGGAGTTTTAACCACATTGTAATGTTTTATAAGGTCACATCACAAGTTTCACTTGTTTTAACACTTGAATCACATCACGTGACATCTTTTGTGTTATCTTAGCGTCTTGGAGCTCACTGTGCTTTAAATAACGAGACAGTTGGTGATGCAAGTTTCAAGTGTAAAGCATCAAATATTATTTAGACAAGCTCATAAATGATTACTCTCACGCTATCTTCCACTTTAACATTAAAATATAAAACAATACAGTGTGGTGAGGAAACTGTTAGAATTTGATAATGTTATCACTGTCGATGTATAATGTTGTAATGACATTACTTTGAAAACCATTATAAATATTGCAAAACGTTCCTTTATGTGACGATAAGGAAGAAAACCAAAGCGAGAAGGAAGAGTCAGTTGTCATATGAAACCATTTTCTGAAGCCGGTTTCAACCAGCTGGTGAGAGAAATGGCTCATGCAATAGTTGTCAGTGAATTCCCACATCCTTAATTAAAAGGTAGTTAAACAGAAGAAACACTCAGTTGTTTTTCCAGTTCAAAACCCTTGTATTGAACTTAAGAGCTGATTAGATTTTCCCGGTTAATTGTGGTGAATTGGCTGTATTGGTATTTGTGAGAGGGTGAAGCTTGACCGAACCACCTCCATGAGTTTCCACCTCTCAGGGTGTCATTCCAGCTGCTGTCTGATCCCGGCTCCGCACGTCCTCTGGCCGCTATGCAGTGTTTACTTCTTGTTTGAAGCGAACAGGATGCATGCAGCCCCCCCCACACACTCGTTCTTCCACTCACGTCTTCGCAGGGCACCCCCCCCCCCACCTCCACCCCTGCTTCGGACAGATTTCTGTTCTTGTATGAATGTTTAATCTTTAATCCTCCGTTCTTTTGTTTTTTAGTGTGAGATTTGTATTACCTCTCAGATTTTGGTTGTGGCCACTCGACGTGTGTCGACCCACTGGATGGGTGTGTTGGTGTAAAGTTCCAGTTCTCCTTTTCTTTTCTTCTCTTTTTTTGTGGAAAAACCAAAGCAGAGCTGCCCGTGTGTCTTCAGCCAGGCGAGCTGTTCAAGTGACGAAAACCTTTGTACTCCCATGATGTGGAATGTATTTTCTGTTCGATCTCTGACTTCACGGACACTCTGATTCTCCTCGCAATAGACTCCTTCCTCCCGTCACTTGAGCCACGGCATCACCAAAATTAGTTTTGGAATGTTTTGGTGGGGGCCGACCTGAAGCTCCGACAGCGCGACGGTGGCTGTGTTCACACTCGTGGTGCATTCTGGGTTCACACTGGGATTTTGAAACCTTTTTACAGGCTGACAACGGCTTTTAAAATGCGACGGTCTATTCGGAAGATGTAGTAAATAAGTCTTGATCTGCTTCCACAGATAAGCTGTTCACGGTCATGGTGCTTTTCCCTTTAATGATCCACAGAATAAAGAAACCTTGTTAGGAGTGGCATTTTTACAGCATCTCTAGAGTTTTATCTTGAATAAATTCTCTCTGATGCCTTCTTGATCCCTTTAACTCATCCTCAGTCTGCGTGCTTTAAGAGTAGGTCTCTCAGGGTGTGTTCACATTCCCCTGTTTGGTCCAGACCAGAGTCTCTTCAGGGTAAAAAAACGATTTAGCTTGGATGACTTGAGCACACCCACCAACTCTGAACCAGAGCAAACGAGATCTCCTGTCCCTTTAAAAACCTCGGTCTCGGTCCCTTTGCAAACAATCTTTCTCGTGGGTGGGGTGAGAGGACATGACATAGTGTGCAATGCATTCTGGGTAGTGAACAAACAACTAACTGTGCAAATCAGAAGAATTAAACGCAGAAGGAAAAAGTTGAACATATCTCATGGCCAAACTTGGAATAGTGAGGAAGAAGTAGTGAGGAAGACTCATTGATATCTGGTCTGAAGACTGTATATTGTGGTTGTTTGTGGTTACTCGTTAGCCACGAGCTAATTAGCCTCGCCACCACAGGCTAAAGCGGCAGGACTTCGGTTCCAGTCCAAACCAATCAATGAGCCGTGTTTCTTCTTTACTTCCTCTCTGGTCAGTGTTTGTTTCAGGCGACGGCGCCTCCAAACCAGCAACTGTTGTGATTGCGTGAGATGTTCCAGGTGGTTTGATCCGGCCTCTAAAGTGAATGTTAACGCCACCCAAACCACATGAAGGTGTGAAAAGTCTCGGCTCCCCTGCCTCCCAAGTGAACCGAACCCCGGATTATCTGAATGTGAAAGGCTTCTAAAACTGACCATGAATTGCTCCTTCAGGCTTTTCAGTTCACTTCTTATATGCGAGTGACGAGTTGACACCGGAACTCCACTTTATTCAAGCTTATTCAACTCTGAGTGACTTCTTGGTTCTTTTCATGCTTCTTACTTCCAAAAAGGCCGGATAAAGTAGATGAACTCCATTATATCACACCAGATTTTTTTCTCATTTGGTGCTCACCAGGCCATTCACACTTGTCCAGTTTGTATGTATTGAACCTGCACGGTGTGACCACAGCTCACTGGTAACGCAGTGTTCAAACCACGACTCGTCAGTTTTCCCGGTCGCTGGAGCTTTAATGTGCCTTGAAATGAGCTAAAGTAGAGAAAACGATGAGCTCTGAGGTTTCCCGGGAAAAACCATCAGCGGCTGAGTCCCAATGTAACGGAGGTGGTGTTGCCTCTATCGCGTTTGAGTCGGATGCACACCAAATGTCTTTGGTGATGTACTGATGCAGAATTGAAACGTTTGATTCTCCTCTCATCCAACCCAGACGTTTGACCAGAACATTCCACTCTTGAAGTTTTGTATACTGTCCGGCTGCAGCGAGAAAGCAAACAAAACATGAAATTCTTCTGACAAATAAAATGTTCCTTTTTTAAAAAAAAAAACCCAAAATGACCAAAGCCTGTTGTGTTTTCTTTAGTTTAGCATTAAGCAGCTTTTCTGCAGGTTGCATCCATCCGCAGTTCTCCTCACTGCAGCGCCAGTCCACTCATGATTTCATTCTGACCGTGAGCTGAATCGATGCATCCAGGCTGGAGGCCTCGCTCTGCAGCTTCCAGGAACAGACTCGGGGTTTCAAGAAGAGGCATCGCTCGCATTGACTGCTCTGCTAATTTCATTTTCACTTCTCAGGGGAACTGGTGTGGAAGGAACACTTCCAGAAACCAGTCCGATCCTCCTCCCTCCTCTTTCAAAGCCAGAAACGGAGATGGACGGGGATATTTTAGGACAGATTTGGTTAGTGGACAATATATGACTTAAGGTTTGAGTAAACATAAGGCAAACTGGTTCAATTCGCTTTGCTACATTACAGATGGGCACACACAATTCAATATTCTATTTGGGTGATTGAAGGCTGCAGGTTGAGGGTGGTTCTCATTGTGAGGGTTGCAAAGAAAGATCATCTTCACGACCTATGCGGTTTAAATAAGGATATGAAAAGTTTGAACTGAATGTTGGAAAAAAAATTGTTTATTTAATCAAAATGCTTGCAATTCATAGTTTTTAAGACAAATTTAGAGAGCACCATTCAGACACCATGCAATGCAGTGCTTTACAAGAGTATCAAGAAATACACCAAAACAAACCAGTAGTGGTAGTTGTAGTAGGACTAATAGTGGTAAGAGTAGTAGTAGTGGTACTGTAATAGTAGTGGGAGTAGTAGTAGTGATCTATATCTTTTTCATTTAATTTATTTTCCACAATTTAACAAATCCAACTAACAATTTTGACTTATCCATGAATTATTAAGGTGATTAAACACCTGATTCACATCAATTGTTTAATCACCTCTCTACCCGAAAAGGCGGAGCTGTCCAGAGACGACAAGCGACAGGTGGAGCACACAGACGCACAGAAGAGCTTGAAGGCAGCAGTGCGTCTGAAGTATGGTGTTTTTGTTTGTCATTTAATTTAATAAAACATGGTGAACTTGAGGGTGGTGACCACAAATGTCACACAGTACTATTAATAGCAAGTACTGTAATATTATGATTAGATTAGATTAGACTTTATTGTCATTACAAATGCAACGAAATGCAATTTAGCATCGAACCAGAAGTGCAATATTGCAAGTATCAGATAATATTATACACAGATAAGTATATATGCATACCAATGTACATTTATTATATATATATATATATATATATATATATATATATATATATATATATATACACACACACACAGATACACACACATACACATAAATAATAAATAAATAAGGAACAGTGTGAGGTTGCCATTACTAGAATTTACATTAATTACATTATATTACATTTAGTGGACTAAGTGCCATTAACGTGCTTTAATGTGGTGAGAGTTCAGTAGAGTGACTGCTGGTTCTGGTCCGGAGGCTCCTGTAGCGGCGGCCAGAAGACAGGAGGCTAAAAAGTCTGTGTGCAGGATGGGAGGACTCCTTCACAATTTTCAGAGCCCTACGCAGAGAGCACTTGCTCTGGATGTTCTCCAGGGCAGTGAGTGGAGTCCCGATAATGCGCTTAGTCGTAATAGTAGTAGTTGTAATAGTAAGGCAAGGTGAAACCATTTCTCCACCATCATTCAGACACAAGGCAATTCACAGTGCTTTACAAAGAATGAAAGGTAATGCATTAAGAAATGTATTATAATCTTAATGAAGATTATGAAAAACATTAAAACAAGGAGACAAACAAGCATAGAAAGGAGAATAAATGAAGTAACTTTTTGAAGAAACAGGTATAAAATAAATAGTGTAAATAAATAATATTCTAAGTCCTGATTGAGAAGAATGAGTGAGTCAGCAGTCTCCATGTGTTCAAAAATGTGTTCCACAGGTGAAGAGCAGAGGAACTAAAAGCTGCTTCACCTTCTTTCTTCTGACTCTGGGAACACTGAGTTAACCTCTTCCTGAGAACCTCATGGGTCTGGATGTTTCATATTCTACAAGTAAATCTGAGATGTACTTTGACGCAACACCATTCACAGCTTTATAGACCAGGAGTCAGATATTGAAGTTGATCCTTTGACACTCAGGCAGCCAGTGCAGAGACTGTAGCTCAGGTGTAAAGTGCTGCACACATAAAATGCATTTATAATTATTCGAGGCTGGTGGAGTAATCGCAAGTAATTCCTGCTTCAAATGTTCTTTTGTCCAGACAAGATTTTTAAAGATTGGCTTGAGGGCCACACCAAATCGGGCTGGAAGTCATGGCTCGTGTACACCATTTTACCCATGTCTGCTTCAGACAACCAATAATATCTCTGGAAAACAAATACACAAATGTAGAAGTTAATTTTGATTGCGTAAATTATTCAACAAGTTTTAAAGTTTTAAATATAATGAATTCTCTGGGAAGCTTGTGTTGTTTAAGTATATAATACGGTGCAAAATTTGTCTCTTTTAGTTAGAAATAATATATAATAAACGTGAACATCAAGCTCCAGAAACTATAAACTGCAATAAAACGACAAATTGGACTACAAAAGGGTCCTTTTGACGACCAGTCGTATATTGTGACGACTTGAAGCACATACTACAATCTCCTAATGAAATAACAACTATAATGCTAACAAAAGCGAAAGACAAGAAAAGCTAATGTTGAATAAATGTAATAATATCTTGAAATGTTTAGAATTGGACACAAAACAGTCAAGTTTAAGATAAAATACTTGTGTTTTAATTCTTTCCCGTCAGGCATAATCAGGGACACATTCCCGCTTGCTTTTGCGCCACAGTTCAAACAGCTAGCTGTCAAACTCGGAGTCTCGTTGTACTTTTACTGCGCAAATATATTTAGATTTCAAACAGAGCCTATACAAGAAAGAATAAAGTCGTTTATAGTTGCTAAGGGGACCGCTTCGGGTCGCCTGGCTGAAAACTGTGCGGAGATGTCTGTACTTCCAGGGAACGCTCCCGAGCTGAAGCAGATGATTCACAACCATCTACTCCAGGTAAGCAAAACAAACACATCTTTACTCTTTTCACGCTCCAGGTGAGCGAAATACACAGATCTTCACTCTTTACTTGCTCCAGGTGAGCAACACACACATCAGTTATGATTACAACTGCCCGCTCAGGGTGAGCAAAACCCACAGATTCCCTCCTTACCTGCTCCAGGTGAGCGTAAACAAACACATCTTACACATATTTACATGTTCAGGGTGAAAACAAAATCACACATGGTAACTCCTTACATATCAACCTCCAATGTCTGTAAGCTGCAAACACATATATGAACTTTGTTTCTACACTGCACTCATTATTTGTGGATCAATGCATTTGTCAATTGTCTTTTCAGTAAAACCAATTAACTATTGAATGAGAGAAGCGGGCTATGAACAGTGTAGTCCGCTTCTCTCATCCATCCATCCATCCATACATCCATACAGTCATCCAGTCATCCATCCATCCATGCAGGAAACACCCTGGACAACTCATCAGTCCATCAGAGAACAAAAACAAAGACAAACCCCTACACACACTCGGAGTCACACCTCGGGGCAATTTAGGGTCACCAGTTAACCTCATATGCATGCTTTTGGGGCTGGGAAGAAAGTAGTACTTGGGGGAAACCCACGTACGTACACATGGGCAGAACATGAGGCCAAAGGGCTAACCAATGCACCACTATGCAGCCCATACCCCTGCCTTGTAGTTTCACCTATCCTCTGGGAGTCTGGAGCAGTTTCCATCTGTCTGTGGGTGAAGGAAGTGAAGGAAGTGTCCAGGGAGCAGGAGGCCCTCCTGCTCCCTGGACACTCAGGTTACCAGTCCATCACATGGTACACACAGAGAGGCAGATTTTCACGCACACACTGAACCTATGCAAATGCCCCAACTGTACTGTGCCCAGAGATATTCCTGCTGTAAGGCGAGAGCACTACTACAGTACACTACCTTTGGGAAGTTTCTAAGTGCCTTGAATAGCACACTTTTGTGTGTAACTTTTGATGAAAAGTTACACGCAAAAGTTGAAAGTTACACGAGGGCAGCGAAAACACTGATTGCACATTTTCTAGGCCATGAGTGTCAAATAGTTAATTCCGGGGCCACAAAAAGCCCAATTTCATCCTGAAATGTGCAGTATACCCAGAAATGTGCAAAGACAATACAGAGTAGCCTCAGAATAAGCTCTAATTGTCCAACGTATTGCTTCCAGCCTCACTGTGTGTGTGTGTGTGTGTGTGTGTGTGTGTGTGTGTGTGTGTGTGTGTGTGTGTGTGTGTGTGTGTGTGTGTGTGTGTGTGTGTGTGTGTGTGTGTGTGTGTGTGTGTGTGTGTGTGTGTGTGTGTGTGTGTGTGTGTGTGTGTGTGTGTGTGTGTGTGTGTGTGTGTGTCATCTTCAGTCACATTCACATGGCTCTGCTGATGAGTAGCATGTGATGTCTTGAAGATGTGTATATTGTCCGGAGTGAGCTGCTCACTGTAACGAATCACAGGCCACACAGTTGCTCCGTGTTTTACGCACATGTTTCATGTATATCCATGAAAGCCGCCACAGAGAGGCGGCTTCCTTTTACAAAACCTCAAAAAGGGCTGTTTGTTTTCCACGCATTTTTACCTCACAACAAGAAATATTTACTGAAGAAAGCAGACAAGAACAAGATCACAGACTGATGAGATTTGTTTTAGGGAAAGGGATTACAATGTGATGCTCTTCTTGCCTTTTCCCTCCTTTTCAGATGGATATTCATGGGAAGATCCGAGAGGTGTTGGCAGAGACAGTGAGGAACGATCCCAGGCCGTCCCATCGCTTTCTGTCTGAGACAGATTTCCTGCACGCTCTGCAGCGCCGAGGCATCATAGACGACGTTATGAAAGACCTCTACTCTACTCAGGTTGCTTATCACTGCGTGTGTCTGCACTTGATAATACTTAATGAGCAGATCTTTAGCTGCCTGTGGTGTCTTGACGGGAAGCTGTTTCTTGTGACTGTTTGGATAGGAGGCAGCCGCACATTCTGAGAAAACATCTCATCCGAAGCCTGCAGCTCACTTTGTTGACAACGACATCATTCATTTGAAGAAAAGTGAGAATCCCCTTATACAGATCAGTACATCCTGACATCTCCTCGCATTTTAAAGCATCTGTTTGTCTGTTCGTCCGCTCAGCCAGCATCGACCCCTCCAGGCGGTGTCTGTACCTACATGTGCTCGGAGGCAAAGCCTTTCTGGAGCACCTCCAAGAGCCAGAGCCTTTACCCGGCCAGGTGTGCTCCACCTTCACGCTCTATCTGCACTTTCGCAACCAGAGATTTCGCTCCAAACCGGTCCCCTGCGCCTGTGAGCCCGACCTGAAGGAGGGCTTCCTCTTGGACATCCACAAAGACGGTACAGGTCCGCTGTAACTGAGCGCCGTGACAGTGCGGCTGAACAGCCTCTTCATTCTGGGTAAATCACTGTTTTCATTGCAGGAGAGGGCAGCAAGATGGTGGATGCAACCAGCATGCTGCCCATGTGTGACCCGGTTCACTTCGTACTGATCAAGACAGACACTTCCAGCGAGACCACGCTGGTCTCGTCCTACTTCCTCGACTGGAGGTCGGTCCTCAGCTCGCCCAGTGGGAAGACCTGCATCGCTGTGGAGCTGATGGGAGTTGGTGAGCAACACCCAGGCCCTTTTGTGGGTGTCCGTCCGTCTCCATGGAAGCCATTTGCTGTGTGTTTTGTCAGTCCAGGTTGGAGCCTCTTGTGGGCTGGTTTTAGCCCACAGGCCTGTTGTTTTACCTCCACTGATCCAGATGAAGGATGGATGGATCCTCCGCCCAGGCCGCTATAAGGCACCGGGTCCCTGCACATAATTAGATAAGATAATTCAGTATCGGGTTCCACATTTGATCAAACTTGTCTCCTCTGTCTTCATTATAGAATCTCAGTCTTTCAAGGTGTAAAGTAGTTGACAATTCTCACAGCCATAAATTAATTGACGGCACAGAATCCAACTTCCAAACATGTAAAATCAGATTTTTTTTTTTTTCCCCTACTTTTAAAAGAAAACAAAAAGTAGAAGTGACACAGTTGTCTCAAAACAATTTCGATTTTATCACATCAAACTTAACAAACCGAACCCCTATTTACCTCCTGGGATCAAAGTGCCAGCTGTTATTCAAAAAACAAAAAAAGAAAAATTCTGCAGTTTGAAAGGAGACTGAATTGTTATCATTCACATTAAAAAAACAGTACCAAAGAATTATTTCAATACACTTCAGATGTTGGAATAAGTTTGTTGTGCTGCTATCTTTTGTTGCAAAGGGCTTCAGACAGATGTTGCAGCGTGCTTGTGCACTTGTTGCACGTCTCTTGCCACAAACCCAAACCAGTTCCAGACAACTGACCACACTACTTTGTTGGGAGCAAACGTGTCACTCGTGTCAGCTGCAGCCACCTTGTTGCTGTGTGTGCATTTCTGTGAGAGAAGCAAGGTGGAGCAACGGAAGCTCGCGGGGGCAGAAAATGCACCGAAGCAAGAGAAGAAAAATTACATTTCTTAATTTTGAAATCATCCGCAACAACACATTTGAATCAATCTAAAAAAATTAATGGATACATTGCCCAGGCCTACGTATGACAAATCTTCCTGTTGACACATGATGTTCACACTACGACTGCCTGGGGTAGTGACTTGAGTGAAAGCGCTTTGGTGCGTGTTCACACTTGTCTTCAGGGCTCGCCACTTGTGATTCGCTCATTTGAAAAACACGTCAACACCACGGCTGCATTAGCATCAAAGCAATGCTGCTAAAGGCTTTATAAAGCTTTTTCCCTGAGAAGAGGGAACATTTACTAACATTAGTCTGGAGACAAACCGTCATCTTTGCAGCCATTTGTCTCCTAATTGGATTGGACCAAAATCAAAAGAAAAAATGGTAGAAGCAAAAAAGTGTTTAAACTTTTCACTGGCTTTCACACCCAAAGGCATAGTCATAAAAGACATTATGATGAAATTTGACTTATTTTTCTTTAAAATGTTCAACTTGTTGAAACTTTTTATTATACAGTGTAATTTTGTTTGTTGCCTAATCTACTTGCACCCTTATTCCCTATTTCACTCAAAAACAGGTTGTTGGTCGCTATTTAAGTCATTATTCTGTGCCGAACAGGTTTGACGCCGCTGTTAAAGATTCTGCACGTCAATATTAGTGATGGTTAATTATTCTATTTGGAATGTATTCACTAATAGGAAACGCCTTACGTTTGCTTTGCTCTCTAGCCATTGTGTGACATTTTATGTGTTACAATGGTGATTCAATAATTGATTGAATCACTCATGACTTTTGGGATGTTTTATATTTTTTATTGCCATTTTCATAATTAGAAGACAACACAATACAGAGAAAAATGAAACATCATTAGGAGGTTGAGCCAAACACACCAAAAAAACAAAACAAAACATAAAGAAATAAATAAAAACAACTCATTTTATGGTGCACTATGAGCCGGAGGACAAATAACTTGGAATACAATATTATAAATACAATAATTGTATTATAAAAAGGTATTAAAAAGGTATTACTGTATTAAAAGAAGGAGCAATAATAATTTTGATTATGAATCTTTGAGTTTATATTGGAGTAAAGCTCACTTTGCTTCCTCCAGGTACTGATGGAATAGACAGTTCAGAGTGCATTAAATCTTTTCAAAATACAATTTGAAACGAATACTTTGTGTTCCTGTTGTCTGTCAGCAGCTCTCAGTAACCAGTTTGTGTGTCTGCAGGAAGCGAATGCCAACTTCCAGCCGGAGTTTTGACCGTCAGCCTGGAGCTGTGCCCTCCTCTCTCAGAAACTCTGAGCTCGGACGTCCTCCGCACGCAGGTCCACTCAGCTCTTCGTCTCCCCTGCCTTTGCTGCATTCAGCCACTGAAGTGACGCTGCTGTGTCTGTTTGTCACTCAGCAATCGCTGGAGAGGCAGAGGACGGCCGAGAAGGAGCGGCTCTTCCTGGTGTATGCCAAACAGTGGTGGAGGGAGTTCCTGGAGATCCGGCCGTCACACCAGTCCAAACTGGTCAAGATCTTTGCTCAGGTTTGAGAAGGAAAAACGTAATTTTCCCAGAGAGGGAATCCGGCACAGCAAGCAGTAAAACATGGAGAACAGAGGCTAGATACATATATCACTGGCATTTAAAAACATACTTATAAGCTACTTAAATAGACTAAATAAATAGAGGAATTAAAGAGTTGTAGGCTATTTTCCAGATAGTGGAATGGATGTTTTCAAATCATTAGCTGCTACGATCTTCCCTCTGATCACCTTAGGCAACTCTTGGATCTCACCATGGTGTTTACTCTCCATTCAACAGTCATGGAAAACACCAGACTACGTTTCTGAGGTTTAAACAAGGCAAGCCTCCAACAAAATACTGAGTTACGATGTTCTAATCATGTGCACTTGATGTGATACAACTGTGTGATTTTAGCCATTTTATTTGGGACTACATGTGGGGGTGTCCCAATTATACCTCACCATGAAAGGCATTTTTTATTCGCCTTTTACAGAAAGCCTTTTATTCAGTTTCAATTCTTTATTTAGATTATTCAACATTTTCAGTATTATTAAAATTTATATTCAATATCCAGGCTTTTGTAGGGTATCTTCATTTTTTCACATGACTGTACAGAAGCGTCTGTATCAGTTGCAAGTCATGCAATTATTGCACATCGAATATTCACCTGACGTGGTGCAGCTGTAATGGAAACTGATTTTCGGGGAAAGTTTTCACGGGAAGTAATGTGTGCAGACAGTTTCTGAGAGCTCAGATGTTTTTGTGAACATGTCCCGCAGTCTGCAGCTGCAGTCCTCAAGTCATCGGTCCATACTTGTGACCAAACCGGAAATAATCTTGGTTCCGTCTTCATCGAAGCTGGATTGTCAACGTGACTGGTCACGTTGGTGAGCCGAGTGGATCCCTGCCTGGAGATCTGCCGGACAGCCGTGCTGCAGCGGCGATGCTCTAGTGGCGGTCCCAGACTTTACACTTTCTCAACGTTCACGATCGAGTGCAGCGCTTCAGACGCTGAAACATCTGCAGGAATCTTCTGTGTGGATGGAAGTGATGTGAAGATCCAGACAGATTAAGATTTGTGTGCACATTTTTCCTGTGAAGAGAAACTCGGCTTACTTTTTCACCTTTATTGAGTTTTAGTCCCAACAGACCTGTGTTCAGTGTGAAGATGATGGCAAAACAACTTTCCCAACTTTTTGCAGTTACAATATGAGGCCAGGTAGAACAAAAAAACTTTCCATTTTTAAAGGGTCATTATAAGGTGCTTTAAGCTCCGTTTATTCAATGTTCACATCAAAAAGCACCGGTTTTGAATTTTCGTTTCAGAAAAGGTTTGCGTTTACATTTTGAAACAGTGAAAACTATGTAGTGAGGATGCCAGGCTACTAGTGGGTGCTGCTGTTTGTTTTGATAATGAAACCACACACACACACACACACACACACACACACACACACACACACACACACACACACACACACACACACACACACACACACACACACACACACACACACACACACACACACAGATTTGAAGCTGCTGATTTGACCTGCAGACACAGGTGGGATGAAAAAAAGAAATACCAAAGAAAATGATGCAGTACTCAGTAACAGTTGCTGTAAATTATTTGAAAAAGAAAGCATTTTTACATTTTTTTTTACAAAGACATTAAAATCATCTTGATGGAATTTTTTTTCAGAATACTCAACAACATTGTCACATACCTGGACCTGATCATTTGCACACACATTTGATTACACTTCCATGTCGGCCTCAGTTCATTCATGTGAAGTTGTATCTTTGCACTCTGCAGGACGAGAACGGCGTGAACAGACCCGTGTGTTCCTACGTGCGCGTCGTCCGAGCCGGACGCCTCCTGGAGAGCCCCCGACATGCGGCCCGCTTCGTCAGCCTGCTGGCCCACCAGAAGGCCCCGGTGGTGGGAGGAGGAGGAGCCAAGCAGGAGCAGTGGTGCACGTTACTGGCTTTCCTGTGCAGAGGGAAGGTAAGGACACGTTTCTGTGTTCAAGAAGCAGCGAGTGATTTAACGCTTCTCCTGGAGACAGGGGAGTCACCATACTGTCTTATTTAGTTTGTTGTCTGAGTCTGTATCTCTGTGAATGTACAAACTAAACCTAAAACCTGAGATTGTAAGATGTGGACATGTATGAAGAGTAAGGCCTTGTTTGTGTTACAGAGTTTTAAAGTTAAAAATGCAACAGGACCACAAAATAACCCAACCTAAATCTTTCTAAAAGTATTGCTACTGTGCATACACCAGTGTCGTAGTAAAGTGTTCTTCTGTACATGTGCAAGTTGATGGACAATAATAACAATGTTTTCCTCCCGAGTGTCATGACTCCCAGTCCACAATCTCCTGGGACTTGGTAGATTTATAGTTGACTCACCTGGAATAACAGTCCAACTTAGTTGTCTGTCCATAAGAATGTCCACGTGCTCTCATTGTGGATGTTGGTAGCTTATTGTTCTCTGTGTGCATGTAAACAAACAAGAGCAATCAGAGATTTCTGACCTTCACCAAGGGAAGACATGGACACAGCGAAATGATGAATATTCCACATCTAACTGCCTTTATTCATTTATTTAGTTTGGTGATCCCATAAATGGATTTCATAATTTGAAAGACACAAGGTATGACAATATAATGCAAAATGAAAATATTCTATTGGAACAATTATTTTGATCCGGATCAACACCAAAACTCTTCCTTTGATCAAAATGCACTCATGTACCAATTTTTTATGAAGATTTGCTCATTTGGTGTTTGAGATATCTTGTTAACAGACAGACACTGATGATTGTACGACCTTGGTGGAGGTAGTAACAGCACCCACACAAGGCCCATGGGCCAAAACCAACTCACAAGAAGCTCCAATCCGGCCCACCAAACCACCAAGTAAATTGTGAACATTCCAAAGAAAACATTATTTGAAAAATTAATTCTTTAAGAGTAGCGACACAACAACACTGGTGTAATGTATGAATGTGACCCCTGAACTGAAATGTGTGGTACCCCCCCCCGGTCTAAATGGTCAGTACACTTACGATACTTGTAAATGGGTTTATTGTAGGTGATATGGAGACAAGATGCTTGGGCAGATTTCCGATATATTTCAGTCCTTCCGACGGATGTTCTTATAAAAACCACTATTGATCTCATCACTCTTTATCTGCTCAGTCTGCTTTTCATGACATCTGATTGGTGAGTCTGTGGTATTTTCTGCCCACCCAGCTTTTATCCTTAATTTAACCTGGTCCAGAAGTTAGGCGTTCACCAGTTACCATGGCGACATAAAAAAAAAGGCACCCACTGGTTC
Source organism: Blennius ocellaris (assembly GCF_963422515.1). Classification (NCBI taxonomy): domain Eukaryota; kingdom Metazoa; phylum Chordata; class Actinopteri; order Blenniiformes; family Blenniidae; genus Blennius; species Blennius ocellaris. The sequence goes on along the minus strand of NC_137657.1, from coordinate 3,580,331 downwards.
AAGTGGTAATCAAGGTTTTTTTTTTGTGTGCTGAATTTTAAGACAATGTCCTTTTCCCCGTGAATATAGCAGCCGCAGCTAAACCGGGTTCAGCCGCGTGCTCAGAGACTCCCCTCCTGAGTACAGCCTGACGCTGGGATTTCTGAGAACTTGACTGACTGATGTGTTTTCTTCCCCCTCTCTGCTCGACGGCGGGGAAATTCCCAGACCGCCACAGGATGAATGTTCCCCGGCCTCTCCTGGCAAGACAGACACAACACAAACTCGCACAAAGTGGCCCTTGTCAGCTGTGATTTATGACTTTCATTCTGGGGGAAATTAATTTAGCCTCATCAGTCCCCAGCCTGTTCTGGAGCTGCCGTCCGGATTAGCACTTCTGGGGAACATCTATCATTCTGACTCGAATCAGCACATGCTTCTTTACAGGAACAGCCGTACAGGAGGAATGACAGTTGCTCACTTTTCACATACAATCTGATGGCTGTGCAGCCCATTGTGTGTGTGTGTGTGGGTTAGGGTTAGGTGTGTGTGTGTGTGTGTGTGTGTGTGTGTGTGTGTGTGTGTGTGTGTGTGTACATGTGTGCGTGCATGCGTGCGTGCGTGCGTGCGTGCGTGCGTGCGTGCATTTAAAGGCTACGAGTGCAGCCAGGACAGGATATTGGGGTCTTTTCAAGTCCCAGTGACGGAATGAATTGGACAAAAGTGGTGTGACGATGGCCGTGAACATCCTCTGTTCAGATCTGTCTCGTTCTGACGATACGGCACATCTGACACATTAAACTACAGCAGCATTTAACCCACAAGTCTTCAAAAAAAAAATGGATGATGACAAATGACCATTGTTGGGGAAAAAAGGTTTGATGCAATAAAGTTGAAACTTCCTCAGAATAAAGTTGGAATCATTTTCTAGTTTTGAGTTAAAACAGAACCTTTTGATTTCCTGTCTTGTGGCGGTTTGTTGCACTGGGCCTCCAACAAAAATGAAAAACTGCAGATAAATTGTTCATCTTGGAGATTAAACACATGAATCTGAGCTGTCGTCATCAGAAACTTCAGCTCATGATCCCGAACTCACCACAGGCTACATTGGTTAGTTTTTTTAATAGAACAGTCTTGCTCGTGTTCAAAGAGTCTGGCGAGATCCTGTAAGTAAGAGGCATGAAATGTGCGTGTCTTCCTCAGGGGGACTGCGAGGACCACGCCACCCTGCTGTGCAGCCTCCTGCTGGGCTTCGGCCTCGACGCGTACGTGTGCGTGGGCACAAAAGCCAAAGGGATGCCGCACGCTTGGGTTCTGACCCGCGGCACCGACGGCAGCGTCACGTTCTGGGAGAGCCTGACGGCACACAGGTCAGGAAGCGTCTTCTCTCAGGTCAAACCTTGTGTTGCTTCTCAGTCCACGGCGTGTGAACATATCAGGAAATCATTTGTCTGAGTTCCATTTAGGGATGCACCAATACTATACTGCAGCCTCAAGGCTATCGGAGGTGACGCAGCGTCAACGCAGAGATGGTATGAAAGTGGTTCACGGCAAAGCATAGCCTTTGTTTGCATATGAAGTATGGATTAGGCTTTATGGCATTTAATAAGTACTCCCATCAGTGGTCCATATCGGCAAGTTAGAGTACTTGTCCTCGCCCTTTAAAAACGTGGTTGTTGTGCATCACTAATCTTTTTGTTGTAAGATGTATTTCAGAAGAAGTGTTGTTTCAGAGCCTTCCATGAACCGTGAATCTTCTTGTAACGGCCGCAATCGAACCCTCTCTAAGAAGCTCCGGTTTACAGAGAGCTTTTTGTGTTTTCATAGTTCCACAGAGTTTCCGAATATCCCAGAATCGCATAAATGGATTTCCATGAATTTTGAAGGCTGGGCTCCCAGCCAAGAACAAATTGATTCCATTATGTTGTTTTTTTTTACAACCATCCTCACCGTGAAGCCGAAGGCCGATTTGGCAGAGACAATGTTCAATGCTTCCTCCAGAATGCTGAACAGATATGCAAATACTGTTTATCTGAAGTTAACATGGGTATGACTGCAAAAGGATCACTGCTTTTAAAGGTCTGTTAAATGCTCCACATCAGCTGAAGCCAAAGATTTGTTCCATGTTTCAGTGATGAATGGTGGAGTGTAAAAACTCGGGATGCACTGATATTTCTTATTTTTTTTTGTAAAGTACCAAACACCAACCTTTAGCTACCTGCCGATACAGAGCACCGATGTGAGTACTTATTAAATGTCACAAAGCCTAATTCATACATACTACATACACAAACAATACGCAAAGGCATTGTCCTGAACCACCTCCAGTATACTGCTGCGTCTACATTACGCATGTCACAGTGTGTAGCGTCTATCTACACACTGCGACATGTACACTGTAGACTGAGGAATTGAATCACGTTTAGCATGTAGCATCTCTGGTATGTGAGCCCCAGAAATCTTTAGCATGACGCATGTCACACGGCTTGCCGCTACTGGATCCACTGAGCACTTAAACTAATAAGTTTAAGTGTTCTAACTCTGCTGGTCCAAACGTCTCTGCTGATTAAGTTGCAACACTCGTATTGGTTGCAGTTTGAACAATAAAACACTGTTTATTTACAAAACAGGTTCAAAACGGGAATTAGTCCTCACTCTGAGGTTTGAAGCAACAAGAAAATGTGTTCTGGATCCTCTTGAAGAATCTGGATCTCTCCCTCATTGAGTCCAGGACAGAGACGTTTTCTCCTTCCGACTCATCAGAGCTCCAAGAAGCTTCCTGCTCATGAAGGACACTGACTTCCACACGTGTTTGGAGCAAGCTCCATTCTCCTCCCTTAGACTGCCATTCATTTTCCCATAGAGATTTTATTTTCTCTCACAACCAAAAGTCGCACCTTTTTCCTCCCATATGAATGATCCTACAGACATGAACTGTTCATTGTAATTGGATTAGCATCCTCTGATGTAGTGCTGGCCCAAGCCTCTAGGGGGCCACCTCAGTCTCCTCTGATCTTGATCGCACACTCGTTATCAGTAGCATTTGTTGTAGTAGTGTTATTTACGTCATAATTCTTATATGAAACAAAACACAACAGCAGCCATTGCACTGTGTGTGTGTGTACATATATATATATATTAATAGCCTTTGTTTTGGGAGTCAGGAAAATGCAAGCAGAATTTCAAATGTGCCGTAAATGAGCAACCATCAACCACAAAATAAAAACAAGAACTTGAGATCCATATTATTTTGACACTATTTTGGCAAGGTAGAAATGAACATAATGCTGATTTCGTCAAACAAAGTAAATGTTCTGCCCTCACTCTGATGGAGATCTAATTTCTAGCTTGGCAGGAAGTTAAAGAGTTTCCTAATGATGATCCAGGAGTCAGCAGGGGAGGAAGTTTAGATGTTTGTCTTCCCATGGACAGAACCGGAAAGATTTTTCTACAATATAAATAAAGTACTGAAGTGTCCCAAGTACAGTATCTATGTACTAATACTTTGTTACTTGCCTTCTAGGTATCCGTGTATATGTACTCACTGGCATGCATACACAATGAATGTATTGAAATGACTCTTTCTGTCCATGCTGGGCTCTGAGGTACCTGCACCGGGCCATAGACCCTGACGCTCCGCCCCTGGCCCCCCAGCCCAGACCCTCGTCCCCGTACCGCACCGTGGGCTGCGTCTTCAACCACCGCAGCTTCCTGGCCAACTGTCAGCCCTCTGACGCCGTGGAGCTGAGCGTCTTTGACTTCCAGGTACAAGCTGATGCTCCCACGACTCCCAGCTGCACCTCATCTAATCTGATCAGTTTTAATAGGAGCTTGTTGGAATGCATCCTTACTATCCATCCAAGCTAATCGGTTAACCTCAGATCAATGTTTTTGCACTGTGGAAGAGACTCGGGTCTGATCGGGGGTCTTCTTGCTGTGAGATGGGAGATCTCAGCATGACCCCACTGGTGCAGTGGAAAAGGAAAAAGTCTGAAGTGAGAGCTTTCTTCTCCCTCCAGAATCCGTCTCGATGGAAAGCCATGAGTGAAGAGGCCCTGAAGTCGGTGTGCGCCCCTGGCTCCACCACCTCGCTGCCCCCTGTGCCCCCGCTCTGTGCCCCCTCCCTGGATGCTGCCACAGCCAGCAACCAGCTGGAGCTGGAGCTGCACTACCTGGTGTCCGAGCACCGGAAGGTAAAACACCTGAGCTCAACTCGTCCAGCCACTGTTATTCAGTACACTGAAACAGCTCAACATGCTGTGGAATCACCTCAAAGAAGAGAAAGAAGATGCAATAGCACGAATAATGGAGAAAAAGAGGGAAAAACTGAGTGAAATTCTCACATAAAACTTGATCTCTTGCTCACTGATCATGTCCAGTAGTTCAAACTTTTGTATTTAGTCATAACATTTGAAGAGGAGCTGATGTGTTTCTCTGCTTTCGTCTTTAAATAATGACTTATTACCTCTCAATTTAGTCCAGGGGTCGTTGTGACGTTGAGAGGAATATTTTGTCATATTCCTCTGTAAACAGTCACAATTCCAGATGTTCTGTTTTGATTTACTGCAAAGAGAGAAAATACAATCAAATGTAGGAAAACCAAAGTTCTCTATTTACATTTGTGCTTTATTTGACAAATGTAAAATCCTTTATGCCTCAGTGTTTCTCTTCACTGGCTGTGCAATATCTGCAATTTTAATTGTCATTTCATTCACAAACCCGCCCACAGTATAGTTTGTATGTTATTAGGAGGCTCTGCTGTTTCTCACTGTTGTTTCCACTACTTCTATTACAACTATGTGATCACCACAGAATAAAATAGCCGCAGCTTTTATATATTATTTGTTTTTAACTTTCACAAATAAACAAAAGAACATCAAATTGCACATCATATCATTGTACCACATTGCACATTTGCAACAAAAGACAAATGGGGAGGGGGAAATAAAATAAAAAAGCGAAGGGTTTATTCATTATTTAAATACATTTGTGGTTGAGGGAAAAGGAAAATGGGTAAATGACAGCAAAATAGAAATACAGTCACTGTACTATGTTAGAGTGTCAATGCAAGTTGAGACCAAGTTGACCGAGCATAGGAGGGTCTCTCTCTCTCTCTCTCCCTCTCTCTCTCTCTCTCTCTCCCCCCCGCCTTCAGGACCTGGACCTGGCCACGGTGTGGGACGACCACCTGTCCTACCTGCTGTCCTCGGCCCTGTCGGCCTACGAGCTGGAGCGCAGCACCGGCGTCTCCTGCGGTAACGAGGAGTTCCAGGACGCGGTGAGGAGAGCCGTGCCGGACGGACACACCTTCAAAGGCTTCCCCATCCACTTCCTGCACCGCAACGCCCGCAGAGCCTTCGCCGCCTGCTTAAGGTGACAAACAGAGCAGCAGCAGGTCAGAGGTTCAACTCTGCTTCCACTGCAGAAAAGCAAGTCAGGATTTATGAACTCACAAGTGGTGACCCGTATGCTCACTTTCTGATTGACGGGATCGGATTTCACAGGAGAACTGAACGAAGTGACGGATGTGTATAAACTGTGAGTTTAAGTCAGTGTTGAGAGAGTGTTTATCTCCTTTTAGCAGAGTCATTGTCTGTCAGGGAGGGAGTGGTCAGCGTATAACAGGGGCAACATTCAGCCCACTTTCATCTTGACTGGGCCGGGCAGCTGAACTAGTGCCATCGTATCCTTTAAAACCTTTTTCTTTACTTTGCTACAGAAAATGACTACAATCTGTATTACTCTGTTCTATAATTCATTTTTACACATTCAAGTCATCATTGTAATCAAATGACATCAAAATAAAAAAAATCAAACTGGAAAAAATACATTTTCCAAATCCAAAAATTGAAGCTTGAAGATATTTTAGATTTATTGCATATAAACTGAAATATGTTAATCTTCATTTTTGTTTATAGTTGATATAAAAATCAGTGATACATGGATTATTTCTTTTCTCTTTTTGTTTGAACAGACCATATTTAAAATATTTACAATGATAATTTGAGTATGAGTGTAAAAAACAACAACTTTTCAATGATTTCAATAGATTTTTACATGGTCAGATGTTTTATTAACAGGAAAGTGAATCTTGATGTTTAGATGTTTAAAACGAAGTGACTCTTGATTTTCCTCCTCTCATCTCCTCAGGTCTCCGTTCTGTGAGGAGATCATCTGTTGCCGTGGTGACCACGTGAGGCTGGCGGTGCGTGTTCGAGTGTGTGTGTGTCCTGAAGACGTGTGTGCAGTGTGGCTGATGTTTGCATGTAAATACCGCTCCGTGCTTTGAGCCACACACACAATCAACTCTTTGCCTGTGACAATATTTATTCTTTTTTTACTAATAAAGCAACTTTTGTTCACGTTATGGTTTTTTTTATCCCCGCCGTAGCCGATAGGCCCCGAAGGGGGATCTTGAAACAGTCTCCGTACGTCCGTACGTCTGTTCGAACGTTTCTACCTATATCTCGGCAACCCCTGGGCCCACAGTGACCAAACTTCACATGTGGATACATCTCAGAGGGGGAAGGGGTACTATGGTGACCTTGACCTAATTTGCATATTAAGTAGGTCACAGGGTCACGAAGTGCTTAAAAACACATTTTGGGCTCTGGAGGCCTAGGTTTTTGAGCTAGGGCTCTGAAATGTTATACACACATGATACACACTCCAGGGATAACCTCCAGTACACCAAGTGACCTGACCTTGACCTTGAAGATTGGTAGGGTCTGAAGTTTGCTCGTCATGGTTGCAAAATTACGGAGCCCCTCTGGTGACATTGGTGGAAAAAAAATTATTAAGGTGTGGAACGAGATAAATAAGTCGTGGCCACGCGTTATTAAACTGCCGTCAAGTGAGCCGGCACTCAATTTTAACTGCGCCAAAACGGAATCCTTCATAGGTTTACACCCAATTTCACTTCAGTGCAATACTAGGCATACTCCTTTGTTACTACAAGAAATATGAAAGAATATTACTGTAGGAATTTGGAGAAAAGTACTCTTAAACTTGAATCTGTTGGTTGAAAATTATGGTCTCTCACCTGTTTTCAAAATGCAATAAAAAGGAATCCTTCATAGGTTTATGCCTCATTCCACTTCAAGGCAATACTAGACATACTCCTTTGTTACTGCAAGCAATATCGAAGAATATTACTGTAGGGATTTGGAGCAAAGTACTCTTAAACTTAAACGAAAATAATGATTTCTCACACCTGTTTTCAAATTCCAATAAAAAAATATTCTTGATAGGTTTATGCCTGATTTCACTTCAGTGCAATACTAGATATAGTCCTTTAACAGTACCAGTAAGATCAAAGAATATTACGGTAGACATTTGGAGAAAAGTAATGTCAAACTTGGATCTGTTGGTCAAAAATAATGGTCTTGCCTTCATTAATTTGCTCCAAGTTTAAAAGTACTTTTCTCCAAATTCCTACAGTGATATTCTTTGATGCTGCTTGTAGTAGTAAAGGAGTATGTCTAGTACTGCCTGAAGTGGAATCAGGCATAAACCTAGTAAGGATTCCATTTTATTGCAGTTTGAAATTAGATGAGACCATCATTTTCGATCAACACAGCCAAGTTTAAGAGTACTTTTCTCCAAATTTCTAGAGTAATATTCTTTCATATTTCTTGTACTAACAAAGGAGTATGCCTAGTATTGCGCTGAAGTGAAATTGGGTGTAAACCTATGAAGGATTCCGTTTTATTGCATTTTGAAATCAGACCATCTGTCTTTCTGTCAGCATTGCGGCCGTACGCTGACCTGTGTTTTACCGTAAAGGCGTTAATAAAAGCGCAGTTAAAATTGAGTGCCGGCTCACTTGACGGCAGTTTAATAACGCGTGGTCACGACTTACTTATCTCGTTCCCACGCCTTAATAACGCGTGGCCACGCGATTAAGCAAGAATTTTTTTTTCACCAATATCACCAGAGGGGCTCCGGAAAAAATACATGTATTTTCATATAAACATTTCTCCTCATTTCTCAGCAGTTCCTGGGCCCACAGTCACCAAACTTCACACATGGACACTCCCCCTGGGGAGAAGGGGCACCATGGTGACCATGACCTAATTTGCATATCAGGTCACAGGGTCACTAAGTGCATAAAAACACCTTTTGGGCTCTGGAGACGTATTTTGACATAGCTTATGAAGAAGACCTTTCAGATTCTACATAATGATCTACTAGGACCCATGGAACACCCTCTAGTGTACCAAGTGTGCTGCCTTAGAGCTGCTTTGTGAGAAAATATAAAGCCCTCCGGCGGGGGATTAGCCCAGCAACGGCCTTCTTGTTCTTTATTGTTTTAGACACAAAAAATGAACAAAAACATTTGTGATATTTTGTATTTATTTTGAGCTTTCTGAAGTCTTATTATTTCTAAATATACCAGCGTGGCGATGATGATGATGACGATGATGATGATGACGATGATGGGGAAACTGGAGCGCCTGGAAAAAACCCAAACTCTGAGTCGTCGGGGAGTCAGGTCTGCCCCTCAGAAGGTTTTTTACTACCTTTTTTCCACTGATGTTTCCAGCGTCCCTATACCTCAGGCCATCACGAGCTGAAGCCCATCACTCCCAAGTTGGGGCCGTTTGGTTTCAGGAGCCAGAAAACTCAATGTTTTGAGAGATGTTTCCAGTTCAATTATGTAAATGAAAATATTAAGCTAGTGCAATTGTATAGATTGTCATGTAGGTATGACAATTTTACATGAAGTATCCTGACACATAGCGGAAACGAGCAAAATAAGTTTTGGCGCTTTGCTGCCTTTCTATTTTCAAATATCAACCTGAACATACACGAAATGCATCTCAAATCAGCAGCTGCTCAGATTGGAGCCCAGACTGCTGCCACGCAGAGTTCAAGTAGCAGAAAACTTTCTACATCAACTGTTCAGAGGAGACTTTAAGTGCCGATAGCAATAGTAGGAAACCACTAAAGTCATGATACCAGTGTCCGCGCTGGTACGCCAGTACTTTGTGATGTCAAAATCGTCATCCGCCCCCAGACGTGAATGTCCGCTCCGACCTCGCGGCGGTGGTCCGCATGGTGACCTCGTGTCCTGCAGGCGACTGTACACGCCGACTGCGCATGCGCTGGAGCTTGTGCGAGCAGCTCCTCCGTCTCCCCGTCTGAACAATCACAATGTAAAAGCAAATAAAGAGCCACACCTCTCAACACTCCTGAAGTGAAAGATAAAGTATTTTAGGAAAGGTGGAGAACGCCGGGCAGCAGAAGTGGAGCTATTTTTGGATCGTTACGTTACATTATGGAAAGCGCACGGACGTGAGCCCGAGTAGAGCATGAGGGTCTCCTCAGGCCAGGACCAGGACCAGCACGGGAGGCCTCAGTGAGACCAAGCACACAAAACCAGCACCACATTACCAGTAACAACTCCAGAGAGATCCAACCCAGAACCCCCCCCTCATCCAACCCATTATCCTCCCTCATCCAACCCAGAACTCCCTCATCCAACCCGGAGCTCCCCCCTCATCCAAAGCCAGAAACATTTCCTGAAAAAGGGTGTTTTCTGGCCCCTGAGACCAACCGACTGGGACTTGGGAGTGATCGGTATCAGGTTGTGATGGCCTAAGTTTTATGCTCATTGGAAATAATATTTTTTAAAAGGCAGTAAAAAACATGCTGGGGGGTTGAGGGTTGGACCAGCCTGAAGGCTGTAGCTGGAGAACCTTCAGAGTTACAAAGAAAGACGCTTTACAGCTCAGCTTATTTTTTTCAACATAAACGTGCACATGGAATTATCTGCAGTATACATTTCCACCACTAGATGGGGTAGTAAGACAATCGTCGACTCGGTGGCTGCAGCGTCTGGCCTCAAGCTTGTGTGAGAGCAGGAGACAGACCTCAACAAAACACTAAGTTATATACTTGATAGGTTGAATAACGTTATACAACTTATAACTTTGATAACAACCAGGAAGCTGTCTTTCATGGCAGTGTCACAGATATCTCTGCTCGGGTCTCAGTGTCGTGTCGTGTTCACTACTCTTGAGAAAATTGTAAAGAAAAGAATCATTGTTTTGTTTGAAACTGTTACACTTTGCTCGGTGCTTTGGCGGCTGGATTGGAGCCTCTTGCCAGCTGGTTTTGGCTGACGGGCCTTGTGTTGGTCTCTCCTGAACTCTAATAACACAATGAATTGTTCTGGTTTTGGAAGAAATATTTTTATAAAATACATTTTATACTTGTATCATGATCTGAATCGACTCGGCTGCAGAAGATCTTGTGGTTATTTTAAGTGTTTTGGAATATGAGAATATCTGGTTTCCACCAACATGCTGTACATCGCTTACAGTCCTTTATCTCTGTTTCATCTGCTTTATTATATTATTCCTTATGATTCACATCAAATTGATCTAATGCAGTAAAGCAAAACAGGCATACTAAATGGACTTAATTACTTTTATTTTTGTGCAGGAGCAGGCTCTTCAGCGTGCTTTAAACCCACAGGCTTGACTTCTCATCTGAAATCACAGCGAGAGGTGTGTTGAGAGTTATTGTTTGGTAAGTCGAGCTCTAGAAGTTTCTCCAGGATTGAAGCGTTCCGCTGATTGAAAGTAGATGTGTTGTTATGGAGACGGGCTCACGTCAAGAGGCCCCAAACTTTGACGGGAAGCTTGCGAGGACGAGCCAATTAATTGCATTTTCCCAGGAGTTAATTTGCAATTCTGCTTGTGGCCCGGAGTTGTTGAACAAGGAGGATCAGGAGGGAGGCAGAAAGAGCGAAACAGAGAGCTAATGAATAATTCCGTCCCTTTTCCTTTCCACTGTGAATGTCGCACACATAAACAACTCCTCTCCACCCGCGTTCCACAGGAAGTGAGCTCAGGTATGTTTTCAGTCCATATTAAACAGCAGTGCTCAGGTGTAATTGACTAATGGGTCCTGTGGGACGGAGAGACAGGAAGCAAAGAGGAGGGAAGCTGCTTTCTAAAACCGAGCCTAACTCATCAGTCACACCTCCAGCCTGCTGACGAGGCGGCGAGACCCTCGAATCCAACGTCTCTGCTCCTAAACCGCTTCACTTCACACTCAAGTGCAATTGAACTTTCTCATAATAAACAAAACAATAAATTCATTATGAGAAATTAATAAAAGAAACCACAAAAGCTTTGAGTTGATGAAAGTTGCAGGTGGAAGCAGAGCCCCCCCCCCCCCATCACCACACACACTTTGTTTTTCACACGTCTCCTTCCAGACATCTTCCTCTTCTGAGGAGGCACCAGAGCCGATAATGAGAATTCACCTTCACTTCACAAGTATTGTCAATAACTACATCATCAGGCGTTATAATGGTGTTGATTGGGAGAAATAGATTGTGGCTTGCAGCCATTTTTAGCACATTACTGTTTATTATGCCTGGCAGCCGTGGCAGCAGTGTGTTGGGAAGAAACTCACGGTACGACTGAGTAGATTCATTCGAACATTCATCCACTGCTGCACTTCACCATGCAGAGTTCTATCAAACTTACATCATGGCTCTACTACACCTGGGAAGATATGATTAAACCAGACATAAAACCAACAGAGCTCACTTAAAATACACATTTATTTTTAATCAATCTAATGACAATGACATTGAGACAAATTCAAACTTTAAAACAAACTATAGGGAATCTAGCAGTCAAAAATGTGATAATGGACGTTCAAAATTCAGAACAGGGGTGTCAAATATAAGACTTGTGGGTCAAAACCGGCCGGCAAGAGGCTCCGATCGGCCAAACCACCAAGAAAATTGCCCAAATAGCAAAGAAAACAGATTAAAAAAAAAACAAAAACCCCTGAATTTCTTAAGAAAGATGAGATTTTAGTTTTACTGCTATGAAAGCTAGAAAGCGGGCATTAGCTTCAAAGTCATGTTGTCAGGGGAGTTTTTAAAAACACCCATAATGCAACGGTTCTCGGAGACGTTTTTTGGACATTTTGTTGCGTGTTGTGGTACAATGATGACGACCGTAGTTACCATTTGTAGATTTAATCTGTACTGGGCAGCAGGAGATACAACAGGAACATGCTTGCAGGTATCGGCACTAGGAACACACAGTGCGCATGTCAGAACTACGGTGGCCTAGAAGAAAGGCACATTAATATTACTGTAGTGTACACAGTCAATATTCTACACATTTCATTGTATGTTGAACCAGAAGGTTTCATTAAAATTGACTTTAAGTTGAGCTTAGTCATTTTCTGTAGTAATTGTGAAAAGTGAAAAGGCATGTAGACAGGCAGAGATGGGAATTGGACCTGCCACCTTCTGATTGGGAGACGACCGCTCTACCAGCCATACTGCCCCCAAGACAAACTCGGGCTGAATGTGGCCCCTGAAGTTAAAGGTCCCATATTATACTAAATCGACTTTACTGTGCTTTAAACATCATTAAAGTGCTATTTTGGGTTCATATATATCCCCAAAGTGTTTTTTTCATTGATTCCATCAAGCTTGAGTTCACAGAGATCTTTCTCTGTTCTACCTGGTGGGGGAGCTCAACACCTTGATTCTATTTGATGACAGGGCACCACCTTGCTGACCCGGCACAGAGCTGGAGAAGCCCCGCCTCCAGGAAGATTGACATGTGGAGAAACCAAAACAAGACACGCCCACAAATGTGCCATGGAGCCTCTTCTCTGCCGCTATCTCAGTCTATGCTCACTTCAACGCTGCTGTTTTTGTTGCTGTCGAGAACTGTTTTCACCATCATGTCCACTGGAGAAAATGTGTTTTCACCATCATGTCCACTTGGAGAAAATGTGTTTTCACCATCATGTCCACTGGAGAAAATGTGTTTTCACCATCATGTCCACTTGGAGAAAATGTGTTTTCGGGTGCAAGTATGGTTCCACACTATTTGGCTTGCTGAAGAAGCACAGTGGCGAATGTGGCTGGACTTTTCCACAAAGAATGTGTTTGTTTGCGAGCGACTCTTCACCAAAGAAGCTTCCAGAACTACGATACTTTGAAACTGGACTTCCTCAGAAGCTCATCTTGAAACCTGCTGCTATTCCCACAATAAAAGTCTAACGAGGGCTGAGATCTGTAAGTACATTACTACAACTAGAGCGTGAGCTGCTGGCTACGTCACTGAGGGGGTGGGAGGAGGCGGCTGTGGGCTGGGCTGCAGTCTCCGTGAGGGTGGAGGAGGAGGAGGAGGAGCTGAGAACCACCATCATGAGAGGTGACGTCAGCTCAGTCCAAGAAATAGCTCTAATGTCACAAGTTTTGAGTGTTTATACTGTATCACCCGAATTCTTATCCCCCATGAGCAGAGATGGACTGTGAAATGTGAAATATGGGTCCTTTAACTGAGTTTGACTCCATGACTTCGACCATTTTCAGTGTGATGAATCCAATAATCTAATAACTTGTGTAAAAATGTGTAAAAACATGTAATTTAGTCAAGCAATCGGCTCCCAGTTGGGATGTTGCAGGTTGCTCAAGCAGCTGAAAAGTGATTTATAAGTGAAGTCTATTTACCATTGTATAAATCAATGTGATGAAAATGTCATCTACTATATCTGTTTTAATGAAGCAGTAATTTAATACGTAATAAGTAACTTGGATTTTCAGAAAATGCTCGCTTATTTATTATGAGTTACTGCATTTTCAAATTATTTTAATGCTTCCTCAATAATGTAATAATGTATTAATTTATTGACAAAACGTTGTTATGGTATTGGCTCAAATAGTATAAATGATCACATTATTGCTGTATTACATTTATAATGGTAAAAGTTAATAGGTTATTGGTTGCTACGGTGCAAAGTAAGTGTAAACTGTTTGACTGTTAAAGTATAACAAAGACCTTAAAATTACCTTAAAATTAAAAAAGAAGAGCATTTAGTAATTCTCAAACATGAGGCAGTTTTGACTTTCTGCTTTCATTTTGCTCATTTCCTTTGATTGTGCAAAAAAGAATGTTGTTTTCTTGCATTTATATTTCATTGGAGTAACTTTATAAGATAGTTAGCTATAAAAAAAAAACAATTCTAAAAGTGTATTAAAGAAATGCATGAATAAGTGTGACTATTATATGATTTTTATAGGCGTTACCTCACTATTGAGGAGTTAATTGTATTATGTGCTCATGTGAAAACCCCACACTTGGAAATGGGAATCTCTGATAATCATCTGAGTTCCTCGCTACATTTCATTAAAATTATGTTTCACTAGTAAAATGTTTAAAGGCAAATTTTTCTTTTTGCTTTTAATCATAACGTGGTTTTTCATCCATATGTTAACATTATCATTCGCTCATCACTCACTACTGCGATGGGAAGTGATTCTGTGCAGTCTAGGATGTGCAGTGGTCCAGTGGTGCAGTGGTACAGTGGGGCAGTGGGGCAGTGGTACAATAGTACAGTGGTGCAGTGGTACAGTGGGGCAGTGGTACAGTGGGGCAATGGTACAATAGTGCCGTGGTGCAGCGGTACAATAGTGCAGTGGTACAGTGGTACAGTGGGGCAGTGGTACAGTGGGGCAGTGGGGCAGTGGTACAGTGGGGCAGTGGTACAATAGTGCCGTGGTGCAGCGGTACAGTGGTGCAGCGGTACAATAGTGCAGTGGTACAGTGGGGCAGTGGTACAGTGGGGCAGTGGTACAATAGTGCCGTGGTGCAGCGGTACAGTGGTGCAGCGGTACAATAGTACAGTGGTGCAGTGGTACAGTGGTACAGTGGTACAGTGGGGCAGTGGTACAATAGTGCAGTGGTGCAGTGGTACAGTGGTGCAGCGGTACAATAGTACAGTGGTGCAGTGGTACAGTGGTACAGTGGGGCAGTGGTACAATAGTGCCATGGTGCAGTGGTACAGTGGTGCAGCGGTACAATAGTACAGTGGTGCAGTGGGGCAGTGGGGCAGTGGTACAATAGTGCCGTGGTGCAGCGGTACAGTGGTGCAGCGGTACAATAGTACAGTGGTGCAGTGGTGCAGTGGTACAGTGGGGCAGTGGTACAGTGGTACAATAGTGCCGTGGTGCAGTGGTACAATAGTACAGTGGTGCAGTGGTACAGTGGGGCAGTGGGGCAGTGGTACAGTGGTACAGTGGTACAATAGTGCCGTGGTGCAGTGGTACAATAGTACAGTGGTGCGGTGGTGCAGTGGTGCAATGATGCAGTGGTTTGTACTGTTTCCTCACCCAGAACACTTCCGTTTTTTAATTGTGGGCTTAAGGCCTCATTTTCACAGCAACAGAGTATGAATAAAGATGAGCGGTTTTTAAACAGCACTGGTGTTGGTACTCAGTATCAGCAAGTATCTAAAGATTATTACATGCACTGGTACTTTCAAAAAGTGGTATCAGAGCCATTTTACATAAAACCAATAATTCCTTTCTCTCCAATTTTTTTTTTAATTGGCTGATGGGCCACAAAATATGATGATGAGGCCACAAGTTCCCCAAATAGATGTGAAATGATTGTCAGTTTGCTTAGTGTACCACGAATGATCCACAGGCTCCCTCTAGTGGTGGGAAAGTTATAAATATGAAAATGAAATGACAGAATGGAAATACACAAAAAATAAAATTCATTTAACAATTTGATTTCTTTGACATTTGAGGGGAAACAGATGTTTGTTAGGAAATCTTAGGATAAATAATCCTCACATTTTTGTTTAGATTGACTGCTTTGACACCTGGAGGTTATGAAGGTTCACAGTCCTTCCTGAGGTGCAGATGAGCATCAAACCTCCAAACCTGTGTTTGATCCACTGATCCACAGCCCAGCGCCATGAGGCTGCAGAGAGCAGCAGACCCTTCCTTGACTTCCTCCTCTTCCTCTCCTTGTCTCCGTCTCACCGCCGCGGAGCTTTGTGAGCATCACGTCTCATCCACGGGAAATGGAGGCCGGTTCTCGGAGTCGGCCTTCGAGCGGCGGCGCCGCCTCATTATTCTGCTGCCACGACGTGAACCCGATCCAACGTGTGGGCCTTGGGCTCTGCTCGGGTTTGTCGAGTAAATGAGAAGACTAATGGTGCATCTCCTTATCAGTGGTGTTTTTCAATTGTGGTAATGCATCTGCTGACAGACTGATGTATCAACTAATTACCGTATTTGAGCCATTAGAAGTGGAGGGTTGTGATGCCGAGCCAGGCCGCCGGCTCACCGGGTGTCGGCGTGTTGCCTTTTTGCTGATTAATTAAGAATGTTTAAATGACGGGGGCTTTTATGAGAAGCTGTAAAAAAAGCAAATACTCCTTATTTTACCTGCAGATAGGGTAATTATAAGATTACAAAAAAAATAAATTACATTTTGATTATCTGCGCCTGCTTTTGAGCCCGGTGCACATGAATGACCCGTGGCTGATAGTTAACGTGGTCATTAGGGTGTACCTGCGCCTCCTTATCTCTTCAATTAGCAGGTTTTCTCACGGTATCTCCCCGCCACCCACTGCCCGGCCTCCCAGCCTCCCTTTCCTCTTGTCTTACTTCTATTTTTGAAATGTGAAAACTCCTGCAGGGGATGAAGGCAGGAATGGGAGCGGCGGAGAGGAGAAGCGCTGGGCATTGGAGAGAAATGGTAGCATGGCCCGGAGCCTAACGAGTAATAAAGTCATTAATTCAGCTGATTAAGTTGGCCTTTGGGTTAAAGAAAAATCATATCCGTCTCCCTTTGAGATGTGACTGGGGAAGCTCAGAAGAGGGAGAAGCCAGCTAATTAGTGGTGGAGAACAGGAGGGGGGCCGGAGAGAGGGAGGCGGGGGAGACAGAAAGGGAAAGAAACAGTTTGCGTGTGTGTGTGTAGAGGAGGAGGAGGAGGATGGAGGATGTGGAAAGGTGTTTCCACTGAACTACTAATGAGGCATGCTTGGGGTGAGACAGTGACAAGCTCATCAAAACGCCGATTCTCTCAAAGCGTCGGTCCCGGCTCGCTCCAAGCCGCTGCCGAAGCCTACTGATGTGAGGCAGGAGCGAGAGGAAGGGCGCAGGGTGAAATGTCACTGTGCTTCTGGTTTAATGAGCCTGTTGTTGGATGGAGGAGGAGAAAGAACTGAGAAGAGAGCAGCAGCAGAGGAAAGAGGCAGGAAGAAAAAGACTGCAGGTCGGTCCAGGTTCATTGTGTGGATCTCATGACGATGTCAGGTCTACGCTGTGGTAGGTATTATTGTATTGACACCCTCTAGTGGCTGTTTAAAAGGGGACAAGAACAGTGAAGATGATCTGATAGAGTATAAAACGCATGCTGCCTCTCTTAATACTTTATAGACTAATTTGAAAAGAGAATATTAGTTTCAGAGGTACCTGTAAGTCATTTCAGCCACATTATAACCAGACATGATTTGAAATTCCGTCGAATGACTATTACTCAGTTTTTAAAAATTCTTCAACATATCATTTTCTTTAATTAATTCCAGACATGTCAATATACATACATACATACTGTCAGGCCCCTGTTTCTGTCTGGCCTCACATTTTCTCCCCCCGTGTCATGGTTTTAGACAGCGAGCCGTCCAGCTGTCCTATATACCCAAGACACACGCACGCACGCACGCACGCACGCACACACGCACGCACGCACGCACGCACGCACGCACACACGCACACACACACACACTCACACACACCCATATCTAGAAATACATAGTGAAAAAAAATACACACACATACATATATATATATATATATATATGTATATATATATATATACACACACACACACACACACACACACACACACACACACACACACACACACACACACACACACACACACACACACACACACACACACACACACACACACACACACACACACAGTATGAGGAAAAAGTAAAACGTATTTAATCCTTCTCCTGCATCCTTCGATATCTTTCATTATATTAACTTTCTATAAGTTTTTATTCTGCCCTCACTATGCTGAACGTTTGATAAACAGTTACAAAATCTGGACTTCTTGGGTGTGGATGGACATATACTATAACCATGCTGGTGTCCTATTGAGAGGATATTTAACTGAACTAAAGTTGTGTGATGACTTCTTTAACCATATGTGATGTGTTAAGATCCTGCATTATATTGTGCTCTTGCAGATAATTTACTAAGAATGAGACCACAAAGGTTTCCCTTTGTGGTCTCATTCTTAGTAAATTCTTAGTAAATTGGTAAACACCATAACAGGAACTATTAAATTAAGATTTTTCATACTTTAGATCCTGTTTACATGAAAATAACTGGAAGTTGTTTGTCTTCTGTGTCTATTTTCTTTCGTGTTGATTGAAGAAGTGATCTGAGACACTGCATCAAAGCAAGTACAAATAATAATACGCTTGTGATGAGGATAACGTTAGTAAACAATAGTGGTGGTGAGCCAGCTGAGGAACTGACTCAGTACAATACAGCAGCTGAAACCTGAGCTGATTTACCATCAGTCTCATGAATATAACCACAAACAAGCATTACTAGAGGTAGTAAATCACCAGGGTTCAAAGTGCAGGTCACAAATTTTAAAATGAACTAGCTCAGTTCATAGTTCATAATTCAGTTCCAAAAATGAACTTGTTTATAGTTCTTTCCCCCCCACAATGTTTCTGCAAGCTATTATCTCAGAATACTGGCATTCCCTTCTTGTTGCCACCATTCAGTCTTTTTAATGAGGAATTATTAAAACAAAAAAAACCATACAGTAGTACTTGTCCTTAAGGTGCAAAGGAAAATATACCAGGCAGGTTCTACAGACAAATTACAAGTTAGAATAGTAAAAAACCCCAGCAGAGCATTGTGAACTGCAGTATACTGTTAACAAAGTCCAGAAGATGTGTCGACATAATTCTTGTACTAACACAAACACACTTTGAGGTAGGAACCAGGCTGAAGCAGTGCTGCTGTCTTCTATTTGTTTTTGCTGTGAAGCGTCGCATGTTGATGATGCGGTGCAACTCTGTGGTTGCTGCTGTTGCCAGATTGGCTGTTTCCCCCCTACATGTTAAGGTCCATTTACGGTGTGCTTTAGCTGTGTTTTCCACTAGAAGGCTCTGGAAATCTGGAACCCCTCTTAAACAATGTTAAACTGTGAGAGCGCCATTCACAAATGCAAGAATGAGCGCGTTCACAGTGACGTTCATCACACGTTCAAATACTGTACAGTTCACATTGCCCAAAATATGAACAATCGTTCATTGAACTCGTTCAGGCACAACACTGTAAATCACATTGTGCATTAAACTGTTTGTGTAGATTTCTCCAAGTATTTTTAAGGAACATGTTGAATCTTCCGGGATCACACACCTCAGCCTCCCCGGGAAAGTCTATTCCAGGGTACTGGAGAGGAGGGTCCGGCCGTTAGTCGACCCTCGGATCTAAGAGGAACAATGCGGTTTTCGTCCTGGTCGTGGAACACTGGACCAGCTCTATACCCTCCACCAGGTGCTTGAGGGTTCGTGGGAGTTCGCCCAACCAGTCCACATGTGTTTTGTGGATCTGGAGAAGGCGTTCGACCGCGTCCCCCGAGATGTCCTGTGGGGGGTGCTCCGGGAGTACGGAGTCCGGGGTCCCTTGTTGAGGGCTGTTCGGTCTTTGTATTCCCGGAGCAGGAGTCTGGTTCACATTGCCAGCAGTAAGTCGGACCTGTTCCCTGTGCACGTTGGCCTCCGGCAGGGGTGTCCTTTATCACCGGTTCTGTTCCTTATATATATGGACAGAATTTCTAGTCACAGCCGGGGGCTAGAGGGGGTCCAGTTTGGGGACCACAGGATCTCATCTCTGCTATTTGTGGATGATGTGGTTCTGTTGGCTTCATCAAACCTGGACCTTCAGCGTGCACTGACACGGTTCGCAGCCGAGTGTGAAGCAGCTGGGATGAAGATCAGCACCTCTAAATCCGAGGCCATGGTTCTCGACCGGAAAAAGGTGGCTTTCCCCCTCCAGGTCGGTGGAGTGCCCTTGTCCCAGGTGGAGGAGTTCAAGTATCTTGGGGTCTTGTTCACGAGTGGGGGGAAGATGGAGCGTGAGATCGACAGGCGGATCGGTGCAGCGTCTGCAGTCATGTGGACGTTGTATCGGTCCGTCGTGGTGAAGAAGGAGCTGAGCCAAAAAGCGAAGCTCTCGATTTACCGGTCGATCTTCGTTCCTACCCTCACCTATGGTCATGAACTATGGGTCATGATCGAAAGAACGAGATCCCGGATACAAGCGGCTGAAATGAGCTTCCTCCGTAGGGTGGCTGGGCGTACCCTTAGAGATAGGGTGAGGAGCTCAGTCACCCTTAGAGATAGGGTGAGGAGCTCAGTCACCAGGGAGGAGCTCGGAGTAGAGCCGCTGCTCCTCCACATCGAGAGGAGCCAGCTGAGGTGGCTTTGGCACCTGTTTCGGATGCCCCCCGGACGCCTCCCTGGGGAGGTGCTCCGGGCATGTTCCTCCGGTAGGAGGCCTCGGGGCAGACCCAGGACACGCTGGAGGGACTATGTCTCTCGACTGGCCTGGGAACGCCTTGGGGTGCCACCGGAAGAGCTGGAGGAAGTGTCTGGGGTGAGGGAAGTCTGGACAACTCTGCTCAGACTGCTGCCTCCACGACCCGGCCCTGGATAAGCGGCAGAAAATGGATGGATGGGTGGATGTTCAATCTTCCATATTCATGAAAGCAAACTGAATGAAGTCATTTAGTGTGTTTGCAA
Organism: Blennius ocellaris; assembly: GCF_963422515.1. Classification (NCBI taxonomy): domain Eukaryota; kingdom Metazoa; phylum Chordata; class Actinopteri; order Blenniiformes; family Blenniidae; genus Blennius; species Blennius ocellaris. The sequence goes on along the minus strand of NC_137657.1, from coordinate 3,559,718 downwards.
TACAGTCACTCAGCTTCCACATGTTTGCGTTTTTATAAAGACAGTAGAGGATGATACTGTGTCTACAGCAGTTTGAGTCGTGCATAGCATCTACACAGTCCCTTCACCCTGGATGTAGTGCCAGGTCTTAAACCCTTGATGCCTGAATTTATTTCCAATTATGAAAAATAATAAATGATTTGGTTTAATGCAAAATCGCAACAATAAGTGCCAAGGGGATAAGAGTTAGACCATTGTGAGACAAGTTCGTTTTACCCTACTGATGATGTATTGTTGCAATAGTATTCCCCCTTGTTGGCCAGCAGGGGCAGCACACCAGACAGACCTGCCCCAGTGCGCCTCTGACCCCTGCGTGACTTGAATGCAGCCCCTGGATTGTTTTCTGCATCATGCTGCAGGATCTAGTCAAGTCTTTAACACTGAACTGGATTATCCAGCGTGAGGAGGAAAGTGATTCCTAATGGGACAAACGATGATGGCCTAAAAAGTGGGATTACTCCGTCTCTTTTATCTCTGCATGACTCATTTAGCAATTACTGCTGATGATGTGCTTTGAATGGGTTATAGGAATACTGTTCTGCTTTTGAAAACAATGTGGAGTTATGAGAGGAGGGGGAACGTATGAACATGCTAATTAGAATTTATGGATTTACACCACAGCGATAATTCAGGGTTTGCCTATAAAAGAAACGAAATCAGTGGAGCATCATGACGATATGGGCTTTGAAAAATAAACACTTAAAAGAGGGACAAAAATAACTTAGCAGCAGCAGAAAAATATACATTTGAGAGCAAATGATGTGACTAATACAATATCTAAAAAGATTAATCATTGATAGGACAGTGTATAGGTTAAAGAATATGTCACATGGGGTTCTTTCACCACTCTGGCATCACATAAGACTGTGTCTCTGACAATAGTGGTACGATAGACTGACTGACTAAAGACCTCAAGACGCCAAACATTTGAGAAAAAAAAGTATTTCCATAATAAAACATTTTTGTCATACTGTCGCCATTCACTAGTAAACAACTATGACAAACAAGTGAAATTAAGTCATGATTCTCGATCGCCACTAAGCAAGCTTTCTGATCCACCGCCATCTTGGCTGTGACATCGCAAATAGGCTCAGAACACAGTGACAGACACAGAAAAGCGAAGAAAAATATTTTTTTTCTGACATTTCACCCTGTTCAGCAGGAGTAGAAGACTTTTTAAAGAGAAAGAGCATGAGAGTGTTGGAGGTCAGGCCGGACAGATTTGGCGAAATATTGACGATCAATCCAGCAACTTGGGCACAGACTCAGACTCATCTGAAGACGAGACGCCAGCATCGATCGTCAAGGCAACGTGATTGAGTCCATATCAGTTACCATGGGAGACAACAGAATAAAGACTGTAATCTGATATGATAATACATGTTCCGCTCACCACATCCTGACTCCACAGAGAATCCACATTGAGTCTCTCGCCTCACAGCCAACAGGTACCGGTTCAAATCCCGACAGGAAGTTTTCTGTGTGGAGTGTGTATGTTCTCTCCATGTGTGTGTGACTTTTCTTTGGTACTCTGGTTTACTTCCACAGTCTAAACATCCTGCACCGGGACTCTTTGAGCAAGACTGCCAGCCTCCATCACCTCCACCAAGCGCTGCTGCCGACCGTCTGTTTGATGAAAACGGTTCCTTTTGGAGGACGAGTAAGGCACTAATAATAACTTGTCACTGTAGTCAATCATTCCATATATTGAATGTCTGCTAGAACGTGCCTACAGCGTAGACATATGCTAAGGGTGCTTCTGAAGAGTCCCTCCTGTCTCCTTTCCTATTCACTTTTCCTTTACCCCGTGGATGATGTCACAAGGTTAAGGAAAGGTGTTAGAAGGCTTCCTAAAGGAGTTAGTGAAAGACGATCATGCTGTGACAGTTGGACCACACTTCCACAAGGTGATATCAAAATAATTCGACGGTGGCGGAGTTTAGTGACGTCTGCCGTGGTGAAAAAACTACAAATGGACAACAAAAAGCACATTTCTACCACTTTCCTCTGTGGCTCTAAACACTGATATAATGTCAAATCACGAGGTTTGTTTGAATGTAAATTAAAGGAAAAGAGGCTCCAGGCTACGAGGAACTAAAAGTAAACTGCTCAGATGAACAAATAACCAATCAAACTGACAATAGGCTCCAAAAAATCTTTAAATGTGTTTGTTTTACAACACTCCCCCTTGAACTGCTACCTTATCGTGATGGGGGAATTTGAGCACCCGAATGATCCTAGGAGCTATGTTGTCGGGGGGCTTTATGCCCCCCAGTAGGGTCTCCCAAGTCAAACAGGGGTGTGTTGAACTGCTTTTGGTCTGACCCGTCACCTAGGACCTATGAACATGCATCAGAGGAGAGCAGTGATGTTGCCCGGTTTGGCGCAGCCGGGGCCACACCCTGGAGCCAGGCCCGGGGTGGAGGCTCGCATGCGAGTGCCTGGTGGCCGGGTTCTTGCCCGCGGGACTCGGCCGGGCTCAGCCCGAAGGGACGACACGGGCCCCTCCTCCTCATCCTCCTGTGGGCCCACCACTACAGAGGCTGCCGTAGGGGTCGGTGCAGTGTGGATTGGGTGGCAGTCGACGGCAGGGGCCTCGACGACCCGATTCCCGGACACAGACTCTGGCTATTGGGACATGGAATGTGACCTCGCTGGGGGGGAAGGAGCCCGAGCTTGTGAGGGAGGCTGAGAGATACCATCTAGATATAGTCGGGCTCACCTCCACTCACAGCTTGGACTCTGGAACCCAGATCCTCGACAGGGGCTGGTTACTCCACTTCTCTGGAGTTGCCTGCGGTGTAAGGCGGCGGGCTGGAGTGGGCTTGCTTATTACCCCACAGCTCAGCCGCCATGTGTTGGAGTTCACCCCGGTGAACGAGAGGGTTGCGTCCCTACGCCTTCAAGTAGGGGACAGGTCTCTGACTGTTGTCTCGGTCTATGCACCGAACAGCAGTTCAGAGTACCCAACCTTCTTGGAGTCCCTGGGAGGGGTGCTGGATAGTGCCCCAACTGGGGACTCCATTGTTCTCCTGGGGGACTTCAACGCCCACGTGGCCAATGACAGTGAGACCTGGAAGGGGGTGATTGGGAGGAACGGCCTCCCCGATCTGAACCCGAGTTGTGTTCTGTTATTGGACTTCTGTGCCAGTCACAGTTTGTCCATAACGAACACCATGTTCGAGCACAGGGGTGTCCATAAGTGCACGTGGCACCAGGAAACCCTAGGCCGGAGGTCAATGATTGACTTTGTGGTCGTGTCATCTGATCTCTGGCCGTGTGTCTTGGACACTCGGGTAAAGAGAGGGGCAGAGCTGTCAACTGATCACCACCTGGTGGTGAGTTGGATGCGCTGGACCGGGAGGAGGCCAGATAGACTCGGCAGGCCCAAACGTGTTATGAGGATCTGCTGGGAACATCTGGCCGAGCCCTCCGTCCGTGCAGTCTTCAACTCCCACCTCCAGGAGAGCTTCTCACAGATCCCGGGGGAGGCTGGAGACATTGAGTCCGAGTGGACCATGTTCTCCACTTCCATTGTCGAAGCTGCTGCTCGGAGCTGTGGCCGCAGGGTCTCTGGCGTCTGTCGTGGCGGCAATCCCCGAACCCGGTGGTGGAAACCGGAAGTAAGGGATGCTGTCAAGCTGAAGAAGGAGTCCTACCGGGCACTGTTAGCTCATAGGACTCCCGAGGCAATCGACAGGTACCGGCAGGCCAAGCGAGCTGCAGCCCGGGCTGTGGTGGAGGCAAAAACTCAGATCTGGGAGGAGTTCGGAGAGGCCATGGAGGAGGACTTTCGGTTGGCCTCGAGGAAATTCTGGCAAACCATCCGGCGCCTTAGGTGGGGGAAGCAGTTCTCCACCAACACTGTTTACAGTGGATGTGGGGAGCTGTTGACCTCAACTGGGGATATCGTTGGGCGTGGAAGGAATACATCGAGGACCTCCTCAATCCCACCACCACATCTTCCATTGAGGAAGCAGAGGCTGGGTTCTCAGAGGTGGACTCGTCCATTTCCCAAGCTGAAGTCACCGAGGTTGTTGTGAAGCTCCTCGGTGGCAAGGCACCGGGAGTGGATGAGATTCGCCCAGAGTTCCTTAAGTCTCTGGATGTGCAGGGACTGTCGTTGCTGACTCGTCTCTGCAACATCGCGTGGTGGGCGGGGACAGTACCTCTGGACTGGCAGACCGGGGTGGTGGTCCCTCTCTTCAAGCAGGGGGATCGGAGGGTGTGTTCCAACTACAGAGAGATCACACTCCTCAGCCTCCCCGGGAAAGTCTATTCCAGGGTACTGGAGAGGAGGGTCCGGCCGTTAGTCGAACCTCGGATCCAAGAGGAACAATGCGGTTTTCGTCCTGGTCGTGGAACACTGGACCAGCTCTATACCCTCCACCAGGTTCTCCTGGTGGTGGAACACTGGACCAGCTCTAGACCCTCCACCAGGTTCTCCTGATGGTGGAACACTGGACCAGCTCTATACCCTCCACCAGGTTCTCCTGATGGTGGAACACTTGACCAGCTCTATACCCTCCACCAGGTGCTCCTGATGGTGGAACACTGGACCAGCTCTATACCCTCCACCAGGTGCTTGAGGGTTTGTGGGAGTTCGCCCAACCAGTCCACATGTGTTTTGTGGATCTGGAGAAGGCGTTCGACCGCGTCCCCCGAGATGTCCTGTGGGGGGTGCTCCGGGAGTACGGAGTCCGGGGTCCCTTGTTGAGGGCTGTTTGGTCTTTGTATTCCCGGAGCAGGAGTCTGGTTCACATTGCCGGCAGTAAGTCGGACCTGTTCCCAGTGCACGTTGGCCTCCGGCAGGGGTGTCATTTATCACAGATTCTGTTCCTTATATATATGGACAGAATCTCTAGACACAGCCGGGGGCCGGAGGGGGTCCAGTTTGGAGACCACAGGATATCATCTCTACTATTTGCGGATGATGTGGTTCTGTTGGCCCCATCAAGCCTGGATCTCCAGCGTGCACTGACACGGTTCACAGCCGAGTGTGAAGCAGCTGGGATGAAGATCAGCACCTCTAAATCCGAGGTCATGGTTCTCGACCGGAAAAAGGTGTCTTGCCCCCTCCAGGTCGGTGGAGAGCCCTTGTCACAGGTGGAGGAGTTCAAGTATCTTGGGGTCTTGTTCACGAGTGGGGGAAAGATGGAGCGTGAGATCGACAGGCATCCAACTGCATAACTGCAGATGCCGGTGTGGCATCTGCAGTTATGCCAGTGGTTCTCAATTATTTTCTGTCACGCCCCCCCTAGAGGACAGAATTTTTTTCAGCCCCCCCCCCCCCCCCCCCGAATTGTACTACCATTGAGAACTTGATAATATTTATTTATTTATCTGTATAAACCACTGTATGAGTTGCTGGCACCAGCATTCTGCATACAATTGCCTGATTATCAAAATAAATCTGCTATGGTGTGAGGGTTTTATGCACCTTGCGATGTGGTGGGCAACTTTGTAAGAGGCTAACAGTGCTTTTTTGTTTACTGATGCCGCGCTGACAAAATGAGCGGCTTGTTGGCCATACTCATGGAGTTTACCATGAAACAACTCCAGTGGCTTACTGACATAACGGGTGTATGGTCTCCAGGTGCCGTCTTCATTTATTTGGCTTCATGCTGTCCGCTGCCAGAGTTTTTAGGCATAAAACACAAACGGGTGTTTCCTGGTTCCCGACGTGTTCACGGTAAACCCAAGGGCTATGTAGGCATCGTCATATCTCCTGCTCTTACTAGGTTTATACCGGTTACTGTCACCTGTTTTCTTTTCCTCTGATGCCTCATCCTTTTTTCTTTTCACTCCTGTCAGAAACTTCTCCACCTCTCCTCCTCCTCCTCCGCCAGCTCTGTACACCAGTGTTCATGTGTAGTACTTCTTCTTCTCTACTGGTTGAACAGGCAGCCTGTTGATTAGTTTGAGCACTGCTGCCACCTAGTTGCTGGAGGCCCTTTTTTTAATTGTTCAAGCATGAATAAAGACACTAATACTGAAAGTCGCGCCCGCCTCGCGCCCCCCCTGACACCCCACCACGCCCCCCCAGGGGGGCGCGCCCCACCATTTGAGAAGCACTGAGTTATGCAGACGTTGTATCGGTCCGGTGAAGAAGGAGATGAGCCAAAAAGTGAAGCTCTAGATTTACCGGTCGATCTTCGTTCCTACCCTCACCTATGGTCATGAACTATGGGTCATGACCGAAAGAACGAGATCCCGGATACAAGCGGCTAAAATGAGCTTCCTCCGTAGAGATAGGGTGAGGAGCTCAGTCACCCTTAGAAATAGGGTGAGGAGCTCAGTCACCCTTAGAGATAGGGTGAGGAGCTCAGTCACCCTTAGAGATAGGGTGAGGAGCTCAGTCACCCTTAGAGATAGGGTGAGGAGCTCAGTCACCAGGGAGGAGCTCGGAGTAGAGCCGCTGCTCCTCCACATCCAGAGGAGCCAGCTGAGGTGGCTCGGGCACCTGTTTCGGATGGACGCCTCCCCAGGGAGGTGTTCCGGGCATGTTCCTCCGGTAGGAGGCCTCGGGGCAGACCCAGGACACGCTGGAGAGACTATGTCTCTCGGCTGGCCTGGGAACACCTTGGGGTGCCACCGGAGGAGCTGGAGGAAGTGTCTGGGGTGAGGGAAGTCTGGGCAACTCTGCTCAGACTGCTGCCTCCACGACCCGGCCCCGGATAAGCGGCAGAAAATGGATGGATGGATGTTTTACAACATCCGCATGACATTGAGAGTTGGGATCTGGGTTTTAGATTATTTAAAGTTGTTCAAGTTATAGCATTGCCTTGGTAACTTAACATGATCTGTGTTAAGTCATCATGAGTTTCCCTGAACACTCAATGAGCCGGCCCTTTAAATGTTGTCCTGTAAGGAATTGTGGGGCAGCATGATCTGGTCTCCTTTGGTAAAGGATGAATCAGTGTTTCCTAGGCTAAAGAAGATTCTAAAGGAAGCATCAGTGTTTCCTAGGCTAAAGGAGGTCATAAAGGAAGCATTGAGACTCCTTTCCTTAGCTTCTTGAGAATTTGAACATTTCTTATCATGACCACATCAAGGGTTAAGGAAAAGGAGATAGGAAAGGAGATAGGAGGGACTATTCGGATGCACCCTATATGTGCAGAGACTAGTCTAAACAGTATAGTTAACGGTCTACTAGAATATGTCTACGACATGGATATGTCGTAGACATATTCGCAACATGTAGGAACATGTTGCGACCTGGAATAAATATTCATTATCATTATTTGATTTATGTTTTCATAATGTAAATAGCAGTGAGCTGAAAAGGAAAGTAAAAAATTGCTGTTAATTTCCATGTTAATTCATTAATATTTTGTGATTCAGATTAGAGTCGGGGGTTCAACGGGTGACGTCATCAGCTGGCGCGGCGGAGTTGAGCCGGTGTGTTTTAGCAGTGTAGCCGTGAGCCCGTGTATGTCCTGCGTTGAGCCTCATCAAAACTAAGTAAAAGGATTTGAACTGGGAAGAATAAAGTTGGCGAACGAAGAGACGGTGTCATGTCTGCTTGAGGGTGCTACATACACATTCTACCAGAGAGCTACTACAATAAGTCCATGTAGACATATTCTGTTTGATCTTTCTGTATTGAAAATCCTAAAAAAAAAGCACCACAACAATATGAAAACAGTATTCCCTGTGGGACTGAGAGGAAGCTTTACTCACTCAACGTCGCTTCCACATTCACTCCAGGGCCTGACCTCCATGAGAGGGTTTGATTTTCAACAGTGCAAAATTCTAAAAAGGTTAAATGTGTCAACATTCCTATATGAATCTGATGAAGCCAATTTAACATTATTTTTAGAATGAAAATAATAAAATCAACATGGAATATGGTGCCATAAGCAATTTTAAACCAACTAAAGTCTTGAAGAAAAGCACAAAGACCCATTTCCTTGACAACGTTTCAAGTCAAAATGCATCTTTTTGTGTTTACGCTTCAAAAAAGTTTCATCTTTCCCTGCAAATTTATAAAATCCCTTTACATGGAAACAGGAGAAATGCTGAAAACAATGTATCTAGCATGTTGGACCACGAGTGGAAGCTATTGGTTGTTTTTGCAATGAAACCATCCTCACATGCACACAGAGAATAAAACACTATTAATATTAACAATGGCGAGAACACGGACAGTCGCATGAACCGAGGCCCAAGTTGGATTGTTGCTACGGTGTTTGTCGACTATGAAACCCAGGAGAATATTGACGGGGAATCGTGACACTGTGGAGGCAATTATTGTTATAATAGTCTATCTACTGAGCATGTGCAGAAGAATGATTTACTACGGCAGTGGTGCACAAATGCAAATGCAGCATTTTTGAAATGTTGTGTTTTCTCCTGTTTCCAGAGAGACGGACTCAGAGTGTTTTCAAAATGTACTTGAGATTATGTAAATGAGGCCTTACTTTGGCCAGCAACGATGCTGGTGTTTGACTTTAAAAACATTTCTATTTGACCTTTATTTACTCGGGTAAAATCACTGAGACACACAGGTTCTGGCTTTTAGGAGAGACCTGTGTCTCAACATGATGCCTATAAAGTGCAGAGGGATAATAGTACGTGAGGAGAAACAACAAACGTTATACTGAAAGCAGAAAAACAGCTAACGCCACGAGCGAAAGCGAGATGGAACAAAAACAGAAGTGAAATCATCTGGAGCTTCTCGATAGGAAATGGCTGAAACAGTAAACGGACCTGCAAAAATACAACCACATTTTTTCCTTTGTCACTTGAAAATGTTTTTATTTAAACGGGGTCTTTGGCCACTTTGAAACTCTGTCGTAAAGTGACCCTCAGTTGAAACGCGTGTCTCCAGACCTTTAAGCCTTGCAGCTGTTTGTGTCTTCAGCCCGGTGATGTGTCCAGGGAAAACTGTCTCCTACCAGTGTAGACTGCGATTCTCCTGGTATCACAGCCACACTAGATAAAAGATGGATGCATAAAGGTGTTTTCTTTGTGTTTTTCAGCATGTTTCTGCCTGCAATTGCTTGCACTCTGCTGTGTATGGCTGCTAACATGCAAAGCTGCGGCCTGCAGCTTTAATGTCCTATAGCAGGAGGAACATAAGGGCTTCCAGGGGTTCGCATTCTGTCTGCTGCCTGGGTACATCTGGTCCCATGGCAAACACAGAGAGACTCCTTTGTCAGCATCTACAAAAGCAGAGAAGGAGAGAGGAGAGAGAAATAGAGGGACTCTGCTGGCCTTCTTTATAAATCTATTCAAAGGACTCTCTTCTGGAGTCCGTTAGAATAGCGGAGTGTCTTCTTCAGTTGCAGAGAGGGACAAACAAATGTGCTCTGTGGCAGCTGCCAAGTAACCTTGGCCACTGCTATTGAAATGGTGGTCATTCAAGGGAAAGAGATCGGAGGCGAGAGAGGCTGTGAAGCAGCGGAGAGGCTGAATGCAACAGTGGGATGGAAATAAACCGAGACAAGATGTAGCAGACATTCAGGATGCAGGAGAAATTTAACCAACAGGTTAACATGAGAGCTGGATGGTGATACAGAAAATCAGATTTTGAAGCAAGTGAAGTCTGAAAGTAAAGTTTACATTGACCTGAACAGTCAGGGTGAAGTCAAGTATCTGCTCCAGACTCAGATTGTGTATCTTCACTTGATGAATTTACAAACCAGGGTGGGTCATGGTGATGCTATGCCCCGTTCATACGACAATGTTTCAAATGAAAACTCATCATTCTAAGTTTACACTGTAGTGTACTGTAACGCACTGCATGTTGAAGTGAGCCAGTCCTCCCTCGCATGTCTCCAGTTGGTCCAGAATGCTGCAGCACACCTTCTAACTGGAGCACGTAAGAGGGAGCACATAACTCCCCTTCTGTTTCCTCTCCATGAGCTGCCTGTGCATCTTAGGATGTCACGGCGGGGAGCCGGCGTGTGGAGTGTCCTGAACCCAAAAGCAGACCTCAAGCAGAAAGTTGTTTGCAAACATCAGGTTTATTGAGGGAACAGGGAAAGGGGAGCTGGAACGGTGACGGGACCCGGGGGAACTCTGGGGGGCCTCTTGGAACCGGGACGGGACCCGGGGGAATCTCTGGGGGGGCCTCTTGGAACCGGGACGGGACCCGGGGGAATCTCAGGGGGGGTCTCTCAGGGATCTCGGGCATTGGGGGCCTGGGGAACTCGCGGGCTTCTTGGAAACGGGGACGGGGCCCGGGGAACTCGCGGGCTTCTTGGAAACGGGGACGGGGCCCGGGGAACTCGCGGGCTTCTTGGAACGGGGAACGGGGCCCGGGGAACTCGCGGGCTTCTTGGAACGGGGAACGGGGCCCGGGGAACTCGCGGGCTTCTTGGAATGGGGAACGGGGCCCGGGGGAATCTCTGGGGGGGCCTCCTGGAACCGGGACGGGACCCGGGGGAATCTCTGGGGGGGCCTCCTGGAACCGGGACGGGACCCGGGGAATCTCTGGGGGGGCCTCCTGGAACTGGGACGGGACCCGGGGGAATCTCTGGGGGGGCCTCTTGGAACCGGGACGGGACCCGGACGGGGAACTCTTGGAACCGGGACGGGACCCGGACGGGGAACTTCTTGGAGCCGGCGTCGGAACAGGAACAGGAACGGGAACGGGAACCACCCCGGGGAGGACACTCACCCCCCGGGGAGAACAACACCGACGCACCTCCACACGGAGTGAAGACTAGCAATCCTCTGGCACCGGACCCTCCTCACTGCAGGGCTTAAGACTGCTTGACAATCAATTAGCTGATTGCCTGCAGGAGTGCCAGAGAGGATCCGGTGCTGGAGCGAGGTGTGTGACTCCTGACATAGAATTCATTTTAAGATTCTTTTATTTCTTTTTAAATCCCTGAATGTTCTCGCCCCCACCTTCCCTCTCTGAGCTGCTTCGACCCAACACTCCTGGTGCCTCCGGTGAGCTGAGCAGCTGCTTCTGGAGGAACCGAGGTCCAAAGGAAGCTCAGAGAAGATGGAGTGTTTTCTGTTGCAGCCCCTCTGTTGTGGAATAAGTGTCAGACATTCCTCTTCACTTTTAAAACCAGTCCTAAGACCCACTTTTCTTCCCTGGCTTTAAACAATGCTTTTTGATAGCTTACCCTTATTCTTAGACACAAATCAAGAATAGGTTAAATAAAATACAAATAAAATAAATTAATACCTGGCATATTTGAGCTTTTGCCAGCGCATCAATATCAGGTGTCACATTCTGAGTGACGGCCAACTTCAGGATGGGATTCAAGTGGCTGTGCGTGAGCCTGGAGCGCAGCTTTGTTTTATTAATGCTCGTTACAGAGAAAACCTGCTCACAAAGATACGTGGTTCCAAACATGGACAACAGCTTTGCAGCGAGGGCTGTCAAGTTGGGGGAACCTGGCAAGAAGTTCTGATAAAATGTGTCCAAGCCAGCTGAGGCAAATTTGCCCTTCAAATTTGAATCACTCTGTAAGTCAATTATTTCAAGTTGGATGTTGACGGTCAGATCAGAGGGATTCACGGTGAATGGCGAGCAAAACACTTTGAAGTGTTTCTCAAGTTCACCAAAAATCTGAAAACGTTGCTCAAACTCCCGTAACAGTCCTGCTATTTTATCTTTGAAATGCTTCTGTTGGGCCACTCAACCTCATGGAAGGGGGGAGGGGGGACCACGTTTTGAGAACAAAGAGACCACATGGTCAGAACTGGAAAAGTTCGCCATTGGTCATGTGATCCCCCCCCCCCCCCCCCCCCCCGGATCTCCCCCCCTCCAAGGTGCAACACTGGAGGCCAACAGCAGGGGAGCCCAAGAGCTCCCTCACCAGCTGGAATGTCCGGGGCGGGCCCTCCTTCAGGATTGGTCCACATGGCCCTGACCCCAGCGGAAACCCGGAACCAAAACAAGAGGTATAAAAAACCCCCGCGAAGGTAATTGCTGCCTCTTCCAAGCCGAATGTGCTCCGAGCCGGACGCACCTCTTCGCACGGAGAGAAAGTACTGCATGTGTTAACGCTGACCGGGCCGGAGTTCCTCACCTCGCTGGACGAGCCGAGAACCAACGTGGAATTACTTTCGTTTTTCGTTTTTCCCCTCTTCTTCACCGGAGCCGAGTGTGCAGCGGCAGCGCACCCTCCTCACGCATGCTGACCTGAAGCCGCTTCTTCTTCCCCTCCTCACAAGAAGTGCTCCTGGGATCATCCTGTGGACTTTTCCTTGTCCAGACCAGTTCAGCTTGTTTCCCTGGACGCCAGAGAAACCAGCCCGCAGCCGGGAAATCAACGGATTTTCCCCGGCCGCCGAAGCACGTTCACCCTCGTCCCACTGAGTAAGGCTTAGAGTCTGGGCAGGCAATGAGAATAACGTGACTGTAATATTGCTGTGTGTTTTATTATTGTGTTGAAGTCAGGGACGCCGATCCCTGTTTCCAACCAATCTGTGTCTGCGCGTTGGATTTACATCCACGCGAACCTCCTCTCTCTCTCTCTCTCTCTCTCTCTCTCTCTCTCTCTCTCTCTCTCTCTCTCTCTCTCTCTCTCTCTCTCTCTCTCTCTCTCTCTCTCTCTCTCTCAGCTGCTCCGGGTGTCTAGATCCTGTACATTCTCATATCTGGACCTGTGTACAAACTGCACAGTTACACACACGGCGGGACTGTGCAGCTGTTGCAGAACCACACAGCTGTTGCCTGTGCTCGGCAACAGCTGTTCCCAATGCGCTTGTGTGACCGTGTGTAGTTCACTGTCCCTGGGAAAACTCGGCCACGGGACCCCAGGCGCGCTCCAGGCAGGCTCACGAGCCGTGCACGAACAGTGACGTCACGCCGTCCAGAAAGAGTGCGCCAAGCGCCTCTGGTGGCTGCGTGGGTGATTGCAATCTCTTGAAAGACCGCCACTCGGTGGACACGTCGAGTAATTGCATTCTCCCTCCGTGCGCCGCCGCGCCCCTAGTGGTCGTTCCGGTTACTGCCTCGAACCGGACGCCTGCCGCCATCTCGTGTCCGTTCGAGGTCATTACACCCACACACACTGACCCTCCAACGCCTGCCGCCACCTGGTGGACGTTCGAGGTCATTACATCCCCACTCAGGCTTCCTCACACTCACTCACTCACACACACACACACACACACACACACACACACACACACACACACACACACACACACACACACACCCTCTTTCTTTGTACATAGTGTTTGCTGTTTAATAGATTAGATCTCCGTGTTTTATGTTTATTACTTAATTGTGTTGTTTAATAAAGAAATAAATAATTTCTGAATTATTTTTGAATAATTACCTTTTTGTTAAACGCATTTTAACTGAATTGATTGATTCTTGGTAATCATTGTGTATTTATTGTTGACAATTCACTGGTTTGTAACAGTCTGTGCTCGAATCTCACACCTTCCTTGTTAATTAATATTGTTATATTTACACAGAAATATTAACTTTACTTAAATAACCTTTTGACAAACGAGACTGAAATTTGGTATTAGCTATTTCCAGCTTAGCTGGTGGTGCCCCGATTCAATTCTTATTTGATAAATAACCAATTTATTAAAATTAATAATTTTTCATTAATAAATTATTTTTGATAATTTATTAACTTTTGAGTAATTACTCAATTACTCTAGGAGTTGCTGATGAGTAACTAACCGTTTACTTTATTAGTAATTCCAATTTTTCCTAAATTACTTTCAGTAATCTATTACTTTCAGTAATCCATTACTTACAGTAATTATTAATGCTAATTACAACCATAAATCCCAACACTTCATGTCTGTGACACATTGGTTGGCGCACACACATTTCAGACAGGAAGTGAGCTGCATCACCACCGGCAAGTTGCGTCTCCCACAATGACAGCTTCAACTTGAAAGCGTGTACGCTGTCATAATACTGTGTGACAACTTTGTTGCACCCTTGCAGCTTTTTGTTCAAGGTATTCATGTGCTCGGTAACATCCACCATAAATGCAAGGTCCTGCATCCATTTTCCAGAATGAAATTATAACACCGGTTTGCCCTTTTCTTCCATGAACTGTTCAATTTCTTCTTGTAAGTCATAGAAACGCCTCAGCACAGCACCTCAGCTTAACCACCTTACCTCTGTGTGGTATGGCAAGCCATAGATGTGGTCTTTCTCTCTGAGAAGGCTGTCAAACTGACGGTGATTCAGGCTTCTGGATCGGATGAAATTCACCGTTTGGAAGACCTCCTTCATGACGTTATCCATTAATGACTTACAACACAAAGCCTCCTGGTGCGAAATGCAGTGAAAAGTCCAAAAATCTCGTCCTCCATTTGCAGATCGTACTTTCTCTCTGAACTTTGTCACAACACCTGATTTTTTCCCGATCATTGAGGGCGCACCATCCGTAGCCAGGCTGACGGCGCCGGACCAGTCCACTCCGACCCTGTTGGGGGCGCCGATGAGTGCGCTGAAAATATCAGTGGCTGTTGTATCTGACATTGGCACCGTCTCCACAAACTCTTCGGTGACGATCAATGTATCATCTACTCCACGGATGAAAATAGCCAGTTGTGCAACATCTGTAATGTCCGTGCTTTCATCGATTGCAACTGAAAAGGCAATAAAGGCGTTTACTTTGTTCTTTAACTGGCTGTCCAAATCCACGGAAAGATCGGAAATCCTGTCTGCAATGGTGTTTCTTGTCAGGCTGATATTTGCAAAACTCTGTCGCTTTTCAGGGCTCAAGACCTCCGCTGCCTTCACAATGCATGTTTTAATGAATTCACCCTCACTCAATGGTTTTGAAGCAACTGCCATTTCGTTAGCAATGATGTAGCTAGCTTTCACCGCAGGTCACTGACGTCTCGGCTGTGAGTAAAAACACACTGCTGTTTCTTCAGACCTGACAACAGTTCATCCACCTTCTCTTTTCTCTGCTGTACTTGAAAGTTGTCATATTTGTCGGCATGAAGACTCACGTAGTGGCGATGAAGGTTGTATTCTTTCAGCACTGCAACATGTTGTGAACACACACAACATACTGCTTTCCCTTCACTTCTGTGACAAAATAGGAGGATGACCATTTTTCTTGGAACGCTCTGCACTCTGTGTCCACTTTTCTCTTTTTTGACAGTAACATATTGGGACAAGGAGGCTGACGAAGCATATAATGCTAAAAGTAGAAGCCGTAATAATTAGCGCGGGCAAAACACAATGTAGCTCATCCGGATTGGCTGCGCTTGCTTGACCTCGCTTGCTTGCTCTGCCCCGGAATAAACCGGGGTTTGCTTGCTGCAGCACAATTGCTAATGTGACACCCAGTGGACGCAATTAGAACAGCAGTTTATAGAAAAATTGCAGCTAATTTTTATACTTCACATAAACATATTGCGGGCCGGATTAAACCCACTTGCGGGCCATACGTTTGACACCTCTGATCTAGACAGTAACATGATTTTCTAGATTAAACCAGCCTGAACAGTTCTATCTAGACAGTAACATGATTGTCCAGCAAGAGTATAAACAAGAAGGCCGTTGCTGGGCTAATCCCCCACCGGAGGGCTTTATATTTTCTCGCAAAGCCAGCTCTAAGGCAGCACACTTGGTACACTAGAGGGTGTTCCATGGGTCCTAGTAGATAATTATGTAGAATCTGAAAGGTCTTCTTCATAAGCTATATCAAAATACGTCTCCAGAGCCCAAAAGGTGTTTTTATGCACTTAGTGACCCTGTGACCTGATATGCAAATGAGGTCATGGTCACCATGGTGCCCCTTCTCCCCAGGTGGAGTGTCCATGTGTGAAGTTTGGTGACTGTGGGCCCAGGAACTGCTGAGAAATGAGGAGAAATGTTTATATGAAAATACATGTATTGTGCAACCATGACGAGCAAACTTCAGACCCTACCAATCCTCAAGGTCAAGGTCAGGTCACTTGGTGTACTGGAGGTTATCCCTGGAGTGTGTATCATGTGTGTATACAATTTCAGAGCCCTAGCTCAAAAACCTAGGCCTCCAGAGCCCAAAATGTGTTTTTAAGCACTTCGTGACCCTGTGACCTACTTAATATGCAAATTAGGTCAAGGTCACCATAGTACCCCTTCCCCCTCTGAGATGTATCCACATGTGAAGTTTGGTCACTGTGGGCCCAGGGGTTGCCGAGATATAGGTAGAAACGTTCGAACGGACGGACGTACGGACGTACGGACGGAGACTGTTTCAAGATCCCCCTTCGGGGCCTATCAGCCACGGCGGGGGATAATTAGCAGGTAGGCAAAAAAAAAAAAGCAAAACAACAACAATGATAACAAAAGCAAAAACAAAACGACACAAAACAAAGAACAAAAACATGATTTTGACAATTGAAAGAAAAATAGCAGAAAATAAGAAAAATCAGCAGCAAATCTCATCGATGAGGTTCTACCGCTGCCCAGCGGCAGAACCCTGAAAGCCAGCTGATCCCCTCAAGACCCTGTGTGACTAAGTGTATTTAAAATTGTGGGCGGTGCAAAGTCGGGGGAGGGGCCAGACCACAGTTAAGTGGCCTGGACCCCCCACCCTAGGCCCCGCCCATGAGTCCCTATTGTTGAATGAGGTAAGGTGAGGTAAGGTAGGGGGGGCTGAGAGGGAGAAGGTCCCCCCGTCGCTAGGACTTGGCCCAGCTGGACCCCCCGCGCCATCCCGCCCCACCCCGAAGTGGCCAGCCTGGAACACGGGGACCAACACCCACTCCGACAAGGCACCACAAGAGGACCTGGGCAGGAAGCCCCCCCACCCCACCCGACGGCCAAAGAGCAGAGTCTAAGACCCGCATGGCCCAGCACGAGCCCGGCTGGAGGCCAGCGGCTAGGGAGCGTAGACCCCCCCACCCTCACATACTCACACAAGACGACACCCATACTTGGAACACACACGGACCATCTCCCATATTTATGGCCATATTTATGAACAAGATTGCATTTTTAAGATGAACTAAACTTGTTTAAATGTAATAATCCAGTGGAAATGAGAACATTTCTGGGCGTGAGCGTTAGAGCGTAGTCACATTAGCCAACAACGTCGCTAATCTCGAGCGCTAAGCGTTTGCAGTGTACACCACTGGGTTTGTAGTATCTGTAGTAACAAGGACAAGCAAGAGAAAATAGTGCTTTTGCACATGATTTCTTTTGCTTGTAGAAACAGGATGGATGTTTTTCTCCAGATGCTGAATGGAAAGTGTTGGTGGCTCTAAGCTGCTGACAGGTGACACAGGAGACGTCGCAACTTCAATAAAGAGGTCAAATCAGCAGGGACGAAAAAGCCCCAGTGGTCCTGTGTATGGAGACAGAGGGACATAGAGAGGAAACCGGCCCGGAGGATCAATTGATACCATGAAAGAAGTTTCTCCAGGCATCAGAGGGACATCAGATGATTCGGAGTTCTAATGGAAGCTTTAAAAGGATCGACTGTGGCACAAAGGAGCCGAGGGGGGAAAAAAGGAGCAGTCGAGTCAAGAGAAAGAGAAAAATATCAAGGATAGTTGGGAAAAGTGAAATTTAAAAGCACCATCCTCCGTCCCTCTGTGTGTTGGGAGGAGGAGGGATGAAGAAATGGATGAAAGCTTTCCAATGAACCTGTTACTGCAAAGTTGTTTCGCTGGGCCCGGGTTTTATATCCTCCTCACTGCTCCCTGTAAGACTTCACCGCCACAATTAGGGATTTATATTTTCAAGGGACTTTTAATGCCATTTCAAAGGAAGAATTAATTAACGGTCCGCTTTAGCGTTTTTACACCAATTTCACACACCTCCAGTGACAGTAATTGCTTTGGGGTTATTTGAGAAATGTTCAAAGTACAGTGTCTTGTCATGTAATTAAAAATGGATCTATTTCAGTGCGCGGGCATGCAAACTCTTTTATGTGGCAGAGGTTTGTATTTTTGTATTTATTTGTGCGCGCGTGTGTGTGTGTGTGTGTGTGTGTGTGTGTGTGTGTGACCTCAGAAATCAATCCTGCGCTTTCCCCCCCTTCCAACATTTATCTTAGGAATTTTAAATTATTACACGAGGAAATTGCAACAACACTGCTGCTTATAAAAGAAATGTTAGGCCAGCAATATTAATATGATTAGAAATTATTTCAAACAGAATATGAAAAGATGAATGCTTTTCATTTAAAAACTGAAAGCTTCTTATGGTTCTAATATTAATGGTTATTATCAGCTATCAGTTCCTATTTGTAGTTTTACTGCCACTTCCAGATCATTCACAAAGAAAAACACACAGATTTCAAACACTTTGAATTTTGGACTGAAGCTTTGCGTGTTGAGCAAAAATATTAATCGTCACTGTTATAGGTTTGTGATTCTCGCGTCCTTGTGAGAGACCGAGGCGGTCACTCCGACTCGCGTTGTGCTTACGAGGATGAGGCAAGGATGAGGTGGTTAACGGTGTTTTAAATTAGATTTATTCTAAATGTTCTTTTCACAAAAGTTCACAAACGCATTTACTTTCAGCCTCACAGCAAGCTGGCAGACAGACAGTAGACTCATTCCCTCAGTCCTCTTTGACACTGACAATGAGCCTCTTTAAATAGGCCCAGCCCCACCCTGAATTGAGCCAATCAGGACAAGCTGGGCTCAAACAAAAGTCCAAGGGGTGTTTAACCCACTCCAAATTAACATCACAGAAAAAAAAATATTAATAAACTACATATCAAACAGAAAATCATTATTGCCTTCAAAATATATACACTACATTATTTTGGCCCTTCAACAATTCCCCACTATACATATTTACACACAAATATATGAACAGTGCACCCCTACACCCAGTGGACTGTGCCACCGGCAGTCTGATGGCTGAAATATGTGCAAGTATTTCATAGTATTAGTAATTTTTCACGTGATGTTGGTCCCTATGTTACGATCCATACAAAGTCCAACTTTCTGAAGAACCTGCAGCAGGCTCATGCTGTTAGAACATCTTTTCTGTATTTTACACCCTGTTTACAACGACATTTTCAAGTGACAATGGAAAAATGTTGTTGGGGGTCATTTTACCAGACAATGGTGCTCAACGCAACTGAAAAGAAACTATCTGAAAAACAGCTTCCAAGATGGAACTTTTTGAAAATGACTCCGTCCCCATGTGAACAGGGAAAATCACTATTTTTCTGAAACGCATCGACAGTGCATGTCATCCAGTGTCCATTGTTAATGATTATAGCTTAATGGTTACTGCAAGTGTGTATGAGAAGAGCGATTATTACTTCATAACTTTTGACTTACAGTCTTTGGTTTTGGGGATGTATTCACTCTTATTTAACAGAAATCTCTGTCCGTACATTCACACTTCAAATATATTAAAACTGCAAAATATCTTTCAGTATCATTTGGTTCTGGACTCAAAATACTGAATTGATGCTTTCAATTTGCATGACATGCACACAAAGCAAATAATAATGGAAAAAGTCATTTTTTGAGGGAAAATGAGCTTGAATCTATAAAGGCAATTAATCTCACAAAATTCTCAAAATTTGAATATAAAAAAGGTTTTTTTAAAAATACATTTTATAATATATTCAACTTAGAGCATATTGACAAAAATGCAACAATCTTCCTTTAAAAATTTGTTTTATTCAAAAGCGTTGTACCAGAAAAGAAATATAAATTATGGACAGATTTACTATTTTAGTGTTCTGGGTTAACTACCTGCAGGCTGAAAGGATTTCTATTCCTTCTGAATCTGTAGTGATGAAACATGTTGTAACGTAAAGTTATTTGACAAATGAGTGCGATCGGTCTCATCATAATTCAATAAATAGTTTTTCAGCCACACCGTGCGTGATTCTATATTGAACATAATTACCTAATAATCTCATATGTCATCCAGGAGGAATCCAAACCTTCCTCTATCTTTGAGGTCATCTCGTCCCGTTTTCTTGGTTCTGTGTTTGGAGACAAAAAGACTTGCAGTTAATGGGACTTTTTTTCCCTTAGTGATCATCCCAGAAGAATCCAATTACAGCCGTGTTTGGAGATCATCCAGATTACAGTATATCTAAGAAAAAGAAAAAAAACAATCAGAGCCTATCTGATTTCTAGCTTCAGCAGAAGACACGTTGCTGTAATGAAGTTCCTCATTCCTCCCACCTCTCCTGTGCTTCCACTCTTTCATTTCTCTTTCTGTCTTTCTGTTTTTTGCTCTCTAATCTCAAATCCTCCTCTAATTTCTTTCCCCTCCATCATGGATGTCACTCGCTCCTGATGCCTCCAGCGGGGATTTACCCCGGCAGGCCTGAAGGTGGAGCACATGTACAGCGAGCCGAGCTCAGCTGATCGGCGGTGGGGAGGGGGCGGGGTAGTGTTGGTGGGTGGGGTTCTGTTACCCCCCTCTTCTTCTTCTTCTGCTTCTTTTTTTCACCTCGGTAATGAAAATATCACAGGAGACCCGGTGGGTGGCGATGACCTTTGGAGAGCGCTGCGTTTTCGCCTCGCTTGCTCGCTCTTTCGTAAAATGCCCGGCCACCCGTCTCACCCCCCCCCCCCTCCCCCCCCCCCCCTCCCCCCCCCCCCCCCCCCCCCCCCACCCCACACACACACACACACACACACACCCTTGGGCAATGCAGCACAGCGAATGCACGAAGAGCGGGGACTCTCATGAGTGAGAATGAGGCATGATGAGGATGATGAAGATGTTTTAGTAATACCCCTTTATAAAGTAATCCCATTACTTTTAGCTGTAATATGAAAATGAGTAACAGTTACTGAAGTTCCGGGGAGCGTACTATTAACTTTAGCATAAGCCACTGCTGTGGCTAATAGAGGAGAACAGTAAGGTAACCTCAAAAGAGGTTACCTTACCTTACCTTTACCTTCCTCCCACAAACTGAACCAAGCAGCTGAATGCTAACACTAATGCCCTTCGTCCCCATTCACACCACAACAATTCAAGTGAAAACACATTGTTTCTGCATCTTTTTCTTTAGAAAAATTTTGCAATTACAACCGCAACATTTTAGAAACGTTCTCCGTCTACTTGGAAATGGCAGACATGCTGAAAATGATGTAGTTTTCATGTTGGAGCACTAGTGGGTGCTGTTTTTGCAAAGAAACCACACCAACATGTGCAGAGAACAACATGCTGTAAACATTAACATTGGGAGTACACACACATTCGATGATGGTGGATTGTTATTACAGTAAATCTCAACACTTTGAGTAACGTTGTCATGTAGCAGTTAGCACGCTCAGGGTCGGGTGTGGCTCTGTGACTCTGGAAAGGGTGAGTTTGCATGTTATTCCAGTGCGTTCTTGAGTTTTTTTCTAGACACACCGGTATACTCCCACACTCCGAAAACATACGATTGAGGATAATTGACGACAGTAAATTGTCTGTGAAATTGAATCATGTGGTGCATAACATAACTGTCGATATGTAGAGTGCTCATTTTAGGCTTTTTCTTTGACGGTCATGGTCCGTTTTTAAACTTCGGTTTTAGACTATAGTAATTTTTTTCAGTTTTTATTTGTTTATCATTAAAACTGTTCAACTCACACATAAAATTCCATAATTAACATATTTGAAAGTAATGTTTTCCTCTAGGTATTCCACTTTTAATAATAATTCCTAGTCTAAAGTTAAAAGGAAATAAAAACAACCTTTCTCTCTGGTTCCTGTATCCACCACTGCCTGAATGAAGCTGCATGTACCTTATTAAAACATTTTAATTATGCTAAACAACTACTTCTTCATTAACTTGAAGTAACTTGCTTTTCAAAGGAATTTTGCAATTTCAGTAATCTGCACAACACTGAACTAAACCCATTTCACCTGAATCCCGACAGTGTTTATCCACATGCTTAAAGTCAAACGCCGCTCATCAAATCCTCGGCAGCAGCTTGACGTGACGGCCTAATGTCGCCGCCGACTGCTGGTCCATAAACTGAGAACAGACGAATGCATTATTGGCATCATTATGCTGAAATGTCAGTGTGTGTGTGTGTGTGTGTGTGTGTCTGTGTGTGCGTGTGTGTGTGTGTGTGTAGTACCGAGCGAGGTGGCGGTATGCTACGCCGCTCCACTTAATGAATTGTCTCCACAGTCCAGATTTGGCTCGTTTCTGACCTCCTTCTCTTTCCAGCTTCTTTCTGACGAAGTGTGGATATTTATTCACAGGAGTGAAAAGAGTGAAAGAAAATGTTGATTTAAAAATATATTTTTGTGGATTATAAGCTTGATTTTTCTGAGGATTTTAAAGGTTTT
This sequence comes from Blennius ocellaris, assembly GCF_963422515.1. Lineage (NCBI taxonomy): Eukaryota > Metazoa > Chordata > Actinopteri > Blenniiformes > Blenniidae > Blennius > Blennius ocellaris. Next base: position 3,537,502 of record NC_137657.1, on the reverse strand, counting down.
TTTTGTCAGATATCAGATGAACATCAGGATCATTAATCTTTAGCTGGATTTGTGAACATCAGTCATTAATCAATAAGCCTGCTTTGTTTGAAATATACAACATCAGAAAATTAGAGGAAATTGGAGATTAAAAAACAAAATTTCTGCAGATCTTGTCAGTTACTGTAAATCTGACTCTAAACAGACTTTTCTTTGCGACTGACTTTACTATAATTATGAAGTTTTCTTGGAATTTTAAGTATTTTTCAACTCCTACCCATGTTTCATGTCATGTGATCTACTCAGTTACTCCTAAAATCTTGTGTATTCGTCTCTTCTGATCTGCAGTTATAGTTTATTCCTTAAACTGAGAAGCTTCCTGTTTTAGATTTGATTAGAAAATACATTTTACATTTCATTTTATTTTGTTTTTTCATGATTGAATTGGTAAATGTGCTTTGAACATATATATTTTTCATACAGGAACAGGGAATCAATTGCTTGATGTTGTGACTCACACTCAATGATTACAAAGTCACTAATAATTGTTTAATTAATTCCTGACACTTTAATATTCTTTAATTATAAAGTATCTTTAATATTCTTTAATTTAAGCTGTATAACAGCAGCTGTACTCAGAAACATCTGTAATCTTTATGTCATTTCAGTCAGTGGAAGAAAATCAACACAATAGACAATTTAAGAAAATCAAATATTTACGTATATTTAAACTTGATTTTATGTGCATTATAATCTGATTTTACTTAATTTTCTTCCCTTTTCCTTAACTTCATGAATTGAATCGCAACACAAAAACAGATAAACAGATCTATAGGATATATGTTCTGTATGTATTTATAATGATGCATTACAATAACCAACTCAAGCAAACAATTTCTCTTAGTCAGCATAAACCCACCCGGACATCAGAAACCCCGGGGGATTGAAGGGGAAGTAAAGGGGGACCACTCCGGGGGGGTTGTCAAAAGGAGATTTGCACATGTCAGATCAGCCTTTATATACTTCCTTTATCTTTTCTTTAATATGCTCTATCTGCTTATATTATCTGCTATAAGTCGCTTGATCATGGATGTGAAACTCCGTGTCATTGTTTCAGCAGCAGATACAGCTCACTGTGAACACTGCCTTTGATCTTTAATGATTTATTGCTCCACAAAAGCATCATTTTATATCTATTACAGATACAAGTGCTGTCATTAATTCTCATTATATAGTTTAGATCGATATATTCTTTAAATTGCACATATGGGATGATAATTGGGAGTGCAAACCCTCCTCTCTCCTCAGTTTTTCTGCCATCTTACAAACTGCAGCTTAAGAAATATATTAGTATAGAAAAGAAAGAATTTTCTTGAGTTAATTGTGTGATAACAAAGTAATCCAGATTAAAAAACGAGTTTTAAGCCTCCTGTTAAGTCACAGAGTTAAATGGAGACAATACCCATTAAACATACAAAATACACATTTATATATTGTGTTATCTAATATTACTGTTGAAAAGATAACTATATCATGTTTCAAACTGAAAAAGAAAACCTTTTCTGGATCTTTAATTTATTTCCCCATCCCTTTTATGACTTGTTACTTCACAAACATAAGTTTAGTGAAATCGTGAGTTTTATACTTTATCCATTCCAGTTGGACTCCTAAATTCAAAGATTCAATGACAAATTGTTGAATTCTGTCACTTTTAAACTATATTGAAGCAGAATTTACAGTTTTAGTTTTACAGCACACATGTACATATAAAATCAAACGTTTGGTTTTAATGCTGAATCCCAGTGAACTATACTAATCTGTCTTAATCCCAGTAGTCATATTATAATCCTGTTGCGTGCTGTGTCTGTGTGTCCTCTGCAGATTGATCTCAGTATCGATGCTCGACTCTTCCTGCAGATCAATGCTCATCAGGAGGTCAAAGGTCGGGAGGTGAAGAAGCGTTCAGGTTTATTTTTTATAAGATTTCTCATTAAGTGAAAACTATTTCACATCTGAAATTCAGCTCTGTTACTCATGCAGGTAAGACGCCATTGCACATTTCACTCTAATCAACAAAACAAACTCATATTTTGATGTCCGGATGTTTTGCTTCGAGACATATTGTGCGTTGCCGGCCGTCTTCCCCGGGTACTTCTCCTCCTCCATTCTTGTAATGATATTCATGAGCTGGGCCCACCATACGGCCGTGTGTGTGTGTTTCATGCTATGGATCCAGCTATGGTGTTTCCTCTGGGCCATTTGGCTGGGGCTTAATGACCGGGGCCCGGCTGATCTCCAGGGGTGGGGGGGGTTCGCCTCTGTAGGGGGGCTTCTGATGAGGCTTTGAAGGAATGTCACACTGGTGTCTCACTTTGTGTTGCCTCTGGCTCATGCTAACACACACACACACACACACACACACACACACACACACACACACACACACACACACACACACACACACACACACACACACACACACACAATCTGCCCTGAAGACATATAGGCTGAAAAAAAAAATTCACAGAAAAATACAATGAGCAACATGGCCTTTCTCTCCATCGCTGCATTTGCATTAACACACATTTCTATATGACCACACCCACACACACACGTGTCCACAGTGGGGCCCCTCACAGTAGGGGCCGCAGTAATAGGCCCCCTGCCATCTGGAGACCCTGTCCAGGGGGTCGTAAACAATAGAGGCTGCTCAGTATGGCGGCAGAAATCAGCAGCGTACATGAATATATGTGTGTGTTGTTAATATAATGGGGGGGGGGGGGGTCATCGCCGGATCTTCCCCAAATAAACCAATGTTGTCTCACCCCCCCGGATACACCCCGAGGCGGTGAGGCAGGGCGGCCGTTGGGGGGACGGCGGGTCCATACACTCTGAATAATGTAGAAACTCATTTATTCTGCACTTTAAAGATGGACACACTGTGTGTGTATGTGAATGCATGCACATGTGTGTGTGTGTGCGTGTGTGTGTGCGTGTGTGCGCGTGTGCGTGTGTACGTGTGTGGGTGTGTTCGTGTGTTCAGACATATACTCCTTTATTTTGTGCATGTGTGTTTTGACGTTCAGGGAGGATTTCTCTGTCCAAGGTCTGTGTTTAGATCCGGCCATTAGATTGAGCGTTCTCCTCCTCCAAGTCGGTAGTTGCTGCTTTCTGAGCGTTTTCCTCACTGGTTGCTAATTGGAAGAAAAAAGGCATCAGAGAGGCAAGAATCACTCAATTCTACCGTAGAAAACAATCCATGAACACAAGCACACTGAACACTGTGAGCTGTAAATGTCCAAAGTGACCTTTAAAATGAGTTCTGCTTCTCCAAATGGTTCTACTTTAATATAAAAAGAGAGCAAAAGCCTTCCGAATGTCACATCAGACCAAATATACTTGATCATTTATTTAATTGCTCTTGCTATATGTTGGTTGATCATGGATGTGATGGAAACTCATTATTTCTTGGGCAATTTCTCGAGAGCAATTTCTTTTCGTGGGGGTGTGAAAGCTGCCTTTGATTCATAAAAACAAAAGCATAATAATGTGTATATTATAGATAGACAAGTGTGATTATTTCTTGTTGTTGTTATTAGTATTATTATTATTATTATTGACTTACATATGTCGTTTAAATTGAACATATGGGATGATATTTATCTAACATTGGGGGTCCAAACCCTCCTGTGTCGTCTGTTCTTGTGTATCCTCGGCAAAATGTTTATTTGGGAACCTTCCTGCTTTTCTGTGTCTTATTATTGTCTTTTATTTTGTCACCATTATGTGGGTTTTTGTTTTTTTAATGTAACATGTCATTTTGTGCATGCTGCTTATTCTGTGAGTCTTTGATTCATCTTAGAAATCCTTAAAAGAATCTGAAAAACCCCAAACCAAAGCCATAAATAATCACGCTCTTATTCTCCAAGATCAAATTTGATCATCAATTTCCTCACATTAACTAACCGCTTCGTTAGCGCCAATAGACACTTCCCAAGAAAAATAAAATAAAACAAAATTAAAAAAAAAATCTTTGTAATTTTAAAATCAAAGCTGAATCTTCTTGCAGATTCTTTAAGGTTCAGAATACTAATAACCATTTATCATTTGTCTCCTCTTCTATACAGCCCTATGAAAAATAATTGTCATAACCAAGACACCCTGCCGCCTCCTTCCCCCAAGCCTTTTATGAAAATCAGATCTAGAGAGTGCCTAATTAGGTGTGATTCACGGTAAAGGAAGGGGAAAAGAGAGGAATGTGAATAAATTGGGGGTGGGGGTGTGGTGGAGGGGGGGGTTGGAGCGACAGACTGGTGATTAATGTGAACGCTGTGATGCACATCGACGGGGGAGACAAATGAAAGGATGGGGAGAGGGATTCTCTTTGAAAGGTAAGAAAAAAAGACACGGGACCGTAACATTTGCGCCTTTGGTTAAAGCTACACTGACGTGTGACTGACACGGAGTCGCTGCAGAAATACAGAGAATAGATTCAGTTTGTCTCTGTTTTGTGGGCGATTTAATAGAAACCATGATTGACATAGTGTGCAAACAGAAACATTTAAATGGAGGTGTTTTAGACCTTCATGCCACTAAGACCTCATTGATACGACAATGTTTCAAGAGACCATCACTGAGGAGGTGGATCAGCTAAACGGTGGATGGGCTGTGGTGGTGGATGGATGGGATGAACGGTGGGTGAGCTATGGTGGTGCATGAGCTGAACGGTGGACAGGCTGCGATGGTGGACGGGCTGAACGGTGGACAGGCTGCAATGGTGGACGGGCTGAACGGTGGACAGGCTGCGATGGTGGACGGGCTGAACGGTGGACAGGCTACGATGGTGGACGGGCTGAACGGTGGACAGGCTGCAATGGTGGACGGGCTGAACGGTGGACAGGTGGATCAGCTGAATTAAAGGAAACATCTTGACTGGTGCTCCCAGCGACCTCTCCTTGGGCTCTAGCAGTGTGCACGTGTGATTGTGCGAGCACAAGTGTTATGAACTCCATGAAAAGTGGAGTAAAGTGTGCAACAACACGACGGGTGTACAATCAGCAATGCTTATTGAACATCTGTGGTGAAAAATGGAGCTACGAAGCCCTGCAGCCAGACGTGCTCCGCAGGTTAGGTGAGCTTAGCCTGCTACCTGACAGGAGGCATCGGAGGCGGTGCGAGAGGACGCAGAAGTGGGGCAAGCGCAGAGGAGTAGGTGCGAGGATAACGGCTAATCCCTGCAAGACAGCGGTTCCATGGTGCTCCAGGCCAATGTCCGGTCGCGAGACAGCAAGCTGGGCTACATCAGGCTGGTTGAGAGCATTCCAGAGGAGCATGAGGGACTACTGTGTCTTCATTTTGACTGAGATCTGGCTCATCAACTCTGAGGTTGTCTCCGTGATCTGCACACCTGACATCGAGGCATTGATGGTGAGATCTTGCCCCGTCTACTTACCATGGGAACTGTCGATGGTCATTATCGTGGCTATGTATGTACCACCGAAGGCAAATGTGAACGAGTGAAGGAGCTGTATGACATCATCAGTGCACAGTAGAAAGCGCATCCAGATGCCTTCTTCATCGCAGCGGGGAATTTTATTCAGGCAAGCCTCAAATCAGTCCTGCCAACATTTTATGAACACGAGAACTTTGCAACCAGAAGGAGCAACACATTAGATCTGGTGTACACAAACATGAAGGACTCATATAGAGCGGCCCCTCTCCCTCATGTTGGCAACTCTGATCACCTTGCGGTTCTGCTCACCCCTTTGTACAAACGCAGAGTTTAACATGCAAAAGCTGAATCCAGGAATGTCAGGGTTTGGCCACAGGATGCTCTCACCATTCTGTAGGAATGTTTTGAGACAACACAGTGGAACATCTTCAAGGAGGCAGCCACATACGACGGCAGACTTGACTTGGAGTACACTGAATCAGTCATGGTTTACATTTCTAAATGCATAGATGACGTGACAGTGGTGAAAACCTTCAAGTGTTGCAACAACGAGAATCCCTGGATGTGTACCGAGGTGCGAGTGTTGCTGAAAGCCAGGAACACAGCATATAAATCAGGTGATGCAGCTGCTTACAGCCTGGCCAGGACGAACCTGTCACGGGGCATCAATGAGGCAAAGAGGTGGTATGTCCAGAGCTGTATGTCCACTTCACGGATACAGGGGAAAACCGACGACTGTGGCAGGGCTTCAGCTCCCTGGTGGACTATAAACCTAACCCCCACCCCCCTCCCACAGACAGCAAATGCATACCCCACCCTGCTGAATGTTCTCAACCGGTTCTTTGCACGATTTGAGTCAGACATCATCACCCAGCCATAGAGACGCTCCTCTTCGTTGTGAACAGACATTACAACTGTCCATAGCTGGAGTAAAAAGGATTCTTGCCAGTGTCAACCCACGTAAAGCTGCAGGGCCTGAGAACATCCCTGAAAGGGTCCTGAAGCACTGTGCTGTGCAACTGAAAGACGTTTTAACAGACATCTTTAACACCTCTCTCAGCCAATCAGTGGTGCCTGCATGGCTCAAAAGAGCCACCATCATCCCTGTGCCTAAGAAACATAACCCAGCCAGTCTGAATGACTATCATACTGTGGCCCTCACACCGGTGCTGATGAAATGGTTCCAGCGGCTCATCATGCAGCACATAAAGTCATGCCTCCCCACCAACCTGGGTTCCCTGCAGTTGCCCTATAAGACAAACCGTTCCTCAGAAGATGCCAGCACCACCACTCTCCAGTCCATTCTGTCCCATCTGGAGGACAGGAACACCTACGCCAGAGTCCTCTTCGTTGACTTCAGCTCTGCCTTCAATACCACCATTCCACAACAGCTTGTGAAGAAGCTGAGGTCACTGAATATGGACACTAGCATCTGCAAGTGGGTCCTCAGCTTCCTCACACAATGACAGCAGACAGTCAAGATGGGGAGAAGAATATCAAGCTCCAACACTGTAAACACAAGATCCCCCCAAGGCTGCATGTTGAGCCCCCTGCTGTTCAGGGGGCTCAACATGCTGTTCAGGGGTTCAGTACTGCTTCATATTTGACTGACCTGAAATTGAATCAGGTTATTAAATATGCAGACGACACAGCAGTTGTGGGGCTCATCAGCGATGAGGATGAGGCTCCATACAGGATGGAGGTGGAGAGGCTGACATCTTGGTACAGGTCTCACGACCTCGTCCTTAATGTCAGTAAGACAAAGGAGATGGTGATGGACTTCAGGAAACGTAGCAGGTCAGACCATAGCCTCTGGTTATTAACGGGGCTGTGGTAGAGGGTGAGCAGTGTGAAGTTCCTCAGCATTTATCTGGCAGAGGATCTGTCCTACACCACCAACACTGCTGCCGTCACCAAGAAAGCCCAGCAGAGACTGAGGAATGCTGGTCTCCATACCGTCCACCTGATCGCTTTCTACAGGGGCACTGTGGAGAGCATCCTGCCCTACAACCTTATCTTCTGGTTTGGCAGCTGCACTGACTATGAGAAGCGGCAGCTGAACAGGGTGGTGAAAACACCCAGCAAGATTATCGGTGCCCAACTCCCAATGCTGCTGGACACTTATAAGAGGTGCTGCATCAGCAGGGCAGCAGCAACCATCAGGGACACTCGCCACCCTTCTCATAGACTGTTTTCCCTGTTTCCCTCCAGAAAAAGAAACCGGGGCACCCGGTGCAGGACCATCAGGTTCCTACACAGTTTCTTCCCCCAGGCAGTGAGAGCACTGAATGAACAATGAAAAATGACTGATAAGAACTGTCTGCACATTGACTGCACTTTTACTCTGTTAAATTTTATTCTGACTATCTGCACTATTTTTCTGTCTTTTATATCTTGGTTTTATACTGGTCTTAAATGACAAGTACACTATTTTACTTCTAATTTTCTTCTTATTGGTATGTACTTTTCTATATATTTATTCACTGTTTTTACACTACTTTTAACCGAGGAGTACACCATTTTGTTTTTCAGTACAATTTAAATGACAAATAAAACATTTTTGAATCTTGAATAGTGGACGGGCTGTGGCTCCTCCTGCAATCAGCAGCTCTCCTCCGGTCTGGCTGCAGCACTAAGTGATGGAAAGAGATGCAGGAGCCCTCCCCCACTGCCTCCAACGCGAGGCTCCGTTTTTCTCTGTCTGATTCGCCTCATTATCAAACACAGAATATGAGAAGGTCAGGGGGAAGTCGGACGGAAATTTCCTTCGATTTCACATATTTTTGCAGCCGAACTTCAGTTTTGTTTGAAACGTGCCTGTAGGCTGCTGATGTTGGCTGCTGATGTTGGCTGACACAATGTGGGGTGTGAGGATGTTTTTGCTGTTAAAAACAAATCCATGAGGTTGCAGCAAAGTCCACAACAGAGGAGTGAAGACTTTACAATCACTTCTTGACCTGATCTTTTGAACATGATGTGAGGATTGTTGACAATAAGAGGAGGCAAAAGAAAGGGAAGTTGAGGAGCTTTAGATTAATCAATTAAGCGATCACAGTTTTGTTAAATGCAATGAAATCTGTGGTTGTGGACATTACAAGTGTAAATTCTTCAGTCATGGACTCGGCTGTGTATTGATGTGGCAGAAAATGATGATCAGGTTACGTTTTGTTTACACAGCATCTCGTGTGAAAAGGCATTGTTTTTACATTGTTTGTTTCAGAGAAGTTTTGCATTTAGACAGCAACGTTTTGAAACCAATGTCCATTTACAAGGCAACAACAGAAACGCTGAAAACCATGTGGTTAACACATGTTGGGCCAGGACTTGGTGCTGTTGATTGTTTTTGTAAGGAAACCACACACACACACACACATGTGTGAAGAGAACAATACGCTATAAACATGAACAATGGCCCATTGTTAATGGGAGGACACAGAAATACAAACGGACAAACAACCAAGTTGGATTGTTGTTACGGTGACTCTCAACCCTAAAACCACCAAGTCCCAGCAGAATAAGGACGAGCAGTCATGACACTCTGGAGCACATTGTCATTATTGTCCATCTACTGAGCATGTGCAGAAGAACTGTAGCATTTCAGAAAAGTTGTGTTTTCCCCTGTTTCCACAGAGTCTGAGCATTTTCGAACAGTTCCATCTTGGAAACTGTTTTCAAAAAGGTAGGTTTTCAGTGGCTTCGAACACCGTTGCCATGTAAACAAGAACTAGTGGCAGTAATAATGAGACGGGAGCGAGAGGAGGAAGAGAGGCCTGTAAAATGTGTAAAGATTACCTGGGAGCACTTTAATTGCCCATTAAGCATTTACTGGCCTTATATAAACACTGAGTCAAAGGTTTTACAGCCTCTTGCAATAAAGCTTTATGTACATAGAAATGTCGTTGAACGAAGTTTTCATTCTGTAACAACCAAAGGTCTAGGTTGCTGTTCAAACATAAACTTGTATACTTTGGTCTACTACCAGTTACACTCTGCAAGTGGTTGCTTTTTAATTTACTTAATGTTCATTCAGATTAGGAAAAACTACCTTTCGACACTCTGTATATTTTGTAATCACAGGTCTCTCCTGGTATTATCTCAATGGGACTTCCTGGTAAAACTAAGGTGAATTAGAAGTAAAACAATAATTAGAAAGTAGTGCTTTATATATTCACGTTTAATACGTGGCTGCAAACGTTTGTAAGTTCCTCTCCTTCAATGGAAGTGTGTTTCTCATAAAAGGAGATCATTTATGTTAAAGGAAGAGACAGCTTTATTTTTCTGATCCGATATGTGATCATTCAATTTATATAATTTTATTCTAAAGATACACTCACTAAAATATCTCGTTGGACACATTTAAAAGCCTTGTAGAGCAGGTGAAACAACACAAACTGTACAAATTAATTATCTTTTGGTGGCTGTTTCTGTTATTTCACTGGTAAAGAAAAATCTCCCAAACTTTCTTGCTGGTTTATGCTGCATTATTCTATTTATTTCATGCTGGTCATTGTTGATTTATGGTTATTTAGGTTGGTCTATACTGTTTCTTTGTGGTATATGCTGGTTTACGATAGTTGTGCTAGTTTATGTTGCTATGAGGCCCTTCCATACTGTTGTTTGTTGCTCTGCAAAATACATGCTTGGGTTTATTTCGTGCGCTAATGATGGACTGAATGCATGGATGATGATTTTTTTACTTTTTTACTCTAGGCTGGTGTATCATGGTCTCTGCTGGTTTATGTTGTTTTTTTTAATGGTGGTTGCTGGTTTATGCTTATCTCGGTTTATTTTAGTTTGAGTACAGCCAGTCTGTGTTGGATTACACTGGTTTATGATGGTCTATTGTGGTCTTATGTTGGTTCATAGTGGTCTATGTTGGTTTATCATGATCTAGGCTGATATGCTGGCATATGCCATTTTTGTGCTGCTGAAATATCAGCTGTTTTAATAAACCCTATAGGCTCATAGCATACAAGGAATAAAAGGTAGATACATTTGGCATCTAGGTCATCTACGTCTATTTCGGTTGGCACAAACCTGCATGTACTCCCTTATCATCCAATTAGAGGTCAGGGAAATGTTTTCATGAACCAAATGAATATAAAAAAAACAAACAGCATTTTGCTTTTAACTTGTGCACATACATCATCCTCATATTAAGTAGAAGAGAAACCTATTTTCCAGTGAACGTGGACTTTAGACCTTCAATGAGACCGACGCTGCCCCTACTATCCTGGCTTGATTTATCTGTCACCTGATCATCATTTGTGCATTTATTTTGGGCTCTCTGATTGACGGTCCAGCTTCATCCAAGTATGATGCAGCATCATCACAATCTGTTCTGCCACATGGGGATGTTCAGTCTTTCAGCGTCATTTGTTGTATTGGATTGGATCTGAGTCGAAGCACCTCCTCTTGGTCTGAGGTTCGGGGGTCACATTGACTGCCCCTGCCCGTGCTGGCTGCACCCACGATGCCTCCATTCGCTTCGCTTGGCAGCAGACTTCAGCCGTCGAATTGTTTCAGAGTGAGGCGAGGATCTGCCGCCAGCTCCGGGGAGTGATCAGCATTCCTTTTCTAGGTCACGGTTATGCGACGCGCCGAGCCACTGGGAGCCCCCCCCCCCCATATCCCTTCTCTCCCACTGCAGGAGAAACCAGCCACATCTCCAATTAAACCGCCCTCCACCAGCTACACCCCTCCGCCATCCGATCTGGAGCAGTCATCTCACATTCAGACGTCTTGGCTCACACTCACTACCCACAATCCCTGAAGATGCCGGGGAGAGACAAGGAAAGATTGTTTTGTGATTGCCGGCGAGAGGGAAAAGAAGGGAAGATTTTTGAAATATTTAACAGCAAAGCGGTCTCGTTGCAACGAGGAGGTTTTGTTTTGTTTTATATTTGATGCTGGTAAACTTCAGAGGTACACAGGTCTTCCATTTAAATCACAGAGATGTCAGAGTCAATGAGAATTCATCGCGACTGCACACATGACTTTTTCACGACTGGAACAACGGAGGGGAAGACACGGGGATGTTTACATAGCACGTTCATGAGGGAGAGCTGTAATTTATGCAGCAAGTTCCTGACTAATTGAAGAAACAGAGCTTTCAAACTTTGAAAGAGAGAAACAGAGCCCGATCTACTGATCTACTGAAGGTTTGCACGTATTTTTGAAACAAATGAAAACTTGAAATCCCAGACGCTGATCTATGAACAGGACACACGGAGGGTCCAATCTGACGTACGTGGGTAATACCAAGCACTACTGATTCAGGGGATTTGCATGTTTCCCAGATTGCTGGAAAAACTGGGAGGAGTTTACACAAATAGATTCATGTGCATCAGGCAATGTGATTTACAATTTGTGAAAATGTTTGCAGCATTTACGAATCCATCTGTTTTCAAGGCATTTGAAATGGCGGTGCAGACAGCCTCACTCTTCAACAGGCTCCGTTTGCAGGACACTGCTGCTTGAATCATCTGAAAAGCAGTTTTTTGAAAAAGGTCTCCATGGTAACATTGAAAAACAACTTTTTTGAAAGTTCTCAAGTGTACTGCTTATGCCCATCATGGCTGTTCTGCACATGCTCAGTAGATGGACAATAGCAATGTTTTCCTCCAGTATCTTGACTGCCTGTTCATATTCTACTGGGACTTTGTAGTTTTATAGTTGAGGGTCACCTGGAACAACAATCTAACTTCATTATCTGTCCATACAAATGTCCCTGTACTCCCATTGTTAATGTTTTAGCACATTGTTTTGTGCACACACATGCACATTGTCTGATGCATGTGTGTGCGGTTTCATTAATAAAACAAAAACAGCACCAATTAGTGGCCTGGCAGGCTGATGACATGGTCAGGTTGGTTTAAGAGAAATGTTTGAAGCTGACATTAACAGCAACCATAACTAAAAACATCTTTCCAATGGATACTTCTTTAAATGCTTGGACTCATGAAGAGGAGCAAGTACCTTCTAAGTCTAGTTTTAGTTTTCTAAGAGTTCTTCTTTATCTCCCTGCATGTGTCTGCACCTCAGCCGGAGTGAAGAAGTTGAAGGATGAGTGTGTGTCGCCTCCTGATTTGCAGCTGTATCGACTCATCAGTTTTACAGAAGACATAAGACAGCTGGGTGAGAGCGGCGTCTGTCAGTAACCGAGGTGGAGGCTGTCTCCTGTTTGGCAGAGGTGATTTTGTCGCAGGCTGTTCTGGATAATTTACACCTCCCCACCCAACGGGGAGGCTCCTCCACAGCTGTGACTGCTCCTGTTAGCTCGGGCTACTTAAACTCCGTATTGGGTCCCAACAACGTCGATAATTCCAGTGAAAACTGTCGTCGCTCCAAACACGGAGTGACAATTCAAAGCGAACGAGCTTTGGGGAAGTGGTGAAACGTGGACAGCTCGTCTGCGTGCCACTCCTGCGTTCACCTCAGCTAACCTGCAGGAACAGATGTTTCTCCCACACACCATTTGGAGTGGGCTGCCTCTTCCTTTCTCTAAATCACCTAATTGTTATTCACGTTTGGAAGAGCCTCAGATGTTTGCTCAGCTTCAATTCGTTCAAACTTCCTCCGCTCAGAGAAGTCGACTCAACGGTGTTTGACAAAGCCTCGGGGCTCGGTGACAAACTTTCTCCTTCGAACTTAAGCAGCGCTGCTACAGAAGAGTATCACGGCCACTGAAGAAAAAATAAATAAATTTTGGGGCTTCAGAAAAAGTCAAAAATCAAAATCGAGATTTTTTTTTTTTTTTTTACAAAGTCCATCCATCGACATGCCAGCGTGTGTGACTGCTTCAAAATGCATTGCAAGTGGTTTAATGAAGTGGTGAAAAGATGCTTCAGAACAGAATTTATCTCATAAACACAGCGCAGGCATCAGTTTTAGGATTATAGACACAGTGCAGCTGCAGTGCTGTTCCGTCGTGGATGTTCGTCGAGTACAAAGGACAAAAGGCGCTTATTAAATATGTTAATATTAATCAAAGAAATATTATGTAAAATCACATGTCCATAAGCAGAAAGCAACCTTATATAGTCAGAATTAAGTGATTTAATGTGTTGTCACATCCACGAGCAAATGATGTGGGATGGACCTACGTCTCTCTGATTTTCGACTTTTTCTGGAGTGCATGAAGGTTTGTTTTTTTTAGCCTATGAGTTTTTTTCTTTTTTCTTTTTCTTCAGTGGCCCTAATCCTCTTCTGCAGCGCTACAGCCACTCAGAGGAAAACCGAACCTTTATATGAGAACACACCTGAGGCCTCATTTACATGACAACATTTCATGTGACAAACCTAATTAATTAAAACAAAAGTTGTTGTGTTCATGTTGCAGCAGCAGACACACTCACCATTATGTAGTTAGTATGCCAATGATCAATGAACCAGCAGTGAAAACACTAAACTTCTGTTATGTTTTGTGAGTCCGTTTGCGTGACACCGGTGTTCGGATCTACTGAAAATGCAACTTTTTGAAAATGGCTTCCAAGGTGGAACTTTTCAAAAAAGCTCTGTGTCCATGGACACAGGAGAAAACACTGCTTCTATGAATGTGCACCACAGCTGCAGGAAAATAGTTCTCCTGCACATTTGTGAGTAGATGAACAATAACAATGACGGCTTGCCTTTTCCATTAATCTATTAGGATGAATACTCACAAGATTTTTACATTCTGAATCATATCCATATGAGCAATTAGATTGGATAAATTGGCTTCGAAATGTGTTTGTGTGCCATTATGTGTTTTTATACAAGTGTCTCTTCAGTAGATCAGTCCTGTGTGTGAGGACTGGTTACACCTCACATTTACACCTACTAGCATATTTAAGCCCCGTTTCCACCGCACAAAAAGTGCCAGCCTAGACCGGTCTAAACCGTTCCGGTTCGCGTGTCACCACAGGAATGCGGCCTGAACCGCTCCAAACCGCTCCAAAGGCGACCGCTTTTCCGCTCCCCTTCCGTTGGGGTACCAGGACCATGGAACGGGTCTGAGGTTGAGGAGCCGTCTGCTGATTGGTCAGTGATTTACGACACACCCTCAATATGTTAATGTGTCGGCTGGACGAATCCTCTGTCAGTGTGGTCAGCTGTGCTCTGGTTGTTTTTATTTTCCTTTTCTTTTCTTTGCTGCTCAACTTTAGTGTTTGTTGTGAAAGAGCGGACTTGAGGCAGGGGGAGACCGGGGCTCGGGACTTTGCATCGCGTTGGAGCTTTCTGTTTGCAGCATAGCGCTCGCCGTGGCGTGGATGCGCGTCCGGGACACCGGAGTCTGGAGCATTCGGCTCCGGCGCTGATCGCGCTCGGGCAGTTCCGCTTCCCAGAGGCAGTCAGCGTTCTGTTCAACCGCGGTCAGTGGCACTATATCGCGGGGACGGACCGCGGAAGCGATGAAGAGGAGCTCGGAGCTCGGCGACTCCGTGTTCCGACGCTGAGCTGCCAGACCGCGATCAGCGCCGGAGTGGAGTGGCTGCTCCTGCGCTTGAGCAGAAAGCTCAAGACTCCCGTGTCTGTGCCTCAGCCAACCCGGGCGAACGCTTCGGCCACTTGCCCCACACCCGAGCGCTCGAGTGCGGGGCAAGTGGCCGGAGCGTTCGCTCTCTCAGAACAAACACGGAAGTTGTGGCTGCAGCTCTGCCGCTGCAAAAAAATAACCGCTGCAAAAAATAACAGTTAACTAAACAACAAGTGCAAAGTGGAGGATGTAAACAACAACATATGATCCATAAGATCTAGATCTGACGACTTTCTTTTCTGTTGTAATGTCACATATCTGCGGGGACTCTTAAGTCCCACCCACTTTTTAAGCTCCTCTCTTCGGTGGAAACGGGTACCGGAGCCGAGCTCCGGCTTCGCTTTGCCGTACCGCTCCGCTCCGTCCCCGTACTTTTGTGCGGTGGAAACGGGGCTTTAGAGTCACCAACCTGAAGGGTTTTTGGATTGTGGGAGCAAACCAGAGAAAACACACACACACACACACACACACACACACACACACACACACACACACACACACACACACACACACACACACACACACACACACACACACACACACACACACACACACACACACACACACACACACACACACACACACACTGTTCATCCATCAACATTTTAGGTAGTTCTGTTAATAAGACAAAGTCACACTTGAGTCCAGTCCAAGGACAGAAACTTACAGAGGGAGCAATAAAAACCGTCAGCTCCAGAGGCGTCGAATACATTTGAGGTCAGGGGCCAATTTCCACATGATTGAGTCAAACCGGTAAAATAGTGCTATAATAACCTCTGAGTTTAAACTTTAAAGTTTTCTTTGTTGTGGTGCAGAATATGAGATGAAAATGTCTATATTTTCACAAAACCAAATAATTCTTACGTCTTCTCCTATTGCTGTTACATTAAGCATGATTTCATAAACTCACTCTGACAGCATGGCTTTGAGGCTCGATTGATAGCATTCATGGCAGCAGCTCAATATCTCAGTGTTGTGTTGCGTCTGCTATGCTTAAGAAATTTGTTAGAAAATGTATTAATTTTTTTTAAATGTTTACACTTTCCTTGGTCTTTTTGTGGGCCCAATTCGAGCCAGTTTTGGTCCACAGGCATTATGTTTGACACCCTTGTTGTTGAGTAATTTCCTGGGTGGCAACATGTCTATTGAAAACATTTCAGAATATGTTGTAATAATAAATGTAATAAATAATAAATATATAGTAAATATAAAGTGAAGTGGAAATATAAACTGTATCTGATACTTTTAAAATACACCTACATCAATATTTATTTTGTCTTTTGTCAGATTTAATTTAACATATAAACTATTATAAGTTGAGATAATGATGTTGGCCTGATTGTTTTTCATATTGATGAATTGCCCTCAAGTCACACAGCTGATGCACTTCTGAATAGAAACAGGAGTTAAGACATCCTTTTCTTCTGTAAATATATTATTTTTGCAAAAATAAAATCAGGTTCTTACAGGTTAAATCTATTGCAGGAAAAAAACACGATTGTTTTGTGTTGGCTAATTTGAAATAAAAGAACAAATATAACAGGCCAAAAAAAACCAACCTTAATTAAGGTTCCTGTTTAATAATAAAGCAATTATAAGTAGTTTCCAGATGTAATAATATATGAACACAATGATAAACAATTCTTAGATTTTTTTTAAACGTAAAAAGCCATCTGGATGCATTTGGTTAAAATTGTGTTTTTTCAGCCGACGACATCCTCTCCTGTCAGGTGTCCAGTGACCTGGTGGATGAAGGGTGAAGGAAGGTTCACTCAGCTGCAGGAACCTGGTTTGATTCCTTGAGCTTACCGGACCTTTTACTCCAAATCACTGACCTGCTCGCTCTCTCTCTCTCTCTCTCTCTCTCTCTCTCTCTCTCTCTCTCTCTCTTGAACAACATATTGAGATATTTTCTATTTAATACTAAAATCATGTCTCAAACAAGAAAACACTCAGGCCCTGTTTAAACAACAGTTTTTACAAGTTAAATCTGAAAACCGACTCCCCCTCATTGTGTCTGATTGTTGTTCTGATGTGTTTCACCTGTGTCTCAGTGTGATTGTTGTCATCTGGTGACAGGAGAACGTATCAGACTTCAGTTCAGTGTCTGGTTGCTGGTTCGTCGTTGAGTGTGTTGCTCTGTATTATCTTTTCTTGTCCTTTCAGGACACACTTGCAGAAGCGATTCTTAACCTCAATGTGTTTTTCCTGATTAAATAAAGACAAATGAAATGAACGATGTGTTTTCTGCTCTGGCCAGCATTGAGTCCGTCCTCCACTCGTGTTGTCAGGGTTCATGGACTCAGTTGCGCGGCAGACAAGAAGCTCAGTTCAAAAGTGTTTATTATAAAAACCACAGCAGAAGCAAAGTCAGGCAGTCCAAGGTCAAAACCAGTACAAGGCGATTGAGGAGAAAATCCAGGAGGCAAAGTCGGGGAGGCAGAAGGTCGAAAAACACAAAAGCAACACGAGGAAAAAATGGTGGGTATGAATGGTGTGAGAACACAGACGAACTGGCAACCAGAGCTACAAGAGAGGGGAGCTAAATACACACACTAATGGCAATAACAAACAGCTGTGACCAGGAGGAGGAAGCAGGAGAGCAGAGGGGCGGAGCTAAGGGGAACACAGGAGGGGAGGAGTGAAAACTCTCAGGAAGGGAGGGGTGGGTGAGAGCAGGATCATGACACGTGTCTGAACCAGATAGAAACAGAGACCCTATTTTCTACTGCGAGTCTGAGCATATACACGATGGATTCAGTGACTTCAGTGACAATTTGAGTGCAAAATGACCTGCACTGGTGTGTATTCTCCATTGATGCTGGTCAACATACTGACACACACAACATCTTTTTCAGCTGTCTTACTGTCTTACTGGACAAAACTACAGTATAGATGCAAGCAATGTGATTTTTGTCCAATGGGTGGCAGGAATGAGTCACTGAAGCTCTCGTTTCTTATTTTCTTGGTCTGAACGCTTGAAAGAGTGTCTCACTGTGACACCCTGTGGTACAAAATGGTATTACAGTGCCGATCAGGCTGTGGCACGATGATTATTTTTGAGTGCGTTTTAGCTAAATAAGTTACTAACTGCCTATTTAAGACAAAAAAAGAGTTAGTCACTAATAAATTAAATCAATATGCCTTAAATCAAAGTGCAAACTTATGATAAAATACTGTGCAACTAAACACAAGATCATATCGATCCACCACAACATTTATTAATAATAAGCGGGATTATATTTTGTCTGTAATGGTGTATTTTTAGTGTGATCACTACTTAAATAAACTGAATTAGTGACTCACTCAGATGATCTTATTTTGCCATAATATGAAATCATTTTCTCTGCTTCTCTGAGTAGCACGTTTAAAAAAAAAATATGTATGAGATATTTATGTACTTCTGAGTACTGGAATAAAAACAACACTACAAAACGTTAACTAATGTTAATTTATTAAATTTTGTGGTGAAAACCTTTCAGGCTCTAATGGTGTATTTCTAAAGTGTGATTGCAGCTTCAATAAATGACCTGAATAGTTTCATCTCACCAGGCCTGTTAGCAATTAAAATGATAAATCGCACGCTATACTTCAGTCTTTTGATTCTACAAATTCTTTTGTCTGCTCAGAACGAATGATTTCTGCTCTCGAACATCATTATAGCCGAGTTACAGAAATCTCAACACGGTGTCATGTCATCTGCTTCAGGCCAATTATGTATGAGAATAAAAAACAAAAAACAACATTGACGCCCACACACAACAAAGCAAAACCCGTAAACACAAGCTGCATTTGTGGCTCATTTAATAATGTTAGAGCCCTTTGAGAAACCTGCACAGCACAACACACTACAAACAGAATGGATCCTGGGCTGCCTATTAGAGAGGCTGCGAGGCTGTGGCAGAGATGAAGAGGCATCAGGGGAATTCATCCATCCATCCGTCCGTCAGTCTGTCCATCCTGCCGCATTAGAGGGAGGCTGTTTTTAACCTGCAGCCTCTGAGGCAGGAGCAAGGGTTCCTCATCTAAATATTAATAATGCCTCGGTGGTGCACCCACGTGTACGAGGAGGAACAGAAAACACAAGGGGACAAGTGTGGAAGAGAGAATCTAATTAAAAACCTGCTTAATAACTCTGGCTTTTCTCTTATCGTCCTGATGTGACGGCCTCGCCGTGATGGCTCCGAGAAGAGACAGAGGTCCGTCAAGGATGGACGGAAAGATCCAGGATCCAGTTGAAGAGTCGCCTCATTTAAAAGCAGGATTAAAAAAAAAAAAAATGTCTCGCAAGGTAGATAATGGGTATTTCCATTTGCGAGCTTCGTATTATGCTAATATGATGTGTGGGTATCTGCCATTTATTTGGAGTGTTTGTCTTTGTTCTACACAGCCTATATGTGTCAGTGTGTGTGTGTGTGTGTGTGTGTGTGTGTGTGTGTGTGTGTGTGTGCATGCCCAGTTTCACTCTTGTTTTTGGGCCATTGATAATTCCTCCATTTACTAACTGGGAAATAGCTAATTAAAACCCACTTCAGCTAACAGGCTGTCTGGGACAACGCTAATGTCGCTTTGTGCTAATGCCTGTTTGCCATTTCCGCTCCCGCACGCCATAATCAGTGACTCTTACCCACCTCCGCCTCCCCGCGCGCCTCGTAATGGTTCAGGAGCAGGGAATACTGCACTGTAAGTACGCGCAGTAATAAGCAGAGCGCCGGTACTGTACTCCATCATAATATTTCACTATAATCACACTGAGGTTTAGAACTTTCACTGCTCGTATGGACGCACTTAAACATTCACTTTCTGTTCTCTCTGGTTTGTTGTGATGAACCCCTGCTGGCTCACTGGTACTGGCAGGATAATAGACCTCTGTGCAAACATGAAACCAAAAAACTGCTGCTTCATTTCTTCTTTTAACACCAAATGTGAGGAATTTACACACTATTTACACACTAGTGGTCAGTGTGAGTCAGTTTGAAGCGGTTGGGTTGATTGTTGGTAGAAGCTGTTTGGACTTTGTCATGGAATCAAGAAAATACATTTGCTGCTTTAAAACCTCACGGTTCAAGTGAAAACGCATCATGTTTGTGGTTTTCGTTTCAGAAAAGCTTTGCGTTGACACGGCAGACTTTAAAAAAAAATTATGTCTGCCTACAACCAAATGTTAGAAACAACGAGAACGATGTATTTTTCATTCCAGGTCACGGGTTCGTGCTGTTGGTTGTTTTTGTAATGAAACCACACACACACATGCATTCAGAGAACAACACACTATAAACATGAACAATCTGAGTACCGGTACATGAACATTCTCGTGGACAGATGATGAAGTGGGACTGTTATTACAGTGACTGTCGACTATAAAACTCCCAGGAGAATAAGGACTGGGGGTCACGGCACTCTGGAGGAAAACATTCTTTGCATCTCAGCCACATCAAAGAAAAGCTTTCCTCTGTTTCCTCTGCTTTCCTCCACAGAGCCGGAGCATTTTCAAATGGTTGTGTTTTCAATTAGCAGCATTTATAATTGAGATGCACATATTTTCTCCTCCTAATTTACCATCGCAAAGATCTTAGATCTCAGAAATCCTCATCTCTGTTCCTGGCACTCGGATGACAGGAATGTAAATACCAAACATGTATTTAACAACTCTTATCACTAGATGACATTCCTCATTCATATTCGGGTTAGGGTTAGGGTAAAATTATTTTCTTTTTTTTCTATATAGAATAGGAGATATAGATATGGGAGTGTTTGAGGGGTAGGAGTCACTAAGTGTTTATTTCTTCCTCCTTTTTATTCAAACGTACAAATGTAGATCAAGTGGATTATGTTGCTCCTTTGTTTTTGTTTTATTAATTTAAATGCTATTCATATGTTTCTATTGTCTTTCTTTTCTACTTGAATGTTCCAAATAAAAGATTCCTTCATCCATATGTATTTTGTGTACGTGTTGACATGTCTTGAACAAATTAATAATGATAATTAAATAAAAAGTGTAACATTGATTGGTTGCAGGTAATAGAGCCAGGAGCTGCCACAATGGTGACGCCGCATTCAACAGTAAATAGAAACAAAAATCACTGTTGACTTAAAAAAATATGTACAAAACATAAAGGCCCCAGATTCAAAGGGAAAAAAACACCTTGTGTCTGTATTTGATGTAGTCATTTTTAAAGAAGAAAATAAATGATATATTTCAATGTGCTGCTGATTAAAGAGAGCAGCATGTATAGAGGATGGGTGGATTGTTGTCTGAAATAATGAGCTTCAAAAAACTCAATATTTCTTTCTCCTCTAATATTTGGGACGCTACTATTTTTTCTCTCGTTTACAGCCAATTCTGAATATTTTCCCCAAATACTTTCATTATTGGAAACATTTAGGAATATTTGAAAGAATATTTTGTCATTTATCATGTGGATTTCATTCTTCACAGACTTAATTAACTTGAATGTTTGAACCTACATGAAGCACCAAGTGTTCTTTTTTGTCATTCTTGTATAAAAATCAAAACTGCTCTCTAAACCTGTGACTGAATAAAGGACACCAATGCTTTTAAAGGCTAAACCGTCGGTGTCATCCCAGATAGACAATTCCAACATAGCCAATTCCCAGTTAGACGACTTATTGAAATAAGTGAATCATTTGTAACATTTCAGTGGCCTTGGATGAATAGTAATGGATTGTTACACAAAAAACACACAGTATAAAATCACAGTGGGGTAAGAAAAAATTAATAAATCCAAAGCCGTCCTGATGTCGGACTAAAAACATTTAGAAAACACATCAAAGCAAAAAAAACAACCCCAAAACCAAACAGAATAATTTTTTGATTTAGTTAATTTCTTCCTTCAATTAAGTGTTTTTTTGTTTTTGTTTTTTAAAGGCCTACAATGTTAAAATCCACATAAAGATTTATAAATCCAAGTTTATTTTGGGTCGGAGCTAATTGGTTTGGAAAAAAACAGAAATCCTAGAATGTGTTTTATTTTCCTTCCGTTCCACATGTTTTATTTAGAATAATGGTATTCTCACCTGTACGGAGCCCCCGAAGGGACACGGAGAAAAAAAAAAAAAAAAGAAGAGGAAAAAAAAAAACTATCTCGAGATCTCACAAAACTTTCTCGGGATCTCGGAAAACTTTCTCGGGATCTCGGAAAAGTATCTTGAGATCTCGCAATAAGTTTTGCGAGATCTCGCAAAAAGCATTTTCTTTTTGCTAAGCACTGCTTGAATGTCTTTATATTTTAGGCTGATTTCAAAATACTACTCTCGTAGGGGTGGGTGTCCTCCATTAGCTTTAGTGTCTCTCAACAACAGTGGGGTGTACGGTGTCTCTCAAAGGACAAACTTAGTCGATCACATACACGATGCGCATATATAACAATATAGTTTTGCAAGATCTCGCAAAAGTTATTGCGAGATCCCGAGATTTTTTATTTTTTTTTCCCTCATCTTTTTTTTTTTCTTCCTCCATGTCCCTTCGGGGGCTCCGTACACCTGGCATGAGTAGTGAAAGTGAAAATGTTTGACATCCACACCGCAGTGTAACTGTGAACCTTTTAGTGGAAAACATGGCATCTGGCTGATTTCCATCAGAGGATTTCAGGCTTCGTCTCCACACAATCATCCTGGATTCGGCTTTAATTTAGCTCTTCAAATTGAAACTCCTCATTAAAAACAATCCTATGTGAACATACGTGCCTGCAACTGCAGTGAGAATAGATAATTTGTTTTGTAAAGTCAGGTATTGTTCTCCGGCTTTTCCCTGTTATGGTGGCCCGAGCCCCCAGAGGCTGTGAGAGGAAATGCACAGGGCTTGCTCTGCTTGTGTTAATTAAAGCTGTCAATCAGGAATCTGACTGTTTTTTTTAATTCTCCCTCTTCCTCTTCTGTTTTCCTCTCCCCTGATCTGTTTGTGTCACTCTGATCAAAGCACTGATGAAAAGAGAAGCTCATTTCTTCAAGTAAACAAGAGAATTTTTCATGTCTGTTTAATGCAAGACTCTTTAATGCAAACTTTTTCCTGTGTTCAAAGTTGTTGTTTTTTTGCCCCTCTCTGTTTCTTCATCTTTGATTCATCTTCTTTCTCTCAGTAGGTTCAGCCACTAAAAAAAACAACATTTCGGTTCATTACACCGCACTTGAAGCACAAAGGAATATTGTTGTCTCTTCTCTTTATGAGACAATGGACTCCTCTTCCATTTAAAGTGACATTTAGCCTGAGTGTGGTTTTAATCTCTGCATTTCTGTCATAATTAACTTACACCATTTCACCTCAAATATGAAAATAACTTTCTATTGTTCAGTAGGATTTGTGGTTTTTTTTCAGCATGCACCGCAGCAAAAACCTGCAAAAGGAGGGGGTGTTAAACTGGAAAGTGACCAAAGCACTCGGTGTTAAAAGCATTTGTATATTTACATGCAATTTGCAGACTTGAAAAATAACTAAAAAATGTCAACAGTTCACAGATGACTTCTTGACTAAAAGAGAAACCACATTGAAAGAATAAAGAACAAAGAAGAGAGCGAGAGAGGATGAAAGAAGTTTAATAATATTTGAATAGTTGTGAAAACATCTGTGCATACATACAGTTTTTGTATGTGCACATTTTCATTTTTGTGTTTGCACAGCTTTGATAATAACATTCTCTGCATGTTTACCTGAATAATTCTGCAGGTTTACAGGAAGAATGCGCAATCAGGTAGATACATCTTTGCGTGTTGGAACATTTCTGGTGTTGATTGATGTGATCTCAGTGGACTTATAGCTGTCTGTTGATATAATGTGAAAAAACATCCATGAAGGTCAAGTGAGGCTGCGAAAATCGATCATGTGCTAAGAAACTGCGTCTTCGAGGAGCTGCAGTGAGAGGAGGTAAGAAATGAAGCATTTAAAATGGCAAAAACATCTGTGTGTGTGTGTGTGTGTGTGTGTGTGTGTGTGTGTGTGTGTGTGTGTGTGTGTGTGTGTGTGTGTGCGTGTGTGGGGCGGTGGGGGTAGATGATGTAGATGCTGAAATACCAGTAATTCCAAAAAGGATGTAATTTGCTATTCCAGCCACTAGTTGGTGCTGTGTTTACGTAATACAACCACACAAGAAGCATGAAGAGAACCATACAATGTAAATGTTCAATCTCCTTTAAACCGTATTTCTTGGTCGTGCAGGTCCACTCAGTGCCAGCTGTGTGTGAGGAGCATGCATCAACGCATGCAGCTGATGGTGTCATGAATGTGAGTAAATATACACTATTGGAGAACAAACACTCTGGATTCCTACATTGTTGTCGTTCATCGACTTGTTCATATTCAGGACCAGTCTTTCAGAAAAAGTGGATTTTTTCTGTTTACGCGGATACACGAAGTTTGGAGCTCAGTTTGCCGTAAAACAAACAGCCAGAACCAAACAAAGTTTTGCTAATTTTACTCAAAAAGAATTAAAGCTTGCCTGAATCTTGTGCTGAACACAAGCTCCCAGATCCTGTGTTTGCAGTTTTATGTCTTCTTTACCATTTTGGTGTGTTTCTGAGGCGTCGTTTCAGCTGCAGGTTTAGATACAACAGAGTTTTGGGGACAGAGACATGTGAGCAGAAATGATTTCCTCTCATGGGGCCCAATCTCCATTTCAAGGTTGGACAAGGAGGCAAACACAGGATGAGTCAAACATAAGGAGAGAGTTCAAACTCTTTTATCCAAATCAGTGTTGTTGTTGTTGTTGTTGTTTTTGTTTAGGTTTTTGTTTAAGCTTAAAGTAATAATTGCATCGCTTCTATGTTCATTGGTTGGTGACACTCAAATCATGTGCTGTTGTTTGGCTGTAATGACACATCTGTCCTTCAGGGGGCACACATCATCTTGTTGGTGAGTGGGAATCCACCTAATGTGTTGTTTCATTAAGTGCACATTTTGTGCAAGGCAGTGTGCAAGTGGCCTTTTTTTTTCTCAATACATGTGCATGTTAGTTTCTTTATGGGAAATTAATTTGACGAGAAACAGACCCTCGTGTTTGAAAGAGTTACCCAGTGGCCATGAGAAGTCCTCCATAATTCAACACATTACAAAGACATTTGTGGGTGACCTTGTACTGCGCCGTCTCCACCCACATGTCAGGACTCATTCAGAGGGATGTGAAGTACATCAATAGAAGATGGGAGGAAAATGTGCAGGTTGTTTTGTTTCTGCATTGATGTGTTTCAGAGCTCCCAGGTGACCACCTGTCTGTCTGTCTGTCTGTCTGTCTGTCTGTCTGTCTGTCTGTCTGTCTGTCTAATGTTCTACTGAGAACAGAGTGCAGGTCTGAGAACCCCCCAGAGAGAAGCTCGACATAACTGTTCGATTAGAGAGCGAGAGAAAGAGAGACAGAGAGACAGAGAGAGAGAGAGAGAGAGAGAGAGAGCAGCCCAGCAGGTGAGCGTCTGAGTCTGTGAGCAGGAATATCATCTCCATCCACACAGTCGGCTTCAGTCTGCTGACGCTGCTCGTATCGATCAGCTGAATTCAGCGTGGCTGTGGAACCTGATGCTCTTCGGAGCACACACACCTGAGCCCAGCTGAATCCTCATGGTGCTCTGCTGCTACGGCTCAGTCCCAGGACCCTGAGAGGACCAGCAAAGAGGCTTAAGCCCCGTCTCCACCGCACACAAGTGCCGGGGCGGAGCGGAGCGGTTTGGAGCAGTTCGGAAGCACTAACCCCGACCGAAATTTTGGGTCGTGTCTCCACTGCAGAGAGGAGCATGAAAAGTGGGCGGGGCTTATGAGCTCCGCAGAAATGTGACATTATAACAGAAAAGAACGTCGTCAGATGTAGATCTTATGAATCCTCTGTTGTTGTTTAAATTCTCCACTTTGCACTGTTATTTTTTGCAGCGGAAAAAAAAAAAGTTACTTTTTGCAGCAGTCATTTTTTGCAGTGGAGAGCTGCAGCCGCAACTTCCGTGTTTGTTTTGAGAGAGCGAGTCGCTCGGCCACTTGCCGGGCGACGTGCCCCGCACTCGAGCGCTCGGGTGCGGGGCAAGTGACCGGAGCGTTCCCCCCGGTTGGCTGAGGCACAGACACGGGAGTCTGAGCTTTCTGCAGGAGGTTCTCCACTCCGGCGCCGAGCTCCGAGCTCTGAGCTCCTTTTCATCGCTTCCGCGGTCCGTCCCCGCGATAAAGCGCCACTGACCGCGGTTGAACAGAACGCTGACCGCCTCTGGAGAGCGGAGCTGCCGGAGCGCGGTCAGCGCCGGAGACGAAAGCTCCAGACTCCAGTGTCACGGACGCGCATCCACGCCACGGCCGGCGCTATGCTGCAAACAGAAAACTCAAACGCGATGCAAAGTCCCTCCCCCCGGTCTCCCCCTGCCTCAAGTCGCTCTTTCACAACAAACACTAAAGTTGAGCAGCAAAGAAAAGAAAATGAAAATAAAAACAACCAGAGCACAGCTGACCACACTGACAGCAGAGGATTCATCCAGCCAGCACATTAAAATATTGAGGGCGTGTAGTAAATCACTGACCAATCAGCAGACAGCAGCTCAACCTCAGACCCGTTCCATGGTCCTGGTACCCCAACGGAAGGGTAGCAGAAAAGCGGTCGCCTTTGGAGCGGTCTGGAGCGGTTTAGACTGCATTCCATGTCGTGACACGCGAGCCGGAGCGGTTTAAACCCGTCTAGGCTGCTACTTTCTGTGCGGTGGAGACGGGGCTTTAGCCTCAGTTGGGCTTGTCTTCATTAATATAGAAATGATAATTCCTCAAATTGAAAGCAGATCTCAGAAACTGCCTTGTGCATTTATTTTGACAGTTTCAGGCCCCCCACACCACCCCCTGAAACTTCGGCACTGCCGTGTGCTGCGCGTGCACGTTCCAGTTTGATAATGACTAAGTCATATTTTAATCATGTTTATAAAGTAACGTCACCACTGTACGAGCCTCACACGCTTGTTAACATGTCAGAAGGCGGGCTTACATGATGCACCTGAACGCATCACTCAAAGCTGTCAGCTATGACCCAAGTTTGACCTTTTTGACTTTACAGAATATTTGTTTTGAGAAATAAAATTCTGAAAACCATATTTCTGAAGACCGTATCTGAGCCAGTGCACGGTGCACCCCATTGAGTTTGCATTCTGAGCCGCTGCCCACTTCACCCAGAGCAAAACCCACCACGCTTATGTTGATATGTCAAATATACTTTGAAATCTAATCCTTCAAATCAATAATTCTGAAAAAAATAGTCATGGACGAGTTGTCTGTTCACACTGAAAAACAATTCCTAAAAAACTTTTTTGAAATGTCCTGACTCTGTCTCCATGGAAATAGGACCAAACACAACTTTTCTGAAACACTGCTACTGCATGTACACACAATAGCTGTAGTAAATAGCGCTTCTGCACAAGCGAAGGTAGATGAACAATAACAGTGTTTCCTACAGAATGTCATGACTCCTAGTCATCTTGACTGGTAGTTCTATAGTTGACAGCCACCATAATAACAATCCAACTTCGTTGTCATATGAATGTTGGTGTTCCCCCATTGTTAATGTTTAGAATGTATTGACCTCTGCACGCATGTATGTGTGTGTGTGGTTTCATTACAAAGACAACCAACAGCACCAACTTGTGGCCTGATATGCTAATGACATTAATAACAGCACTACTAACGACTTTTCAACATGTTGCAGTGTAAATGTACAACTTTTATGAAACAAAAACACACAAACGGTGTGTTTTCAATTGAAACGTCGTCGTGTAAATGGGGCCTCAATGTGGGTTCTGCAACTATGTGCAGCAAACTCTGGGAGGTGTGTCACACCATGTTTACCCTCAGTGAGGTTTCTACTTTGTATCTCAGTCAAGATGCACTCGGTGGCCACACTGCCCCCTCATGGTTACAGGTGGTATTGCCCTGCTGCCTTTTGTGTGACTGAAGGATTCAGTCTGCACCGACTTGGACCAAACCAACAGAGAATCCAGTTATTCTAGCAACATTTGCATCCAGAGAAAAAAGCTCAGACATTTGCCGAGTTGGGAAATAATTTACTATTGTCTTGGTGTAGCTTTGATTGCCAAGTCCTATAATTTAATATCAGGCTGTCTGTGGTCATACAAGTGGTCTGTGAACCCTTCTCACTGGACAACCTAAGGCTTTAAACCACAATCAATGATAAAGATTGCCCATCTTTTATCTTGGAAGACCAAAATCTTCCAAGATCCTATTTTGTGCTCATAGGAGGAAAGTCTCCAAAGTAACTAACAAAGTAAAGTAAAAGCAATCCATTGTGAAATTGTTTCACTAAATCTCTGCCGACAGGAGAGAGTCCAGTTCAGAACTTGAGATAATATCAGGAGTTCCCGAAGAACGCTGACATTTGCAGTTCTTTTGTCAGACAATAACGTTATCGCCACATCTGGTTAAGAAATGCATGAAACGGCAGCCTGATTCAAGTTGCGACAATAAATTCACTGTGAAGTAGGAATGGACAATGCACGGTGCTTAATGTCCACTCCACTCGGAGTCCAGCGGCTACGCCAGAAGTATTCTCTGTGCTTCCTGTTGGATGTGCGCGTCGGCAGGCTGCCGGAGAGATAAGGATTGAGGAATGGCTGCGAGGGAGAATCTGTGATGAGGGGAAAAGGCCACAGAAATGCCAACTCAGGCTTCTGTCTCTGAGGGCCTGATTGTTCGCCGAGACCCCTCTCCAGGAGTCTGACGGGGCCGCTCTGAATGGGAGCCAATTATCACGCCCAACAATGTTTCTCGACAATACTTTAACGACCAAAAGCCACTAAGCTCTCAGGAGTTAATTGGTTTTTAAAAAGCAATATAAAATCCCATCGCAATAATCAGTTCTCATCGACTCTTTTCTCTCTGCCATCAAACAAAGACGCTAATTGTTTTAAGACCGACTGTGAGCGTTTCATGTGAAATTACCTCCAGTCGGTGTCATGATGTGCACAGCTTGGGTGTTTGGCAGGAGACAAATTCTGCTTGATCCGTTTTAGGTTTTCTGTTTTTCGTTCAGATTTTGTTTCTGCATTTATACAAAGAAAGTTTGAAGTCAGAAACAAGTCTAATTCTTTAAATAGTTTGAGTTGAGAGGTGAAGACGAGCTTCAAACAGAAAATCCAGCAATTTTGATTGATTGATCTGATACTATTAAGGATTTGTAAATATTTGTAAAATACAACACTCTACTACAAACCCTAATCCCTGGTGAGATTCAGCTGGAAAAACATGACAAAGTTTTGTATGACACCAAAGTTTAAAACAATGCAGCTGGGAGTACTGCAGACATTCTGGAGGAACTGTAATGACTATGAACCACATCACTACATTTTATGGAGCTGTCCTGGAATCCAGAAGTTCTGCAATGATGTATGGGGAAAAAAAATAGAAATTTTGTTGTTGAAAATACCAAATTCATGCCTGGTGCTGTACCTGGGAGATTTCCGAGATGAAGTGAAAGGAAGTGACAAATACTTATTGAAAATATTCACAGTAGCTGGGAAAAAGGCTATTACTCATAAATGGCTACAAGCTGATCCCCCTTCTATAGAAAATTGGTTCAAATTTGTTCTGTTTTGTTCTCAATATATATAAAATATACTGTAAGTAAAAAGAAAGGTTTTGTCTTTGTTGTGGTGCAGAGTACAGTATATGTTATGAAAATGTCTATATTTCCATGATGAACGAAATACATTAAATTCTAATGAAACCTTCGGGTCCAAAATGAACCAAAACTTCTACAGCTGTTGCATTTTGCATGTCTATACAAACGCCCCCTGACAGCATGGCTTTGACGCTATTTTAATACCAACCTGGGCCCGGTTGTTCAAAACTCCGTTATCATTTAACCAGCCGTTAAATACATTTAACCGACCGTTAACTTTAACAGCACTCTTATCTTGTTGCTTAAAACAGGGATAACTTTAACCAGGTGTGTCAGGAGGTAGGCTGAGGTCCCCTTTAAGAGTGGGCGGGCCATAGGTCTGGGCTGTCCAGCGCCACACCTGTGGCCACTTTCTGTGATCCCCTGCTCTATATATGTCCTGTCTGTGTGTTGGTTTGTTTGTTATCGATGTCCCGTCCATCCGGTCCAGTGCTAGTCTTCCATGTCTCGTCTGTCCTGTCCAGTCATTGGAGTCAAGTCTGCTGTGCTCCTCATGTCAAGGAGCAACCTGCGATTCATCGGTCTGTGCTGTCATCAAATAAAAGACTTGATTGAACCCAGCCTGCCTCCAGAGTCCTGCACTTGGGTCCTGTCCGTGATCCGTGACAGAACAAACCAACCATCATGGACCCAGCGGACTCTGGTCACCAGCTGCTAGGAGCAGTTGGTCAGCAGGGAGACCGGCTCACTCAACACGACGAGCAGTTGGCTGGTTTAACGGCGGGTCTCCACGACCTTTCTCATCGACACACGTCAGTGGAGATTCACCTGAACCAACTCACCGGTCACCTCCAGCAGCTCATCACCCGCCTCTCGGTCCCAGAGGTTCGGACTGCCGCTGCCGCCGCAGTGCCGCCAGCTGCTGCCCCCGTCGTGATGCCGCCATCACCGCTCTCAAGCCCAGCGCGCTTCTCGGGGAACTCCGAGGATTCGCGACCCTTCCTGGTCCAGTGTGGTCTCCACTTCGAGATGCAGCCGGGCGCGTTTCCAACAGAGAAGTCCAGGGTCGCGTACATCATCTCCCACCTGTCCGGCAGAGCGGAGGCTTGGGCCACCGCTGAGTGGAACCGCCAATCCCGGCTGTGTGACTCGGTGGACGAGTTCGCGGAGGCGCTGTTGAAGATCTTCGATCGGCTTCCCGGCGGACAGGAGGCGGCTCGAGTGCTGGCAGCGCTGCGTCAAGGAGGGAGGTCGGTGATCGATTACGCGATTGAGTTCCGCACTCTCTCCGCGGACTGCACCTGGAACGATGCGTCACTGCGGGACACCTTCCTCTATGGGCTGGCCAGCCCAGTTCGCGACCAGCTCTTCCTGGTGGATCTCCCCGACGACTTGGACTCCCTCATCGCCCTGGCGGTCAAGATGGAGAATCGTCTGACGGTCCGTGATCGCCTGAGGCAGACTGACCAGCAGGGAGGAGAATCCAGGAGCGCGCGGGAGGAGCACGCCCCTCTCCGCCCCGCCTACCAGCAGGAGCGAGTTCCGAGTGCTGCACAGCTTCCGGAGGAGCCGATGCAGCTTGGCCGCACCGGCATCTCCAAGCAGGAGCGGCATCGGCGCCTGACCGGCGGCCTGTGTTTGTACTGTGGTCACCACGGGCACAGAGCTGCAGCGTGTCCTCTTAAAGGGACAGGCGCACCTGGGTTAAGGAGGGCCCCGGTGAGTCTTAAGAACTCCTCCACTGCGCCTTTAAAAAGACTCACACCGGCTCAACTGAGGTATGCCGACACCAAGTTGGACATTGACGTTTTCATTGACTCTGGTGCAGATGAGAACTTTATGGACCTTAAGTGGGCTGAGAGACATAATATCCCCACTGAACTGTTATCAGTGCCCTTGAAGGCTTTTGCTTTAGATGGACGCAAAATATTTTCTATTGATAAAATGACTCTTTCTGTTCAGTTATTGTTTGGTCCCTCCCATTTTGAGGAGATTTCATTTCATTTAGGTTTAAGTCCGTCCTACCCAGTTATCCTGGGCCTCCCTTGGTTATGTTTGCACAAGCCCCATATTGACTGGGAGTCGGGGGTTATTTTGAGTTGGGGAGGGGATTGTTCTGAGCAGTGTCGGTCAGTGTCGGGAGTTAAGGTAGCAGCTGTGGAGGTTCCTGAGTATCCGGACCTCGAGCGAGTTCCCAGCTGCTACCACGATCTAAAGGAGGTGTTCAACAAAGGGAAGGCGACGTCCCTGCCACCGCATCGTCCTTATGATTGTGCCATTGAGTTATTGCCAGGTACCACTCCTCCCAAGGGTCGCATTTACTCTCTCTCACAACCCGAGAATCAGGCCATGAAAGATTACATTGAGTCCGCCTTAAAGGCTGGGATAATCAGACCCTCGTCCTCCCCTGCTGGGGCAGGATTTTTCTTTGTGGCAAAGAAAGACAAGACTCTTCGGCCGTGCATTGACTACAGGGGCCTCAACGAGATAACCATTAAAAACCGCTACCCACTACCCCTCATAACTTCGGCCTTTGAATGCCTGCAGGGAGCCAAGGTCTTTACTAAGCTGGACTTGCGCAATGCTTACCACCTGGTCTGGATTAGGCAAGGGGACGAGTGGAAAACGGCATTTAACACACCTTCTGGCCACTACGAGTATTTGGTGATGCCTTTCGGTTTATGTAATGCTCCTGCTGTTTTCCAGAATCTAGTCAATGACGTGCTGAGAGACACATTGAATAAGTTTCTGTTCGTTTACCTCGACGACATTTAGATTTTTTCTTCGGATCTTGCCAGTCATGTTAAGCATGTTTGTTTTGTTTTGGAGCGTCTTCTCAGCAACAACTTATTTGTCAAAGCCGAGAAATGTGTTTTTCATGCTCCCACAGTTTCTTTTCTTGGGCACGTCATCTCAGAGGGGAGGGTGGAGATGGACAGGGAGAAGGTCAGGGCTGTAGCGGATTGGCCGAACCCGGGTAGCTGCAAGCAATTATTACGATTTTTGGGGTTTGCTAACTTCTACCGGCGGTTTATCAGGGGATTCAGCTCCGTCGCGGCACCTCTACATGCCTTAACTTCCCCCAAGGTCCCATTTTCTTGGGGTCCCTCGGCTGAGCAGGCATTTTCTGAGCTCAGGGCCAGGTTCGCCTCAGCTCCCGTGCTTAGTATGGCGGATCCAGGACGGCAGTTTGTGGTGGAGGTGGACGCGTCAGATGTCGGTGTCGGGGCAGTGCTCTCTCAGCGCAGCAGTGAGGATGGGAAGCTGCACCCTTGTGCCTTTTTTTCCAGGCGGCTGACCCCGGCTGAGGAGAACTATGACATTGGCAATCGAGAGCTCCTGGCCATCAAGTCTGCATTGGAGGAGTGGAGGCATTATCTGGAGGGCGCAGAGCACCCGTTTGTGGTATGGACCGACCATAGAAACCTCGAGTACATCAAGTCGGCCAAACGGTTAAATTCTCGGCAGGCTCGGTGGGCTCTGTTCTTCACCCGGTTCGACTTTGTGGTGTCGTATCGCCCGGGGTCTAAGAACGTGAAGCCTGACGCCCTTTCCCGGGTCTTTGAGCCGGATCCTGCTCCTCATTCCCCCACGCCAATTTTACCTCTGACCTGTGTGGTGGGGGCGGTGACGTGGGAGATTGAGGAGCAGGTTCGGCGGGCTCTGGAGGGGGTGACGGTGCCGCCAGGTTGTCCTCCCAACCGCCTGTTTGTGTGTCCCCCGGTACGGTCTATTTCAACTGTTTTTTATTAATTAATTAGGGGGAACCTACATGAGGGCCTCAGTCAGTCACATCTGCACTCGGCAGGTTTTTAAAGTAATCCAGGAAGGGCTGCCATGTTTCATGGTACTTTTTTGCAGAGCCCTGACTACGGTATCGTAGCTCCTCTAATTTTAGATGTGCTGTTACCTCCCTGACCCACCGAGCATGCGAGGGTGGCGAACGGTCCTTCCACTTGAGAAGAATGAGTCGACGGGCCAGGAGAGAGGCAAAGGCAAGAGAGTTTAATTGACAGTTTGAAAGGGACATCCCCCTAGGAGCCAAGCCAAATATAGCTGTGACAGGGTTAGGTTGCATCTTGCGCGAATACATAAAAGAGAGAGTATCGAACACAGAGGACCAGAATGGGGCGATGGATCGGCAGGTAAAAAACATATGGGAGAGGGTGGCAGGGGCTAAATGGCACCTCTGGCAGGTGGGGTCGGTATTCGGATACAACTTTGCAAGCCTGCTTCTACAAAGATGTAACCTATGGAACACCTTGAGTTGAAGTACCCCATGTCTTACACATAAGGAGGATTTATGTATCCTCTCAGTCGCGGACTGCCAAGTCTCATCAGATAGTTTCAACCCCAATTCCTTCTCCCAAGAGTCCCTAAGATGCTTAAGGGGCGGACTAGAAATGTCCTGGACTATGTTATACAATCTAGAAACACATCCCCCCAGAAAGGGGTTAAGGTCAAGACCTGTCTGCGCGCGTAACAAGACCTTGCGGTCTCGCCCCTCTGGTCTGTTGCAGCCGCTCCCAGTACCCACCCGACCATGGGCAGACCTGTCCATTGATTTTGTCACTGGTCTCCCAGACGCAGAAGGGTTTACCACCATCCTCACCGTAGTGGACCGGTTTTCCAAGATGGCCCACTTTGTGCCCTTGGCAAAGCTCCCATCAGCCAAGGAGCTGGCAGAGGTCATGCTGAGACACGTGTTCCGTCTTCACGGGTTCCCAAGGGACATTGTCTCAGACAGGGGGCCTCAGTTCGTGTCTCGGTTTTGGAGGGAGTTTTGCAGGCTGTTGGGAACTACGGTGAGCCTTTCGTCCGGGTACCACCCAGAGTCTAACAGCCAGACGGAGAGGGTGAACCAGGAGCTGGAGTCCATACTTCGGTGTCTGGTCTCTGACAGCCCAGCTGCTTGGTACAGGCAGTTAGTCTGGGTGGAATACGTGCACAATTCCCTTCCCTGTTCGTCCACTGGGCTGTCTCCCTTTGAGTGCGTGTATGGTTACCAACCTCCCCTGTTTCCTGCCCTGGAGTCGGAGGTTAGTGTCCCGTCAGCTCTGGCAATGGTGCGGCGATGCAAGCGCGCTTGGCTTAAGGCCAGAGGCAAACTCTTGCAAAGCTCTGCTGAGCGCAAGCGGCTTGCAGACCGGCGCCGGGTTCCCGCACCAACTTATGATGTTGGTCAGCGTGTGTGGCTCTCCACCCGGGACCTGCCACTCCGCTCAGACGCAAAGAAGCTAGCGTCAAGGTTTATTGGACCTTATCCAATAATTAAGCTGGTTGGTCCCTCTGCAGTCCGCCTTCGTTTGCCCCGCTCGCTTCGCGTCCACCCTACCTTTCATGTGTCGAAGGTTAAACCTGCCCGGGAAAGCCCCCTGGTGCCCTCCTCCAGTGCCCCTCCTCCCCCCCATATTGTAGAGGGTGAGGAGGTTTTTTCAGTCAGGCGGCTCCTGGCAGCTCGCCGGCGTGGGCGGGGGTTTCAATACCTGGTTGACTGGGAGGGGTATGGCCCTGAGGAACGTGCCTGGGTACCTGCTAGGGACATCTTGGACCCAGGCATGATCAGAGACTTCCACAGGGAGCATCCTGAGATGCCTGGGCCGTCTGGAGCCGGTCGTGGAGGGGGGGGTACTGTCAGGGTGTAGGGTGAGGTCCCCTTTAAGAGTGGGCGGGCCATAGGTCTGGGCTGTCAGCACCTCACCTGTGGCCACTTCTGGTAATCACCCTGCTCTATATATGTCCTGTCTGTGTGTTTGTTCAGTGTTGGTTTGTTTGTTAGCGATGTCCCGTCCGTCCGGTCCAGTGCTAGTCTTCCATGTCTCGTCTGTCCTGTCCAGTCATTGGAGTCAAGTCTGCTGTGCTCCTCATGTCAAGGAGCATCCTGCGATTCATCGGTCTGTGCTGTCCTCAAATAAAAGACTTGTTTGAACTCAGCCTGCCTCCAGAGTCCTGCACTTGGGTCCTGTCCGTGATCCGTGACAAGGTGTTATCCTGGTGTTAAAGTTAACGCACCTCTGCTAACTATTTAACAATGGTTAACTATCACGATGACATTATATATATCTATATATAATGTGGATATTAGATGATAATTCCTAGCCGAGTTACTATCTCATTCCCTCATATTACATTTTTTCACTTACGCTGCTTCCATCCCATCATGTTTGCTGTTCTGGAGCTTTGAGACCAAATAATGCGGACCATATTAGATAGTGGTGTTTTATAACTAACTTTTCTCAGGAGCTCCGAATCACGTATTCCCTTTTTACCATAAATAAATGAGTTGAAATTTCTGCTCCTTTCACTTTATTTCTGAATCAAATGCTTCAGCATCAGGAGGAATGGAGGTGTAGAATGATAGAATGCAGCTCTACAGCCGTTTATAATGAAAACCTACGTAAACACACGCTGATTAAAGTTCTCTTTCACATAAAGCCATTTATAAAAGGGTAATTTTATGGTTAAAAAATCCAGCTTTCATTTACAGTAGTGTGTAGTTTGTTTTAGTAGTTACTGATGAACCAAAAGTATTGCTTTATTATAAAGAAGCTCTGTGGAGCGTCTCATAGCGGAGCAACGCAGCCTCATACAGACTCTAACTTCGTGGCCACGAGTAAATAATCTCGGTCACTTGTTGAATGATCTTGTTCCCTCTCTTCATTAATTTGAGGTAACGACTTGTTATCTCGTTCCCACGCGTTATTATTTTTCTCTCTGGCCACTCCGGGGCTTCGTACAGTCACTTTCTATATCGTTCTCTCAGGTCAAAATTAAAAAAAGATGAGGCAACATGATGCCGTCGATCATCCAGCTCAGTTCTCATGTTCCACTTTAAAATCCTGGTCGCAGAGCGTCGTTTGCCATGTTTTATGGTAGTTTTAAAAGAAAAAAGAAAGTTTTAAAAACACTGCGCTGCCATCCACCACTCTGTTTTAGACAAACTGATAAGAGGCAGGGAGACTTGAAAGTGGGCAGAACCTTGGGCGGAGTGTTGTTTACCTCGCTGTTAACTTTGATGGTGACATTAGCTAACAGGGCGACTAACCATGTTTTAAACAACCCATAGCTAAGCAGGTAAAGAATTTAACCAGCGGTTAGGGCTTAACCAGTGGTTAAAATAACCCAGTTTTGAACAAATGGGTCCCGGTAGTTATTGTTCATGGAAGTATCATTGATATCTCAGCTCAGGCCTCAGTGTTGTGGTGTGTGTGTAACACAAGAAATGTGTTAAATGCTCAATGTTGTCTTTGAAATCTAGAACTTTCTTGGTGGTTTGGCCGGATTGGAGCCTCCAGTTTTAGCACAAGTGTCTCGTGTTTGACACCCCTGCTTTAAATTGACCAGATTTTCAAGGATTCAACAATGTTTATTGATATTCCATTATAGGTTTTCCATGATATGTAATTCTGTTCCCGAGGCCCGGTCTCGGTAGAGCGCATACTTTCGCTAACACCACATTTGTCACCATGGAAACCAAGGTTATTTAATCCAGCACACCACTCCTTCTTCATTTGTCATCACTGTTTGACACAGAACAACACATATTTGCCATTTGACCGCCAACCTCTAACAAGGGTAATGACATTACTGTGTCATGTGGCATATCAGAAGATAGGGAATTGAAAACAGAACATTTTAATCGGATTAAAATTGGTCACGTTGTGATGAAAATTATTCTGTGACCTTTTTGTGACCAAGACCTTGACCTTTGACCCAATCACCCACAAAATTTAACCATCCTTCAATAAAGAAAAATCATCACTGAAAATGTCATGCAATTCAGGTCATACATACACACACGCACGCACGCACGCACGCACGCACACACACACACACACACACACACATACATACACACACGTACATACATATGTACTTATGTAAGTACATACATACATACATACATACATACATACATACATACATACACACACACACACACACACACACACACACACACACACACACACACACACACACACACACACCAGTAAATAAATAAATACACGCAGGCAAAAATGATTGTAGGACAACTCATCCACAGTTGACATTTCAGATTTTTTTTGAGAAAATAAATCCTGTATAATATTGTTACTTCTAACTGATATTTTACATATGTATATACATGGACGAGTTGTCCGTGCACCCCAGAAAAACATCACCTTGGCCCCAATATATGTTTAAAAAAGGTAATAAATAATGAAATAGTGTAAATTAGAAGTAAAATGTAAAATAGTACAAAATATGGGCACAATGTAAAATTATGTTACCAAATGACTCTTTGCAGTTGAGTTCGAGACTAAAATAGAGTTTCAAACTCAAGCGTTTTGACAAACCTCCAAACCTGAAATTATATTCTCATAGTAATAAAGCCTAAACAAATTAAATTGAACATGTAAATATTTAAGATACTTCATTGTTATTCTCCATCTGTTACTGCTTGTACAAATGGGGTTTCTCTCTCTCTCTCACTCTCGCTCTCTCTCTCTCTCTCTCGCTCGCTCTCTCTCTCTCTCTCTCTCTCATTTGTTTTTTTTTTTTTAGATGAAAATGAAAATTTTGCATCTTCTAGACCTGCATGTGTGACTTTAGGTTTCACCACCTAAGATGTACAGCGCAACAACATCTATGTCACTCTATGTATTATATTGGATCACAAAAAGCTAATTTTGATGTACATGTACATTAAAACTGAATTCTATGAATTGATGTACATGTACATTAAAACTGAATTCTAAGAATTAAGTTTTAATGTACATTTCCACACTTTTTCAACATCTGTTTGACATTATTTTGGGTTAATTTCATCACATCACATTTTCTGTTTTACATTCTCATGTAAAACAGAAAATGTGATGAAATTAACTTAAAAAAAGAGATTAAGCTACTTTGAAATATTTGGATTACACAAATAATGAAGAAAGAAAAAATTATCAGCTCTTCACAACCATGTGCATGTCCGTTGTGAACATTTCCAAACATACAGGTGCTGCATTCTATCAAATAATGATTTGACGTTAGTGGAAATGTGTGAAACTCAAATTGAACAGCTCACACGTTCTCCTTTAATTTGGGATTGTGACGCAATAAAGAGTGAGCTACAGCCCATTGAACATGCACATTGAAACAGTGTTATCCCAAGCCACTGACCTCTGTAACAAGCCTTGTTCTACCACACAATCCCAGCCTGGTGTTAATGCTCATTTCCACTCTGGGGTGAAGGAAGCTGCAGCTGTGTTGTGTTCCCTGACATGCGACATACAAGGAGGTTAAGGGGATACAATAGCTCCATCATGTAAGGAAGTCACAGAGACTGGCGGGGAAATATAAAAGGAGGGAAGTGGGCTTGGCATTAATGCGTAGCACGTACTTTATATCTGGAGCCTGATCCTTTTTTTTTTCTCCTTTCCTCTCCTGTCCTCTGTCCTTCAACAACAACAGTGCAATTACAGTTCTGATGATAATAAAAGCCCTTGTACAAGGCCAAATGCTCGCTATAGGAGAAGGTAGTTTGGTTTTGTTGTCACGTGACATGTTTCACTCCCAAATCTGTTGTTTTTAAAGCTAATATATTAAAACTGCTATATTTTCTCCATGTGAATTTAAAGAAATATGCAGCCTTTATTATTAAAAGCGACGCAAAACATTTGATGGCAGTGTAAAATAGGTTGTTGTTTAGATTTTTTGCCATCCCTCAGGAAAAACCTGACCAATAAATAAAAAAAAAAAATAAAAAAAATAAAAAAAAAAATAAATAAAATAAAAAAGCTCACCCAGTCCTTGCCTGGTCCTTGAAATCAATTCGACAGATATGAGCAGAGTTAGCAGCAGCTAGGACCAAATTTAGCCTGATGGAAAGACAGGAGCGAGGTGTGTGTGAGGCTGTGTGTGTGTGTGTGTGTGTGTGTGTGTGTGTGTGTGTGTGTGTGTGTGTGTGTGTGTGTGTGTGTGTGTGTGTGTGTGTGTGTGTAGGGAGGAGGGGTGATGGGAAACAATGGTGGAAATGCATAATGCTTCAAAACAGTGGGATCCCTGCTCCCTCTCCACCTGGGACTCAGTATGGAGGATCCCCTCTGACCATGGCCCAATTAAATCCTGCACACACACACACACACACACACACACACACACACACACACACACACACACACACACACACACACACACACACACACACACACACACACACACACACACACACACGCACACACACACACACACACACACACACACACACACACACACACGTGGAGTGACCTGCTTCCATCATGAATATGGATGTTGGAGGAATGCAAATAAAGTGAAGGCCGGCGACAAAAAGACAGTTAGAGAAAGAGAGACAGACAGACAGACAGACAGACAGACAGACACAAGACAAAGAACATGATGGGAAATGAGAACAAAGGACCAGCCCAGGTTGACGCTGCATGGATGCCTTCACTTCTCTTCCCAGCTTTGTCACGGCCACATGTCTGACTGATCCGCCTCAATAAAACACTGGAAAAAAAAGCCTAAAAAAACTGCATGCTGTGTTTTCAGTCTGCATCTTTCTTTAATGTTTTTATCCACAACAATAAAAAAAACAAAACCCTGAGCGATAAACTCACAAGTCACTCAATCAACCCCCTCCTCCACTGTTGCCTCTGTGTCTCTCGTCATTTACCCCGAGACGGAGTCGGAGGGAAGCCAGAGAGCCGAGACGCGCCAAGACAAATGTGACGGAGAATGAATCATTCTTATACGCCTTGCAAATATCTGCAGCTCCTCGGAAGAGAGGGATCTGTCAGTCAGTCAGTCTGTCTGTTGGCGGTGTGCAGACCACCATAAATATTAGATGAAGCAGAGGAGAAGCTGCCCAGAGGACACTGGTGATCCCAGATTGCAAGAAACCTCACTTAAAAGAGAAGAAATAGCTCTGACAGTGCCGGCGAGGACCATTAGGAAGCATTCATGCCTGTTTAATGGCTGTTTTTCTGCAGCTTTTCTGTAAAGGCATCATGAAAAACACCGGTGTTTGTTCTGATATACGCTTTATTAAATAAGACAAATTTCCAACGCCAGACGTACGGACGCCGTGCGAAGAAGTGCGATGCAACAGATTTTCTGCAGCGCTTAAGTAGAATAAGCAATAAAATGGATGGCTTCATAGATAGTGACATTTAATGCAGGAGAAGTGCCAAGCCAGACGTGGTGTACAGGGGTCTGCTTGTAAATAATTAATCTTTGCTCTTCATGTCTTCTTGTCAGTACAGACGAGGGGCTTGTATCCTGGCAACGCGCCATGGTTCCCACATGCTGCAGGGAAAGCGAGGCCCTCAGGGGGGAGACAATCTTCAACCTGCCTGCAGCAAGCAGCACACACACACACACACACACACACACACACACACACACACACACACACACACACACACACACACACACACACACACACACACACACACACACACACACACACACACACACACACACACACAAACAAATACGCACACCCGCACAGCAGTCTGCAGCGCGCTGGCATGCGAGAGCGTACAGCAACTGATGCTAACTAGATGTTTGTACACGTACGTGGTAAACACACACCCGTGCACATATGTTGCACGCTTCCCCAGCATGTGAAATAATTCATAATCGTGTGTCTGCACAGGCACACAACTCCCAGACAGCAGGAGCTCAGGTTCTCCTGGACACACACAAAACATATGCATGCTGGATGCAGATGTAGGGTGTCTTAGTCCGCACACACACACACACACACACACACACACACACACACACACACACACACACACACACACACACACACACACACACACACACACACACACACACACACACACACACACACACACACACACACACACACACACACACACACACACACACACACCTTACATGTCTCCGGGGTGTGCCCATTAGGGATGCTCTGGTTGGTGCCTCCAACACCAGATATGCTTGACTGGAGATTTTACATTGATTTATTTATTTATATAATTATCTCTGGGCTCCTTATCGTATGCAGACCCAGAGGTCACGGCATGTATGCAGAATTAAAACACAAGGTTTTAGCTCCGGGCAAAATAGTGAAAAGCAACTGTGATGTGGGACTGGAAACCACCCAGCACAACTGTGTCTGCTTGCTGTTTACATGTCGCTCACACCTGTTTCATTACATTCTCGTATTAAAGGAAACAGGTACGTTTGATTTGAAACTGTCCCACAAGAGGCTCTAATCCATGAAATCACAAAGCCAATTGTACACGTGGCAAAGAAACTGAATTATTGACAAATGGAGCAGAGAGTCTGTGGGGTTATTATCTTGATGTTTTCACTGTAATTTTCAGTTGGCTTGTCATAACAGTGACTTTCAATTATGAGTTTCAGTCATGACACTCTAAAGGACACAATGTTGTTATTGTCCAGCTACTGAGCAAGTGCAGAAGAACAATTTACTATGGCTGAGGTGTGAATGTGCAATGCCGTTTACCCCGTTTCCATAAAAGTTCCAGCTCGGTAGCCGTTTTTAAAAAGTTGCATTTCCAGTGAGCACAAGCACCATTGTTGCATAAACACACTCCTGAAACACACAAGTTTTCCATTTTCCCTTGAAAACTGTCATGGAAACGCATCTAATGACACACACTGTACATGTATGAAGTCACATCGTCATTGTGAATTAAATTCACCTCTTTCCTATGCTTGTTCATGTTGATATGCTTTTATCTTTAAGTTTTACAGTCCTGTAGTCATGAGCACACAGATTTGATATTGGTGCTATTTAAGTGAATCTGAAAGTTATCCTGATCACACTGAAGTGCAGGACGGAACAAATAGGATGAAATCATTGTCTGCATTTGTACATGTTCTGTGTGTTTTCACGACCGTCGGACCAGCAGTGTCGTAGTCTGCCCACGATTTCACCACTATAGACTGCAATACTGAAAAATACCTAGGGCCTGATGTCATTAGTAGAGTTTGTAATCCAAAGTGTTTGATACTAAGAAAACCCTGCAGGAGGAGGTCACAACCTGGTAGTGGGTAGTTGGTAAAAAGTCAGATATCTTTTCATTTCCTCAATATCGCAATGTACCAGTGATGCAAAAATATTTTCCATTCAATTATGTTAAAATGACCATTAGTTCAGTGTAAAATGAGCAAAAGGGTGATTCTAACTAGTAACGTCCAAAAATAACGAGGTTGTATCATTTCATCCCAATGAGAAAAACGAGAGAGAAACTGACCTTGTGCCCATTTCAAGTCTTCCGCTGCACTGATGCATC
Organism: Blennius ocellaris; assembly: GCF_963422515.1. NCBI lineage: Eukaryota > Metazoa > Chordata > Actinopteri > Blenniiformes > Blenniidae > Blennius > Blennius ocellaris. The sequence continues at coordinate 3,494,677 of NC_137657.1, read as the reverse complement.
ATGGGAGTGTTAGCGCAGTTTAAAGGCAAGGTGCCGATATTACATGCCATAGTAGTCAGATTACTGTAATGAGGAAAATTAAGTGCAGATGCAAACATTTTTAATAATATTTGATTTTGTTAAACACAATAAATATCACTTTTAATCAAAAATACACAAATACATGAGTGGGCTTTTTTAATATATTTTTTTAATCCAAAAGGGAAAGTGGAACTGAAAGGCAAAAAAATGAAGGGATCTGTAGAACTTAACAGATAATTAATTCTGAAAATTATGATACAATTTATTTCAAAAAATGAAATTTTCACCTGATAGTACATTATTCTCATTATAGAAAAGAAATATTTAGTGTTGATTTGGAAATGGTCACATTAATAGTTTATGGATTGCTTATTTCAGTGAGAGGATTGGGGAAATATTTCTCATTTGGCATGAACAGCAATCGTCTTGTGCAAGTGGACGTTAGCCTGACGTGGCGTCTTGAGGTCTTTTATCCTGAAAATATTTTCTGGATGAAGTGAAGATGATGGCTTGCTGGAGTGCCATAAAACATAAATAATCAAGACAAAGAGGCTTGAATAGAAGTGTGTTTGGATGATCATTCTTTATGAGGGCCTCCAGCTTTTGATCCATCGCTAATGCAGAGACTCATTAATCAGCGCAGATTTCGGATTTTCTCTCAGAATCTGTCCGTTTGCCATAGGCTCGGCTTCCACCTCCGTATCAAAAGACAACTTCGCAGATAAAGAGTGGAAAAAGACATACTGACTTTCACCTTTCTGTGAAGGTTTGTGTGGAATCGCCCTGTAATTGGAATAATGTGTCATGTGTGTCAGCTTTAGCAGCTCGTACGAAGCTGCCGCCTCGCTCACCGAACAGCGTGGAGCGAACACTGTAAACTACACCTGCCTCTTTTCTCTCGGCCTCGGCAGATTTATGGGAAAATAAATGGTCAAATAGCAACAGTGGAAGATTAAAAACACTCTGAGACCGTGGCTCCAAAGAATTATAGTTCGTAGATGGAAAAATAGCAAAAGAAAAGAATACAAACAAAAAATGATAAATATACTAAATGATAACAATGATAGTGAAAGTATACAATGACATCATTGATATTCTTAATAAAGGAACGTTGGTATTGATTGGTGATATACCAGAGATTATGTTCTTATCGCACAAAATAAGTTAATGAGATACGTATTTTACACACATAAGAACAGTATAAGTCTGTCTGTCTGTCTGTCTGTCTGTCTGTCTGTCTGTCTGTCTGTCTGTCTGTCTATCTATCTATCTATCTATCTATCTATCTATCTATCTATCTATCTATCTATCTATCTATCTATCTATCTATCTATCAATCTAAATATAGCTTCATGTTGACTTTTTAATTGATCAAATTAAATTTCTTGAGCACAGTTCCACTTCATCACTGAGATTAATGGAGTTTTGCTTTAAATATACTTTCCTATTACATGGTTTCATTAAAGCTTCATGTAAATCACTGTGAACTGCTGTTGAAATGTCTTTATTCTGCCCTAAAAACATATTATACATTGTCACCATATTCATCCAGCAGAGTTATGGAAGCCGGAGCCAACAGCATCTCGCTGTAAATGATGAAAAATATATTTCATGAAGCAGATTTAAAATCAAGGTTTGAAGAAAAAGGTGCAGCTCAAGCCTGCTGCGGCTCGTACAACACAGTCTCAAACACCGCTAATTATCAGTGATTATTTTTGCCTTCAATGTGAAAAATCACCACCCAGGCCAGAGATTTCTACATTAATGTCATAATGAGACTGGAAATTGGGCACATTAGCACGTATCTGCTAAAAGCACGTGATACCCATTTTTCATCCCATTTGCCAGAAATGCATTCTGCCAGTTTGGAGGACTGCTAGTTTTGAAAAAAACAAAAAAAAAAAACAAAACAAAAAAAACAACAAAAAAAACTAAACAACAAAAAACAGTGAAATAAAAAAAATAAAAAAATAAAGAAAAATCCTGCTGAGTTATTTGAGGGAGATATCGTCGTTTTATGTTTTCTTTTCTTTCGTCAGACTGACTCCGAACTGCAGGGTCGTCAAATGTTTCATACCTTAAATATGCACACACACACACACACACACACACACACACACACACACACACACACACACACACACACACACACACACACACACACACACACACACACACACACACACACACACACACACACACACACACCTGGGCAAAACTGAAGAGCCAGAAACCTTGTTTGTGCAGATTGATTGCTGAGACATATTCTGCTAATGGAATTACATCTTACATGTGTTGGCCTTCCAATTTTTTCACCAGTCAAGACTGTGTGTGTGTGTGTGTGTGTGTGTGTGTGTGTGTGTGTGTGTGTGTGTGTGTGTGTGTGTGTGTGTGTGTGTGTGTGTGTGTGTGTGTGTGCGTGCACACCTTCAGACTGGTGGTGGCTTGTTTCGAGCTGACGAAGGCCTCCTCTCTCTGGTGGGTCAGGCTAATTATTATTCTAATGGCCTCTCAGTCAGATGCAAATAGCTCTAATGGCAAAGCTACAGTAGAACGCAGGGGGGCAGCGGTGTGAGTGTGTGTGTGTGTGTGTGTGTGTGTGTGTGTGTGTGTGTGTGTGTGTGTGTGTGTGTGTGTGCATGCGTGCGCAGAGGATGGGGGTGGATGAGGAAGTACAGAGCAGAAAATGGAAGTGCACAAAATTTGATTAGCATTTATGTTGTTGCAAGATTGGATTGTTTTTGCGTGAGGAGGTGGGGGATGTTGTATGTGAGGAGATGGGGGATGTTGTATGTGAGGAGATGGGGGATGCCCTACACTGTTACCAGCCTTCGCACGTTTTTGTACCAGTCAACTGCAGAACAAGTCTGTGCAGTTTTAGCAATGTTAAAACCGCACATAAGTTAGCAGCCCGCCACACTGTACGACACAAATCCATATGAACTCAGGCCATGACATGAAGTCTACTGTGTGCAGACTGTACCATGAAAACAAAAGCTACAATGACATGAGTTGATGTGATTGTGCAACAATATGTGGTCGCGCAACAACAACAAATCTTGAACGTAAACAGGAACGGAGCTCTCTCCGTTATGGCATTTATGTGTTTGTAAAGGAGTCCCATAAAGTGCAGGAGGAGAATATGGATGCGGTCGTGGCTCAGAAAAGAAGGCGAACTTGGAATAACCATTTTGCATTGAAGTACTTGTTAGCATCTAGTAGCATTTTACGCTAGTTTACTGTTGTGGTCTTTCATTGACTCCATGTCATTGTAACAAACAGGTCTCAGGCCTTAGCAGCAGCTACGATCACCCCAGAGATCTGACACTGTCTGATATTTATTGCTGGATGTCTTTGGTCTTAAGACCATGTCAACGATCGTCCTTGAACAGGCCTCACAGTGCAGTGTAGGACCATCAATAAAAGCCTCCACACACTCTTCGGCCATCTGAGATGAAAGATTGGATCATGGGAGAATTGCTCATAAAATCGCAGCTCAAATTGGCCAGATTTTGTGCAGCGTTGTAGGACGGCCGAGGAATCGGTCGGAAGCCTGCAACCACTATCGGATTGTGTCTGATATGTGGGAAATCATAGCGGCAGCTGCTGCTGTGACCTGCAGCCTGCAGGAAACACACTCTCTCGTTTACATGGAGTGTGTTTTGTTGGAAAATGAAAGACCACAAAAGTAGATGCTGCCATTATATGCTAATAGATGCTAACAACCAGTGATGTGCCATGAGCACCAGGGTGGGGTAGGCAGTGCGTTGCATAACCAGACCACCAATGACGATACCAACAATAAATATGTATTGTTCTGTATATATTTCATGGGCAGGGTAGGCAGTGCCTACCCCAGGATAAATTGAAATGAATGAAGTATTCATTTTGATTATTTGTTTTAATTATAATATAATATAATTTATTTTTAGATTTCTTGTAGCTTACATTACCTATAGGTTTGAAAGTGTCAGCATTTTACCCAATATGGAACTCATTGACATAAAAAGGCAGATCGCTACGCTGCCTTTGGACGTAACCGTGCTATGCTAAATGCTATACATATGTTCATCAGTGAATTAAAACAGCGCTGCTACGCTCTCTGGCTAGTTGGCGGATTAACAAGCAGGATGACAGTGGTAGAGTTGATAAAGACATTTTCACAACTTTCTTTTGAGGTAAAACAGCAGCTTTTAAAAGACGGGAGACCAACACCTGAGCTACCAGACCTTCAGCAGAGGAAAGGTCAGAGAATTGTTCATATTTTCATGTCAGTTTGTGCTGCAGGAGTGCTTTCAGGACCATGGACAGCTCTACTGTCAGAGCGTGCGTTTCAGTGTTTCTAATATTTTCCAATATCTTGTTGGGAGAGTCTGGAGACTGCTATTGAATCATTGTTTAAGTTTCTTTAATGGTGTTTTACCATCTTGATTTTGTTAGATTAACACTTGCCAGCACAAAAATATTGTAGGGTCACAGAGCTGATCGCTGCAATGCATAATGGGAGTTGGGTTGGCAGTGTTTCAAATGTCTTTATCTATGGTTATAGTAGGCTTGTTAGTGATGGTAATGATTGTGTTGTGTTTTTGTTGCTTAGTTCGTGTAGTTAGTTAGTTGATCTAGTTTAGTTTAGTTTAGTTTAATATTTGGAAATTGGTGAAGGTGGTTTTGTGTATCACTTAGTCCTGCCATGGTGTTCTTGTTCGGCGTGTCAAATTAAAGCCTCTGCTGATTGCAGTTGGTATTAAGGAGGAAGCTTATTCTAATTTGTTTATGCTGTGCATGCAACGCAGTGCTCATGGCACTTCTCTGTGCATGTATGTCGTTTCATTACAGAAACAACCAAGAGTCACGAGCATCAAAGTAGCCTGCTAACAGTCACTGATTTATATTGTTTGCTTTCTGCTGTTCAATTCTGAGTTTGAGTTTTCTCTATGACTTCTCCTATATAAACAGTCCAAACCCCTGTGGACAAATTAAGAATAGCAGTAACTTTTATTGATAAAATTCAGGGAATATTTTCTTTGGTCTGTTTATATATTGAAATGTCATCCTGCAGGTCACATTGAACCGAGGCTGCATGGATTTCAATGAATTAATGATTAAACAAATGAATGAATGAATGAATGGTTAGGGTTGGGGTCATATTTCAACACATATAAAACACAAACAACAACAAATACTATCATGCCTCTCATATTGATCCCACATGACACCCTTTCATATTAAAAGTATTTTTTCCCCCAAAGCTAATGCTAATTCGATTGTAACAATCATTTACAAAGAGATTCAGACAAACATAACCCCCTCCACACACATTTTATAATAATTTTTTTGACATAAAAATCGTTTGATTTGTTTTCTGCATTTGCCTCGACACATGTTTCTTTTGATGTCAGAGTTGAAAAGTAAAACAGTTAGCGTGACTTTGAACACTTCTTTGTGTTTAATATTGGACACATGCTGACTGTCTCTCATGTCTCATTACTAATTCTGTCAGTTACAGGCTCATATGGTCCAGAGCACAAAGCCCAACATCCAGCAGCAAGGCAGTAATTGTCAGTAGGTGGAGGGCAGCGTGGCGGCGCGGCGACCTTGGTGGCCTGTTTAAGCTGCAAAGACAATGTCATGTCAGAAGAACAGAATGGACACACACACACACACACACACACACACACACACACACACACACACACACACACACACACACACACACACACACACACACACACACACACACACACACACACACACACACACACACACACACACACACAGAGGTGTGTGCTGCATTGTTTCCCTGCCCTCCAACTCCCTCATCTTCACTCAGGTCTCGCCGTGTCCCTGCGGGCTCGACTTGTGGGGGAACGTCGCGCCACACAATGAGATCACTCCCGAGGAACGCCGCAGCTCGCTCATTATCATAATAAGACGACGGATGGAGAGCGGGACGCAAACTGCAACCCAAACATGCCGCCTCGCTCAAAGGTTCAGTGGAGGAATTATTGCGGCACAAAGGCTGAGTCAACGCTTTCCAATGATTTGATTTCAAGGCCGGTGGAAGAAAAAGGGAAGGTTTTTATTTCGAGAAGCTGAATTGCGGCTGTGATTGCTGCTTCAGGCACTCGTTTAGGACCAAAAAAAAACTGCTCGTCGAACAGAGGTGAGGAAGAAAGGACAATTCAAACGCCAGACAATTCAAATGTCAGATTCAAAGCACTTCAAAATCAGAGAAAAAAAAAAGGAAAGGGGAAAAAACCCCACTTATTCTGCATCGACAATTCTAAAGGACACACATAGAGGAAGATTTGTAACCTGCAGTACAAATAACATGCAAGATCCCAGCCAATTTAACAGACAGGAATTTATTTGTTTTTTATTCAAACATTCTCATTTATCATGAATATAAATTGTAAATAGGTGATCGGGAGCTACCTTTTGATAAGTGGGGATAATTTTCATTTTCTGCAGAATTCTACTTCAGTTCATTTAAAAAGCAGCTGTTTAAAAAGGATTATTAATGTCATGCAAAGTAATATTTTCATTCAATCTTTCATCACCATTTACAATCATGTCAACAGATTCATTGTGCATCAAGATAAGCAAAATGCACACACACACACACACATGCAGGCACACACAAAATGTATATCAGTTAGTAGGAGGAAGATGCTCTATAGTCTGGAAGTACAATGGCGTTACATCAACTTCACATGGATTTTAAAAGATATTTGTTTGTGAATTTTTCATAATATCAATAATCAGTTGCTGCTCAAAGTAATGTCATCATCCTCAGCACGACGACTGTGATTCCCAGCAGATTCCCAGTATCCATGGAGAGGCAGAGGAAGTGAAGCAGCATTCCTTTGGCAGGATGGGAAGCTTTTTTTTTTTTTTTTTTTTTTACAGAGACGGGATTGTTTATTGAAGTTTGGGTCCAGCACCACAGAGTGATGTGAGGCTGGAGGGGGATGTGTGTGAACGTCAGAGGTTTGGGTTTCAGAATCGGCCTCTGGCAGCGTGTCGTCCTTACCTTCCAACACAAGGAGAAGAAGGCGTATGTGTCTCTGCCAGCATTGAACTGTGCATCAGGTTGAGTCCCTGGGCTGTGACAGCTGTGGGCTCTGAAGTGGCGTTTCCCAGAGAGCCGGCCAAACATTCCTCCCTGCTTTGTGACTCACAATGGGCACAATAACTTCAGCAACAGCTCGGCACTCAGGCGACCAGAGGAAGAGGAGAAGTGGTGGCTTGTTTTCCAAGAGTGTCAATTAACTGCTTGGCCATATAGCTTTCTCTCTCTCTTCCTCCCTCCTCCTCCTTCTCCCCCCTTCGCTTTCCTCTTTTTTTTCCCCTCCTGCTTTGCCTCACATTTGAGGAAACATTATATAGTTTGAAATACAACGCTTTCCCACTTTGTCCTAAGCTTGGCAGCGCGGCCCACGCATTGTGTAGGAGCTTAATTTCCATCCACTCTCGTCTTAAGTGCAGCTCGATTCATGTGGAGAGGATTTGAAGGCTTTCTCCCGGAGTTAAAAGAATACAAGGAAATGAGTGCCGACAAAGACGCTCAACCTGCGTGGTGGAAGGAAACGTCAGTCTGTTTCTCACTTTGTTTTTGACAGGCTGTTCGCTGGCGTACGCCTCCCATTCCCTTCTCCAACTTCAGATCACATATCAAGACACTTTTCCTCCTGCTCATACGGGCTGTGAAATGTCACATCCGACTCACCTCACACACAGAGGAACCCACACCGATTCCTCCTCCAAACTTTCCCACAATTCAAGCCTGAGAAACTGTTTAAAGATATGACTTCTTCGTAATTACATAGATGAAACAGGAAGTTCACAATGACTTTTTGTTTATAGGTATTATGAGATGAAGCTGCACAAATACATCTGCAATATTACCTGGAGTATAGGTCTCATCAGCAAAGAAAAAAGAATCATTAGGAAGAAAAATGAAAGACAGGAGACATTTGTTTTCCAAGTTGAAATGATAATCCTTCAGTGAAGTTGTTCCCCAGCATTCAGCCCATGATCAGCCTTAATTGTTTCCTTCATTATAGCAACAGTTTCTCTACTTTTCTCTCACAAGTTTCTCACACATGCTGAACTCTTTCTGATGCTCGCCTTCTGTTTTCCGTTTGAAAGTTTTAGATTTCCTGCTGTGGGGATCCAGGCTGGAGTTATCCTTAAGCTGTTCATCAAAAATATTCAACAATCACATTTTTCTGCAGTGCTATGGCAGCAGTCTGTTGTCATACAGAGAAATCTAGTGATCATAGGTGGTATACACCACTATATTTTGATGTAAATGTTTCATGATGAGCCAAACCACTGAAAAATAGTGCGATTTTTCCAATCCGGAAATGTAGAGGAAATGTAGAGCTCAGAGTGCTGTTGCATTATGGGTGTTTCTGCAAACTCACCCTGACAGACCTGCTTTGAGGCTAGTTTGACAGCAGTGGAGTAGCTAGTCAAATCAATCAATCAATCAATCAATCAATCAATCAATCAATCAATCAATCAATCAATCAATCAATCAACCAATCAACCAATCAATCAATCAATCAATCAATCCATCAGGTCCCCCCCACTTTTTTTTGTTAGCATTTGCTTGTTGGTTTCAAAGCCTCTTGTTTGAAGCGTCTTGTATGCCGGTTAGAGGAGAGCCTTATGTTCGACTACCCTGCTCTAGAAATGAGTTATTTCTTCAATCAGCAATGTTCAACTCTTCTCAAAACGTTCAGTTTCCTTCATTAAACGTGGAAAAAATGCAATCTGATGGACACACATCTCTATGAAACTCTATCACTGACATGGCCTCACCCATAAAGCACAGAATGCATGGTTATTTGTTGTGTTTTGGTCTTTTGATAAAAGCCAACTTACATAGCGGTATTTGAAGGCTCCAATTAGTGGGAAACTCTCAGGATTTAATTAGGCTAAAGTTGCTTTTACTCCAGTTTTAGAGAAAATTCTTATGCACTTATTTCCTTCTTTTTGTCAAATGCACAAAACTATACTTCATTATTCCAAACTGAGTGGAATAAAAGCATTCTTGTGTGTGTTTGTTTTTCTGGATCCAATTTAAGTAATTTTCCATGTTTTTGTTAAAGCAGTGACAATGAGTAAGTAATCTGCATAAAATTCCACAAAGCGGTATCAGCTTTCTGCGGCACATTTTCACTTAATGCATTCCAACGACAAAGCCTTTTTTTTCTCTGTCTCGCTCTGAGCTTCACTGTTTGTGTAGTCACTTCTCTCTGATGCCTCATTAATGTGTAAAAGTCGGTTTTCCTGTTTCTTATCATGGGTCCTCTCCGTTCAGACGACCTCCTCACATGACCCTCACGTCTTTGTTCGTCTATTCAGGCCTCGCTTCATAAAAGCAGCTTGGCCTCTTGTGCAGGATCCAGTCTTTATACCTGCAGCGTGCTAATTTGTCTCTGGGTAACAGGGCTTTTAGAAAGCATGAGGCAGAGCACGAGGCAATTTATTAGTCTAATTTAGAATGTCTGTCAGCAAAACGCGACGGGAGGCGGTAACTGGCTCCATGATGACAGTGCTGTGAATGGAGAGTGTCATGTTATAAAGGGAATACATACAGTCACTGTTTATTATGCTGGGTTCAGGACACTGACCTGTGTGTGTGTGTGTGTGTGTGTGTGTGTGTGTGTGTGTGTGTGTGTGTGTGTGTTTGTGCACGCGTGCGTGCGTGCGTGCGGTGGATTTACAGATACAAACACACAGATATAAAAACATCCAATCACTCGAAACTCATCTATTATCCGATGTTCACTGAGAGAAGCTGATCTTGAAATGGCCTCACACACACTTCGTCCTGTGTGTGACTCACTGCTTGGCAGAGATTTGCGTCGTCAGAAGTGGTCTCCTCGATACTCACGCTTCACCTTGCTAACATTCACCTCTAGTTTCCTGGACACGTTGTTGTTTCTTTGGCAGCCGTCGACTCGCCCTTGGTTGAAAGTATTGCATCACACACAGGAGCAATCTGTAGATTAGCAACAAAGAAACAGCAGGGATCGTTGTGAGACACACTTCCTCTCAGTCATGAGATCCATCTTCTGTTCGATGTGTGATGGGGGTTTCAGGGTGCTGGAGCCAATCCCAGCTCACATTAACCTAAAGGTAGTAAAACACTGTTGGCAGGTTTTCCACTCTACCATGATGCTATTGCAGATTGCAGCAACAAGCTAACCTAGCAAAAATGGATTTGCATTCTCCAAAAACATCCAAGAAAACTCAAAAGAAAGAATAATTGTCAGATTTTCCACAAATCCCAAATGTGGTTGCACAAAATGCCACTGATACAGTTGGTATAAAGCTGATTAACATTCGTAAACCCAGGTTAGTGGGACTTTTTGTGTCTCTGGAGATAAATGACGGAGCTCTGCAAACCACACACACATAATTTATGCATTGAGCTTTGTTCTAGACATGCCATTAAACAGTTCTGCCTTTTTGGTGTTGGTTTGCAGCTTTGGGGCCAGTGGTTATATATCTGATTCATATTTCCTCAGATCTACCATGTTACTGTGAGATTAATTCTTTGGAAGTTTTACTTCATATTTCACATTACTTAAAGCTCTCTCTCAGCTCTGAGTGGTGTGAAGAGTGTAAGAGTATTGTAATGACTGTGTTTAATGTGTTACTGTTCGTGGGTATGGGAGGGGGCGGTGTTAGCGGAAACGGAAGGAGAGGGGGTTGTTGCCGGAAGTTTTGGGAGAAGTTGAGCATGTGTTGTAGGATGAGCATGTCCTGTTCTGGTTAATAAAGTGCTGGATAAAAGAAAGAAGATTGCGTCTAGCTGCCTGAGCATTACATTGGTGTCAGAAGCTCGAGATCCGCCCACCGCACGAGCCGCTGTTCGGATCAGAGGTTGAAAATGTCCTCCGGCTCAGGTACCCGACGGCAGGTAAAGACGGAACGCGCCGAGTGTGCAATAAACATGCCGGACGATGACATGGCGGCCCCGGAGCGCGTGAAACCCCAGCAGCTCATCGTTGCCCGCTCCGCAGCGCCGCTGTTCTCCGGGAAAGGGAGCTGGGAAGCTTATCGAGCCCAGTTTGAACTGTTAGCAACCGCGGCAGGATGGTCTGAAAGCTTGCACTTTCACTGGCTGAGGAAGCAGCTGACTGCCTCCTGCTCCTGAGCCCGGAGGAGAGAGAGGACTACTCCATGCTGGTGGGAGTGCTGCAGAGGCATTTCGGGCTGTTCAATCTAAAAGACTCTCTGCGATGTGAATTTAAGCACCGTGTCAGACGCCCAGGTGAGCACCTGCGATCCCTGGCGCACGAGATTGAGATCCTGGGCAGACGTGCCTACTGTGGAATGCCAAGCACAGTCCTCAATGAACTTGTATGTGACCAATTCATACATGCACTGACACCGGTGGAGCTACGCCTGCATGTGCAGCTCTCTCACCCTGCAACGTTGAGCGAGGCGCTTGACCTGGCCCTGGAGAGGGAGATAGCCACCTGTGCCTTAACGCCAGCAGCTTCCACTCCCAAAATGGCCACTGCTGCACAAGAGCTGCCGGAGCAGAGACCAGCGTGGGCAGATGAGCTGGTGCATGCAGTGAAAAACTTGTCAGTAGGACCCCAAGAGAGTGGCACACAGCGCAACCTTCCTGCTGTGTGCTGGGGGTGTGGTCAGCCAGGACACACACTCCGCCGTTGCCCGGGGGCTAAAGATCAGCAGGGAAACGGGAGGGGGTCCGTGTAACCCGGATCACACGGACCTCATCATCCATTCACCGGGAGCCGCATGCTGACGCAGTAGAGGCTGTGGGCTGGACAGAGGCAGGTTACCGCTGCCATGTTCCCGTTGTGGTTGGAGAAGTCTCCTGCCCAGCCCTCGTGGATACGGGATCCACTGCCACCCTGCTGAGGCCCGACGTTGTTCCAGAGGGGACCGTCTTGGAATCGACTTCAGTTAAACTGCGGACGGTGACTGGCCAGACGGCTGAAATGAAAGGCAGAGGAACGTTTGTCTTCACTGTTGGGAGGGTGGCAGTGACTTTTTCAGCATGGGTAGCTGAAGTGAAAGACCCATGTGTTCTGGGTTTGGACTTTCTCAGAAGCCTGGGGTGCGTACTGGACCTCGGGGCGGGTGTTCTCATCCTGCCTGGTGGGCAAGCCATCCAAATGATCCCGCCCCTCAATCAGGCCCCCCCAGTGATGCCCATTTTATGTGCGGCTACACACTCTGAGTTGGTTGACCCACACCTGGCCGACACCCAGTCCAGTCCACCTCCGGGCCCCATTCCAGCTGTGCTTCCTCCAGATGTCATAACCCCTCCCCTGCAGCAGGTGAACATTCCAGCTGAGCGAATGGAGGCTGTCCGCAGCATCTGGCAAAGGAGCTGTGCCGGCCTGGATGGTCAGCAGCAGACAGAACTGTGGGAAGTGCTGTGGGAATTTAAGGACATTTTCGCCCTAAATGAAAATGAGGTTGGACTCACACACCTGGTGGAACACCACATTGACACTGGGGATGCACGGCCCATCAAGGTCCGGCCTCGCCGGTTGCCCTTCGTGCGTCAGGAGGCTGCCGACAGTGAGGTCCAAGCCATGCTGGAGGCGGGGATAATTGAGCCATCGGACAGCCCTTGGTCATCAGCTGTTGTCATGGTCCCCAAAAAGAAAAGCACTAAGTGGAGGTTTTGTGTGGATTATCGACCCCTCAATAAGGTGACAAAGAAGGACTGTTACCCCCTTCCTTGTGTTGATGAGACCCTTGATTTGGTGTCCGGTTCTTCATGGTTCTCATCGCTTGACCTGCGCAGTGGGTACTGGCAGGTACCCGTCTCCCAAGAGTCAAGACCAAAGACCGCATTCAGCACCAACAGGGGGCACTGGCAGTTCAAAGTCCTCAGTTTTGGACTGTGTAACGCGCCCGGGACTTTTGAGAGGCTCATGGACAGTGTTCTCACCAAAGTGCCTCGACAGGAGTGTTTGGTGTACCTGGATGATGTCCTCGTTCACGGGAGGTCATTTAGAGCGGCGCTGGACTCTCTGAAGCTGGTGCTTGGGAGGATTGCAGCTGCTGGATTAAAGCTGCACCCAGAGAAGTGCCACTTCATGCAGCGTGAGGTGGAGTTTCTGGGACACAAAGTGGACGGAGATGGCATCAGCACTCTGCAGGAGAAGATCCAGGCCATCAGGGACTGGCCAATCCCATGCAACCAGAAGCAGCTCAAAAGTTTTCTTGGACTGGCTTCCTACTATCGTAGGTTTGTCAAGGGTTTTTCCTGCATTGGAGCTCCCCCCTTTTCTGCCTCCTTCAAAACAACCAGCCTTTCACCTGGTCAGCAGACTGCCAGGAGGCATTTGCTGCTCTGAAGCAGGCCCTTACCAAGGCTCCCATCCTCGCCACACCGGACCCCACCTTGCCATTCATGCTGGATACAGATGCAAGTGACGTTGGAATGGGAGCAGTGCTGGCACAGGTGGGTCCCGACGGGGAGCGGGTGGTGGCTTACTTCAGTCGTGTCTTCAACAAGAGTGAGAGACGCTACTGTGTGACCAGACGCGAGCTACTGGCTGTGGTCCTGGCTGCCCGGCACTTCAAGTACTATCTCTGCGGCGTGCCCTTCACCATCAGGACGGACCACGCAGCCCTTCAGTGGTTGATGTCCTTCAGGGAGCCGGAGGGCCAGGTGGCGAGATGGCTGGAGGAGCTGCAGTCTTTTCACTTCGCTGTGGTGCATCGCCCCGGGGCCCAACACGCCAACACTGACGCCCTGTCCCGGCGCCCTTGTACACTGACTGGCTGTGGGTACTGCGACCGCAGGGACGCCAGAGAAATGGAGCTCCGGGGAGAGAACAGACATGCTGCTCTTTGGAGGTTGTGGGGGCTGCAGATTGGTCCTCTCAGCAGGAGGATGACAAGGAGCTGAAACCTGTCCGGCAGTGGGTCCGGAATGGCCAGAGACCACCCTGGGAAGCAGCGATGGGCCTGTCTAGAACCGTGAAGAGCCTGTGGAGTAAGTTCAGCACACTGCGTGTGCTGGATGACGTGCTTCAGCGGGCATGGAAGGAACCGGCCACCGGGGAGGAGAGGTGGCAGGTGGTTGTCCCTAAAACCCTCTGAGAGGCAGTACTCCAGGCCTGCCATGGGAGCACAGGTTCAGGACACTTTGGGAACACGAAGACCCTTCGACGGCTGCAGCAGGGGTTTTACTGGGGGCAGCACCGCCGTGATGTGGAGGACTTCTGTCGGCGCTGCGATGAATGCGCAGCCTACAAAGGCCCACAGGACCAGTCACGTGCCCCTCTACAGCAGCAAGCAGTAGGGGAACCCATGGAGAGGGTAGCGGTGGACATTATGGGCCCATTTCCTGTTTCAGACAGAGGAAATAAATATGTGCTGTGTGCAATGGACTATTTTACTAAGTGGCCAGAGGCCTATGCTCTCCCAGATCAGGAAGCTGAAGCAGTGGCTGATGCGCTGTTGGAAGGCATGTTCAGCCGGTTTGGAACACCCGACATCATCCACAGCAACCAGGGACGGAACTTTGAGTCCAGGGTCTTTGCTGCCCTGTGCGACCGGCTGAATGTTCAAAAAACACGCACAACACCGTTGCACCCACAGAGTGACGGTTTGGTGGAGCGCTTTAATCGCACGATGCAGCAACAGCTAGCTATCCTCACCGCAGCCCACCAGTGTGACTGGGACAGACATATTCCTCTGGTCTTGATGGCCTATCGCTCTGCTGTCCAGAGCTCCACGAACTGTACCCCTGCCATGCTGATGTTGGCGCGGAAGATTCGGACGCCAGCTGAGCTTGCTTTTGGACGACCACCTGACACTGTTGGGGATCCACCAGGACTGGAGTACGCGAGGAAACTGCAGGACCGCCTGGAGTCAGCTCACACGTTTGCCAGGGACCAGCTAGAGAAAGCTGGTTCGAGGCAAAAGCGGAACTACGACCTGAGGAGCAAAGGCAGAAGCTTCAAGGCCGGTGAACTGGTTTGGGTCTACACACCCAAATGAAAGAAAGGACGTTGCCCAAAGCTGGACAGTCATTGGGATGGCCCGTGCAGAGTTCTTGAGCAGGTGGGGGAGGTGATTTACCGAGTTCAGGTTCCCCCCAGGGGTCGGAAAGTAGCCCTCCATCGAGATAGACTGGCACCCTATAAAGGAGGAGTCCTCCCTTCATTTGAACAAAGTTCTACCCCGCCGCAAAGCCCAGAACACTCAGCAGATGCAGTTCCCTCTGCCTCCCCTCCTGTGACACTCAGCCAGCCTCTGGTGACGGCTGAAAATGAACCAAGGCCAGTTCTTCACAGGCCACAGAGACAGAGGCGGAGGCCCCGTCGGTTTGAGAACTATTTCATGTCCCCTCGAGGGCGAGGGGTTTCATAACGGGGGGGGGGGGGGGCAGTGTAATGACTGTTTAATGTGTTACTGTTCGTGGGTATGGGAGGGGGCGGTGTTAGCGCAAACAGAAGGAGAGGGGGTTGTTGCCGGACGTTTTGGGAGAAGTTGAGCATGTGTTGTAGGATGAGCATGTCCTGTTCTGGTTAATAAAGTGCTGGATAAAAGAAAGACTGCGTCTAGCTGCCTGAGCATTACAGTATGTCAGGCAGCCCCTCTAGGTCTGATTCAGGAGTGATAGGAGGAGGGATGGTGAGATTGGCTGCAGCTTCAGATCGGTGGCTGCAGTAATAAAGTCACCGTGCCAGACTGTTGCGCTGAAGAGCAGCTGTGTTATGGCTTGAAGTTAGAACCCTAAAGCAGAGCCCAGAGACTGATCGAACAGAGTTCAAATTTTATTTTTCCAAGCAGCAGGCAGGACAGGCAGTGGAGACAGGGGGCTGGCTGGCAGGCTGGCAACGACACTCCAGGAGAGGCACAAAAAACCTGAGTACAGGAACAAGTATTAATATCAAAAAAATGGCAGAGAACTATACTAGGATCCGAACAGGGCACTACCAAGTAGACGGAATAATCTGGCAGAGGTGTGGAGTGAGAACCAGGGTTTTGAAGACTGTAATTAGTGTGGAGTAGATTCAGGTGTGCCTCACTCTCCTGGAGGAGCCAGCCATGCCCCCTGTCACACACGCCCTGCACAGAAACAGAAAAAGGGAGGGGGAACAGACAACAGCAAAAACAGATCCCTAACAGTACCCCCCCCTCAAGGGGCGCCACCCGGCGACCGACCGGGCTTGTCAGGGTGCAAGGAATAAAAGTCACTGAGGAGAGTGGGGTCCAGAATCAGAGAGCGAGAAATCCAGGAGCGATCCTCAGGACCATAACCCTCCCAATCCACTAAATATTGGAAGCCACGGCCCCGCCGACGCACATCCCAAATACTTTGCACCGTAAAGGCCTGGTGACCGTCAACAAGCCGGGGGGGCGGAGGGGGCTCGGCCGGAGGGCTCAAAGGGCTTGTTGTGACTGGCTTCAGCAGAGAAACATGAAATGCTGGATGGACATTCAAACACGGGGGCAACTTCAGTCTAACAACTGATGGATTGAGGACTCGGTCTATTGCATAGGGCCCAATGTACCTGGGATACAGTTTACGGGAGTCCGTTTGCAGTGGCAGATCGCGGGTTGAAAGCCAAACTCTCTCACCAGCCTTGTAGTTGGGGGCGGGTGATCGACGGCGGTCAGCCAGTCTCCGGTTCCGAGTCGCAGTCCTAGCCAGGGCTGCCCGAACCTCATGCCAGACACGCCGGGCTCTGCGAAGATGTTCCTGAATAGAAGGAACTGCCACCAATGTCTCCTGGGAGGGAAAAAGGGGAGGATGGAAACCATTAGCGGCCTGGAAAGGTGACATACCCGTGGCTGTGGAGACCAGTGAGTTGTGCGAGTATTCAATCCACGCAAGATGGGTGGACCAGGAAACCGGATAGCGGGCAGTAACGCAGCGTAGAGCGGCTTCCAGGTCTTGGTTGGCCCGCTCCGTCTGGCCATTGGTTTGTGGGTGGTATCCAGAAGACAAGCTGGCAGAGGCCCCGATAGCCTGACAAAAAGCTTTCCAAACGCGTGAGGTAAACTGGGGTCCTCTATCTGACACGATGTCCTACGGTATACCGTGTAATCTGAAAACGTGCTGAACAAGCAGGTTAGCAGTCTCCAGCGAAGAAGGCAGTTTAGATACCGGAACATAATGTGCAGTCATAGAGAAACGATACACAATAGTCATTATGACGGTGTTACCTTCTGATGGAGGGAGGCCTGTCACGAAGTCCACAGATATGTGAGACCATGGACGGTGAGGAATTGGGAGTGGACGCAAAAGACCAGCAGGGGCACGGTGAGAGGCCTTACTACGAGCACAGACGGAGCAGGCAGAGATAAATTCCTTAATGTCAGAGAGCATGGAGGGCCACCAGAAGCGCTGTCGTACTAGAAATGCAGTGCGGTGGTAGCCAGGATGGCATGCTAACTTGGAATCATGGCCCCACTGAAGCACTGAAGATCGTGCTGAAGGAGGAATGAACAGAAGACCAGGTGGGCATTGCTCAGGTGTGGGATGACCGGCCTGGGCCTCCTGAACCACTCTTTCCACATCCCAGCAGGCCGCTCCAATGATGCAGGAAGAGGGTAGTATGGTCTCCACTGAATCCTTCTCCAAGGGGGTAGCAAACTGGCGAGATAGGGCATCAGGCTTAACGTTTCTGGATCCAGGACGGTAGGTGAGGGTAAAGTTAAACCTTCCCAAAAAAAGTGCCCATTGAGCCTGATGAGCATTCAGCCTGCGGGCAGAACGAAAGTAAGAAAGATTCTTATGGTCAGTCCACACCACAAAAGGTTCTGCCGCTCCCTCCAGCCAGTGCCTCCATTCCTTCAGAGCCAGGACCACAGCCAGGAGTTCACGATTACCCACATCATAGTTCTTCTCGGCAGGACTAAGCTGGCGAGAATAGAAAGCACAGGGATGGAGCTTCTGATCCGAAAAGGTGCGCTGAGAAAGAACCGCTCCGATTCCAGAGTCCGAGGCGTCCACTTCAACCATAAACTGAGCGGTGGGATCTGGATGGGACAGGACAGGAGCTGAGCAAAAGAGTGTCTTTAATTTAACAAAAGAAGCCTCTGCAACAGCTGACCAAATAAAAGGTGACTTAACAGAGGTCAGCCTTGTCAGAGGTGCAGCTACCTTGCTGTAGTCACGAATGAATCGACGATAAAAATTAGCAAAGCCCAAAAATCGCTGTAGCTGCTTCCTGTTGGTGGGAGTTGGCCATTCTGCAACTGCCTTTACCTTGGCAGGGTCTGCTCTTATCCTCCCCCTCTCCACTACAAAACCAAGGAAGTGTACAGTAGCCGCATGAAAATCACACTTTTCCGCCTAAACATACAGTCTGTTTTCAAGGAGGCGCTGGAGGACCAGTCTCACATGCTGAACATGTTCTTCCACAGAACGAGAAAAAAATCAAAATATTGTCAATGTACACAAAAGCAAATCGGTTTAACATGTCTCTCAAAACGTCATTAACAAGGGCTTGAAAAACCGCAGGAGCATTGGTTAACCCGAAGGACATCACGGAATATTCGAAATGTCCCAGCGGGGTGTTGAAAGCGGTTTTCCATTCATCTCCCTCTTTGATTCGAACTAAGTGGTAGGCGTTACGGAGGTCTAACTTGGTGAAGATAGAGGCCTCATTGAGGGAACTGAACGCAGTCTATGAGTGGGAACTTGTTCTTCACTGTAGTGTCATTGAGACCTCTGTAGTCTATAAAGGGACGGAGAGACTTGTCCTTCTTTTCCACAAAAAAGAAACCAGCTCCTACCGGAGATAAAGATGGCCGTATGCGTCCCGCTGCCAAAGAGTCAGTTATGTAAGCCTCCATGGCCTCCTTCTCTGGTTTAGCGAGGTTATACAGTTTAGTAGTGGGCAACGGAGCACCTGGGATTAGGTCGATACCGCAGTCATAGGGTCGATGAGGAGGCAAGGATAACGCTCGGTCCTTAGAAAAAAACCTCCTTGAGGTCGTGATACTCACAAGGTACTCCAGAGAGATCTATGGGCTTGGGAGGTTCCTGTGTGAGGACCGTAGTACGGGGAATGGCAGAATGAAGGCAGTGTGTATGGCAAAAAAGGCTCCAATTAATTATGGCTAATGAAGACCAGTCTATGTGTGGGTTGTGTGACCTCAACCAGGGAAGGCCCAACACTAAGGGTGACGAAGGTGCAGGGACTACATAGAGTGAAATTCTTTCGTGATGATTCCCTGAGAGCAGTAATGAAACTGGGGCAGTACGATGGGTCACGGTGGCCAGTGACTTATCATCTAGAGCAAAGACTGACTTGGGTTTAGGAAGGGATTCAATGGGGATGTTACACTGGGAAACAAAGTCACAGTCAATGAAGTTGTCGTCGGCCCCTGAGTCTACCAAGGCAGAAACGGCAAATGAATCTTGATTACATGTTATAGTTCCTGGAAGTTGAATGCGTCGGGTGGAGGGGTCAGAAGGAGAATGGCTCACCAGTGCCCCTCCCGTGGCTGATGAGCTCGCTCTTTTGGGCACGACGGACAGTTGGGCACGATGTGGCCAGCCTGACCACAATACATACAGAGCCTTTGGTTTATGCGCCTTTGTCTCTCCTCCGGAGAGAGTTTCATTCTTCCCAACTGCAAGGGCTCCTCGGTAAAGAGTGGTGAGACGGCTGAAGCTGGGGCAGGAGGAGCAGCGGTCCATGACTGTTTGGCAGGACGGAGTGCAGACGAGGCTGGTAGGAGGGATGGTCTGGAAGATGAATAGGAGCCACGTCTAACTGATCTCTCCCTACGTCTCTCCCTTAAACGATCATCCAAACGAATTGCCAAAGAAATCAATTCATCAAGAGAGCTTGCCTCATCACGTGCAGCCAGTTCGTCCTTAATTTCCTCACTTAAACCCCGAAAGAACACCCCCTGTAGGGCCTTCTGATCCCAACCACATTCTGCAGCTAGGATACGAAAATCAATGGAGTCGGACGACACTGTACCACCACCCTGATGCAAAGAGAGTAGTCTGTTACTTGCTTCCTTTCCTTGTAGTGGGTGGTCAAAAACCTTGCGCATTTCAGCTGTAAAAGCCGCTAAGGTATTACAAATAGGTGAATTACTGTTGGCTAAAGCTGATACCCAAGCTGAGGCCTTGCCGGCAAGTAAACTCATAATGACAGCCACCTTAGCTTTATCATTAGAATATGTTAATGGTTGCTGATCAAAAACTAGTTTACATTGATGGAGAAACTGACTACATGTCCCTGCTTCCCCTGAATACCTGGACGGTGTAGGAATGAATGGTTCTCGGGGTTGGGCTGGTTGGTTGCCTGGTTGAGCTGGAGATGGAGCTTGATTTGGAGAGGCAGCAATGGCAGGAGGATCCGGTGAGGTAATTGAAGTCAGGTGGGAAGCCATTTGTTCCAAACGAGAACCAAGCTGAATCACATCGGCAGATAGCTGGGCTAGGGAACCCATAACTTCTCTTAAAGCTGTTTCACGTTGTCCAACTCGGGTTCCTTGTAAGGCTAGTGCCCGTTTCAATCTCTCAGCTTCTGCGGGGTCCATGCTTGGCCAGATTATTCTGTTATGGCTTGAAGTTAGAACCCCAAAGCAGAGCCCAGAGACTGATCAAACAGAGTTCAAAAATGTATTTTCCACACGGCAGGCAGGACAGGCAGTGGAGACAGGGGGCTGGCTGGCAGGTTGGCAACGACACTCCAGGAGAGGCACAAAAAACCTGAGCACAGGAACAAGTATTAATATAAAAAAAATGGCAGAGAACTATACTAGACTTCCAACAGGGCACTACCAAGTAGACGGAATAATCTGGCAGAGGTGTGGAGTGACAACCAGGGTTTTGAAGACTGTAATTAGTGTGGAGTAGATTCAGGTGTGCCTCACTCTCCTGGAGGAGCTGGCCACGCCCCCTGTCACACACACCCTGCACAGAAACAGAAAAAGGGAGGGAGAACAGACAACAACAAAAACAGATCCCTAACAAGCTGAGCTGTAAGGCAAAGCTCTCTGTTTACCGGTCGGTTTACATCCTCATCCTCACCTCTGGTCATAGACTTTGGGTCAGAGAGAAAGAAAGCGATCTTGGGTTCAAGTTATGGAAAGGATTTTCTCATCAGGACAACGGGAATCACTCTTCACGATAGAGTGAAGAGCTCAGCCATATGGGAGAGACTGAATGTTGAGCAGCTACTCCTTCACATTGAGAAGAGCCAGCTGAGGATGATGGATGGATGGATGGATGGATGGATGAATGGATGGATGGATGGATGGATAGATCACACTGCATGCTGTACATTAATCTACTCAGACTCACTTCACTAGTTTGCGCAATCTCGAATATGTGGCAGATATTGAATCTTACTAAAAGAACAGCAGCCAGATGCATTGTGTATGTTATTTGTTATGTACATCAGAATCGTTCTTCAGTGACAAGCATGTGTGGATCAGCTTCTACATGAGTGTGCACACAACATCACATTTGCATCCATTTTTTTATACCCATAAACCTTCATTTGACCAGGGAGTGACTTATTTGAATCCAACTGCAAAAACACATACAGAGTATGACTGTGATAATTGTATTTATTCCAATTTGGAAACAAAACAATATCACAGATTGCACCTGGGAATTTATTCACAATTGTCTGGAAGATCTGGTCCTTCACACTGTTGTTCATTCAAAACTCGCCCAAGGATGCATCAATGCCGACATGGTCATCCTGAAGGAGCATCTGTGCTACTTGGCTGGACTGCAGTGTGTGTAGCCGTAGGTTCACTGCATACCTGCGTGTGTGTGTGTGTGTGTGTGTGTGTGCGTGTGTGTGTGTGTGTGTGTGTGTGTGTGTGTGTGTGTGGCTCTGTCTTTCAGCTGGTGGGTGGCAGTGCTGAGCAGGACCAGCTGGCCAGCTGTACTGGGCACCACGGCGCCCTCCGACCTGCCGCTGGTGGGGGATCCGGGCTGATGGTGGCACGGCCATAAATCCACGGACACTGAGCATGTGGAGGCATTCAGGAGGCAGACACATAACCTGCTGCCTGCCGGCATGTTGCCCCCCCGCACTGCCCCCAGCGCTGCCCCCCTCCACAGCAGCCCCTTTGCTCTCTGTCAAGTGCAAATTGTTCCCATGGAAATAGGGAGGCACAGTGCTGTTATTAAAGAGAAAACTAAACAATAAGCTTCATGTTGCAAAAGTGACCCTGAGTTTTACACATATTGACAACCAAACCCACAATAATCCTCTTTTGCCCCCGACAGTGAAAACCCAATGACAGAGGAGATGAATAATGAATGACTGACATTCAATCCATAGCAAACCCCCCCTAAAAAAATAAATAAATAAGGGGAGAACAAATGAGCAAACACCCCCCATGACTTTAACTTCTATTTGTCATATGTGTCACATACAAATTCAAGACTGTGCTGATTGGATTTTGATGAAACTTGGGATAATGATGCGTCTCGCACCAGCGTTCCTGCTCTCTTCACGCCGTCATTATCCCAGACTGCTGACTGGATTTTCATGAATTTGGGAGAATAGTTGCAGGTCACCATTTTGCTCTCACACACTCAGCTGTAATCCAATAGAAATGCAATTGCAAACATAAATAAATAATGACAAATGTCACATCTTTTCATGGCCAAAACTGCAGATGAGAAGCAACTTAGGCTGTTCGAGCCAAACAAAAAAAAAAAAGAAAAGAAAGAAAAAGAAGCCTAAATGTCAGCTGCCGTGTTCATTACATGACATTTTAGAGATCAACCCTGAAATGGCTTGTCTAATTCTGGTATTTGGAGGAGTAAACAAACACAAGTCTATGTAATTACAGACTTAATTAACTCAAGAGCTTGAGTAGAAGACGAGCACAAGGAGACCACTGAGGACCTTTTCTCTAGTGTGTGTGTGTGTGTGTGTGTGTGTGTGTGTGTGTGTGTGTGTGTGTGTGTGTGTGTGTTTGATGGCTGTTTACATGACAATGGTGCTTGGAGCCCCTGAAAACACAACTTTTTGAAAATGCATGTGAATCGGGGGAAACGCATATTTTCACTCCTACTGCTTTAAGTATTAGTTTAAACCCCTAACAAAATGTATGTTGTTTGAGCTCACCCTCTCTGTTAATATATATATATATATATAGTGGTGTGCACCTGAGGGGGAGGTTCTCCCAAACAGAATGGAGTGGGTGTGTCGGTGACGTGGTGTGGTGTTGGTAGTGGGGAGGAGTTATAAGGGGAAGTGCGGTGACACAAGGGGGTTGGTTTTGACAGGTGAACGGTCAGTGGCTCACACACATATATATAAGGCATCAGTGTAATAAAGCTATAAAGACATTTAGGGTTTTAAGTTGAGGTTGTAGTTTTAATTGCTCTCAGTATCTGGGGTAGACTGGTGTCACCTCAATGGTGAGGTGAAGTAGCCATGATCGTCATTTCAGTCTAATAAATAAATGAGGAAACAATGTTCACATCTTCATCTACTTATAGTTGTAGTACTAACATTTTTTCTTTTAACTCTTTCACTCTTGAATTGCTGCAGAGCTCCATATTTAAAGCTTTAGAGTTGTTACCGGACTGATTCATGGTTTCACTCTTGAGTTGACGCCTGCGATGTGGAATTAAATGTTTTAATTTGGTGATTTACTTTCTGTTTTTGTCTTCAAGTATCCAACTGTGACGAGGATGGCCTCAGGTACTTTGAAACTAATTGTAAACAAGACACATACCTGACACCTGAAACTCGACTGACCTCATTAATCTGCTGTGGAGGTCATCGGCTGATGTTCATGTGCTTACACGCTGATCTCTGACAGCCCTTCAGAGAACAACCAAACAGTGATTGTGTGTGTTGATGCTGCAGGAATATTAAATTAGAGCTGATTCACTGCACCGACAGTGGAACTTGAGTCTTTGCTTCTCAGGTGAAGAGACTGATTCAGACTGTTGATGATGCACACGTTCTGCATTAGTACATAACTTATTATTGTGGCTATCAGTAGGAAATTTAGTATCATACTGCACTGCTGACCCGTTTTGATTTGATTTATGATCTCATGCAAGCTGTGAGTGATTTAACTGATAACAGGTCTATTGTAGAGGCGTTGAATAAAGATCTGTGGACTCTGTTACCACTGTCAGGCTACTTCAGGACAAACAAACACATTTTTTTCACAAAACGTGTTCATATCTTTTAAAGTATTTCAGTTAACCAACAAATGAACAAATGGGTAGCGTTGTAGTAAAGGTTTGTGGTTAGGTTTGCCTCTTGAGAGACTCCTTGATAGAAACATTTACCCACATGTACATCTTGAATATTTTCTCATAGTTTGTAAATTCATGTGAAAAGAAAAATCCCTCCTCTGGTTTTAATTCCCTCCTAATTTAAGATCTTAAAATCTACACTTCTGGCCTGCACTTCATTGCACTGATCAGTGGTTATTTACAGTGATCAGCCCTCGAGACCACAGTGAAATTAAGAAGTTAGGCTGATTGGATTATAATTGAGCTGCATTACATCAGAAGTTTGTCTCACTGATTCACATCAAGTCTCATTTCTTCCAGCACAAATATTGCTAAAAACTTTCAAGCTGATTTAAAGTTTACGTGTGGAAATGTATAGAAGAAAAACAACGCAGAGGCATCGTGGAGTTTCTGGTACTAAGGGCTGATATCATGCTAAATAAAGAGGGGGTTTAACATTAGTATCAGCCACCGTGGCTGTCTTGATCGTCCTGAACGCAGCATGAAAGCCTGCATCCATAGCAACCTGTCATAAACATTACTGGTCTGTAAATCAGGTTCTTTTACACTGAAATTGTCAGGAGTCACACACCTCGCTCCAGCACCGGATCCTCTCTGGCACTCCTGCAGGCAATCAGATAATTGATTGTCAAGCAGTCTTAAGCCCTGCAGGGAGGAGGGTTCGGTGCCAGAGGATTGCTAGTCTTCACTCCGTGTGGAGGTGCGTCGGTGTTGTCCTCCCCGGGGGGTGAGTGTCCTCCCCGGGGTGGTTCCTGTTCCTGTTCCTGTTCCGACGCCGGCTCCAAGAAGTTCCCCGTCCGGGTCCCGTCCCGGCTCCAAGAAGTTCCCCGTCCGGGTCCCGTCCCGGTTCCGTCCCCAGAAGTTCCCCATCCGGGTCCCGTCCCGGTTCCGTCCCCAGAAGTTCCCCATCCGGGTCCCGTCCCGGTTCCGTCCCCAGAAGTTCCCCATCCGGGTCCCGTCCCGGTTCCGTCCCCAGAAGTTCCCCGTCCGGGTCCCGTCCCGGTTCCAAGAGGCCCCCCCTGAGATTCCCCCGGGCCCCGTCCCCGTTTCCAAGAAGCCCGCGAGTTCACCGGGCCCCGTCCCCGTTTCCAAGAAGCCCGCGAGTTTCCCAGGCCCCCAATGCCCGAGATCCCCGAGAGGCCCCCCCCTGAAGATTCTCACGGGTCCAGTCCCGGTTCCAAGAGGCCCCCCAGAGTTCCCCCGGGTCCCGTCACCGTTCCAGCTCCCCTTTCCCTGTTCCCTCAATAAACATTTACCGTTTGCAAACTACTTCCTGCTTGAGGTCTGCTTTTGGGTTCAGGACACTCCACACGCCGGCTCCCCGCCGTGACAGAAATTCTAGAAATCTTGCTCAAGCTAATGAATGACACATTCTCACATATCACATGTTTTATCTTACACAGACAAAAAAAGGTCAAAATGAATCACGTTTATCAGGATGAAGTGGTTCAAATGTCAGGTTCAGCAAAGCTGTTATGTAACAAGAAGTGATCAGTCATTGTTGATTCACACAGCTTTTTACAATCAAATTTAGATTGTAATATATCCATAAGGCGTGTCTTTTAATAGTATTAAAATGAGTTTAATCCTTTTCACATTACATTTTAAAATGATAATTCCTTTTGAAATAAATTCCAAATTTGCAAATTGCATATTGGTACAAAATGTAGACATTATAAAGACGTCGTAATTGAGACAATTACAAGTAACACAAACGTTGCTTTTACAAATAACTAGAGAATTTCAAACAGTCTCTGTCACTTTTGAAGAAGAACTTAGAAGTAATCAGTAACGGTGATCAGGCAGCTGCTTGATCCATGATGAAGTTGGACTGTTGTTACGGTTACTCTAAACTCTAAAACCACCAAAAAGTTTTGTTTTCCCCATTTCCACGGAGACAAAGTTAGTGTTCTGAAAAAGTTCTACTTTAGGAGCTGTTTTCAAAATGTTGCATTTTCTATGGTTGTGAGGACAGTTGTTGTGTGAACAGATGTCCAAAATGCAACAAGAGTTTTCATTTTTCGCTTCAAAATGTTGTGTAAACTGACCTAAACTAGACAAGAGCACATAGTGGTACTCTTACATCATCACAGAGAACATACGGTACACACTTCCACCTTCACACATTCATGTTCCACACTCAAGTCAATGTGTTTACCTTCAAGATATTTCATTTTCATCAAGAGATCATTCCATTTAATTGGATTTGTTCAATTCATTTAAACTTATTTAACCAGGAAACAGAAACCCAATGAGATGAGGATCTCTTTTACAAGGTGACCTGGCCAAGAGGTCTGAAGCTCACATCACATCCTCAGATTTAAAACATTTTAAACTGTTTTTTTTAAGTCACAATTAACAGTATACACCAGTTAAAGTACAGACTACTATTGACAACATTAAAAAGATAAAATGCAGATTTTGTGCAGCAGATTGGAATAAAGTGTAATAGAATTTTCAGGTGCATTTGTTCACTGTAAAAACTTTAAAAAGAAGAACACTGATTAATGGAAACTCACTCTTTGATGAGTCATAAAGACTGGAAATGATTTGAAGAAACTCGTTGGATTGCATTTGGAGAGTTTTCCAGAAAGAGGAGGCAGAGAAACTGAAAGCTTGCTGAAGGAGGATGCAGGTGAAGAATGTTACTGGAGCGTAGGGAGTAACGGCTGCTGGTTCCCTGGAGAGGAGAACAGGAGGGAACCAAGCCAAGAAGAGCCTCGTACACTAAGGTCATCTGGTAAGTGAACCTCCTCCGAGCAGCCTTTCGAAAAATTGAATTTCCTCTGTTTCCTCAGTGGTGGAGCGATGGAGTCGGAGTGTTGTAAAGATTGTGCTTTCCGTGGCTCCAAGCACTGCTGTCAAGTAAACAAGCACCACAAAAAAACAAACGTTTTCCTTTTTCACTTGAAAACATTGTTGTGTAAATGGGGCCTCAGATTTTCTAGATTATCTAATTTTACATTCCAGATGATGGAGATTGAGCCACAATAAACAGCTTTATTCAATCATTCATTTCAGACACAACACAAAATATTCAGCAGCAATCAGTAATGTTTATCTTTTAACAATTCACATGTGACTGATTCCAGGGTTGACTTTCACTCGCACTCTTTTTCTGACATCATGTAAGAACCCAGTATTGTCAGCAGAAAACTCTGTTAATCCACACAAAAGGCCTGGATTTCAATTAAAGTTCTGTATTGTCAGAAGGGGCTGTTCTGCACCTCTAATGATCCATTCTCTGTGGTTGTAAACCATCATTTGTTTTTGTGTTTTGAGATATGATTTTCGGTGCAGATTCATTTCAGGGGACGTGTCACCTGTCATGGCGGGAGATGCACAGGTGTAACTAATGCTGTTAATGATGGCTGCTTCCCATTCAAAGTGGTGTTTGCCATTCTGCAGCCGGCTGATAAGAAGTCATATGAAGCACGGAGACGTCTGAAGCCTCAACCCAGGGGAAAAAAAACCTACATGATTTGAAGTTATTAAAGCAGCTTTTGTTGCTGATAGAACTTTTCTTCTTCTTGACCTGTCATCAGGTTAGACCAGGGGTCTCTAACCCCAGTCCTCCAGAGCCCCTGTCCTGCAGGCTTTAGTCTCTCCCTGCTTCAGCAGACCTGAATCTAATAATGATGTCATCACCAAGGATGTGAAAAAGCCCAATAACGAGCCCTTCATTGCAATCAGGTGTGTTTCACCTGGGAGAGAGCGGAACCCTGCGGGACAGGGGCCCTCAAGGACCAGGGTTGGAGACCCCTCTCGACATTTCTGCAACTTGCTCCCCATGACTTTGGTTTGCTGGTTTAAACCTGAGATATTTTCTGTGTTGTACCTCAACCTTTGTCTTTGTGAGCAATTATCTCCCATGTTGTGTTTTCTTTTCTGTTTTGTTGCTAAATTCTGATTTATTTGCTGCAACGCTCCAATATATTAACCATTTCCTCCACCGTTTATGTGCTGCTGGAGTCACCGTGCTTCAGCCAATCACTCCATAGTGAATGCAAGCAAATGAATCTGGCAGCGATGCAGTTTCCAGCAGATCATCTTGTCTAAACAAGGTCTAAAACATGCAAAACCCTCATTTGAATACTCCAGTTTTTGCATGTTGTTACTTGTAGTGTTATTCTTAGGAAACCACCTGCTAAACACACGCAAACTGAACATCTGAGTGTTAAATTCTTAAAATAATTTGATCTTGTGTCAGTACATTCACATTAAAAAATGAATGCTGACGCTGCCTTTGTGATATTATTTCTTCCAGGTCGATCCACAAACAGGTTTAACATATTTTAACACCCTGGTTCTTTCCCCTCCCTTATGAGTTCTGGTGTTTCCCTTCAAGGGGGTCCGAGATCACAAGTTCCACCAAATTTGTACGTGACCCTAAGCCTTGTTAAAAAGACGTCATTTGAAAACACATAATTTTTGCACTTTTGTTTCAGAAAAGTTTTGCATTTACATTGCAACGTTTTGAAATCAATGTAATGCAACTGCACAAACAGAGATCAATACGCTATATATATTTACAATGGTGAGTACATGGACATAAAAGTACATCTCAGGAGAATATGCACTGAGAGTCATGACACTCTGGAAACAAACATTGTTATTGTTTATCTTCTACCGCACGAGCAGAAGAATGATTAACTATGGTGGTGGTGAGCATTGTGCAGTAGCAGCGGTTCTTCTATCGACACGGAGATGGACGCCTAAAACAACAACACAACAAAACTTTTGCGTTTTCACTAGAAAAGTTTGAAGGGGCCTTATAGGAAACAAGATGATTCACTTTTCATTCTTGTTCTTTTTCACTCTTGTTTTGAATGTTACTTTGATGTTTCATCTCATCTTTCTCATTGATTTTGTTCTATACATGTGTCTTAACATGAAGTGCTTTGAATTGTCCTGTTACTAAAATGCGCTATACAAATAAAATTAATTTACCTTGTTTAAACATTTGCATAAAGCAGGGCTTCAAGGAAAATGCAGTACAGTTTCTATTACTTTACTAAATATTAAATGTATTCATATTCGTTGCATTCAGTCTCGACTGTGATTATATATATAAGTAAGCCATATAAGGAGCTGGTTTCAGGTAAGAGGAGGGATGCCACACTGTGAATATGTAAACACATTTGTATAACACACACACACACACACACACACACACACACACACACACACACACACACACACACACACACACACACACACACACACACACACACACACACACACACAGGTGCGGGAATGCACAGGAGCACCTAAGTCAACAGAGTGGGTGACAGGGAGACGGACTATTGCCCACTACCTCAGAGCCATTCAGTCTAGACTCCAGATGTTGGCAGAACATAACCCAACTCACACCACACACACACACACACACACACACACACACACACACACACACACACACACACACACACACACACACACACACACACACACACGATTCAGGCTGAGTCGGGCTCGTCTTCATGAGGAAGCATCCCTGCCAGATGTCACTGAGTGTTGATAGACTCTCAACGCTGCTGGAGGCCAGTGTGTGTGTGGGAGTGTTTCTCGTTCTCTGCTTGTGTGTGTGTGTGTGTGTGTGTGTGTGTGTGTGTGTGTACGTGCATTTCTTTTACTTTCACATGTGCCCATGTAAAAGTGCCCTCCTGCATCCCGTTGTGTGTGTGTGTGTGTGTGTGTGTAATGTGGGAGCAGCTTGAGAACAGTAGCACCACACTGCAGGAGTCGGTGCAGACTGAGCTGCTCTGTTTGACGAGGTGCTAAATGTTTGTTGTTCTTTTGAATGTCTAATTTGTTTCCATAACATATGCATGTCTTCAGCTGCTGAGTGATGATTACGTGCGACAAACTGCAGACGACTGTGTTCTGTCATTTGCCGAGGCTTCAAACTGCAAATATTCTCGACTTTTCGGAGCGACGCAGCAGGAGTACGAACTCCCTGACAGTGAGTGATTGACGAGAGGCTGCTTTATCAAACAGTCGATGTCTCTGTTTGTCATGTGCAATGACTGTCGACTGTCTTTAATCGTTGAATGTGCTTTAGTTTTGTGGTGTACAGAAATAGTTGTGGAACAGGGGACTGTACTTCAGGCTGTAAGCCTCCTGCTTGCAGTTTGTCGCAGTTTTGTTTCCATAATTCCTTTTTGATTGCCTTTTTTTTACACATTTCCATGAAAGGAAATGGTCATCTGGCTGTAGTTACAATTGAAATCTATGCAGCGTGTCATTGTTATAATAAAGTATGAAAATATTAGATTTCATTCACCCTAAAGACGTCTGTGTCTTGTGTTGCAGGGCTTTGAAAATCAGGCCCAGTTTACATGTTTACAGTGAATACAGCAAACATTTGTTGTATAATGACGGTTTGTTCACGTGACAACAGTTTTGGGAAATAATGAAAAAGGCAATCTTTTTGAAACACAACTATTCTGAAATGTGGAGTACTGCACATGTGCACTATGGTTGTCATTCATTATTTACCTTCATATTTTAATACGGAAAGTCTCCTCCTCTGGTTCTGCAGGTTTCTTCCTGTTAAAACTGAGATTTTTCCTTCCCACCGTCTCCTCTAGTTGCTCATGTGGAATTGGTGGGTATTTCCCCATAAAAGTACCTTTAAATGACTGTGTTGTTTGTGTGGTTACAAAAAATCCAGCACCCACTAGTGGGATGAGATGCAACCCACTTCTGGCTTTGTTCCTGTGACTATTTCAACACATTGTCATCTGAGATTTTTCTGAAACTTAAGTCCAAAAAAAGGGGTTTCAGTCAACTGTGATTATGTAAACAGATAATGTACCAAACTAGTCCAGGTTCCCCTGGCCTCATAATATCTTCCTCCCAAAATTCTGTGGTAATGAGTTACACTCTTGGCTGATTGGATGAAGAACAAAACTTCACTTCAAAAAGTGAAACAACCTCCATCAGAACCAGTCAGGAATATGGAACATCTGTCCTGCCAGGGTGGGTGAGTGGAAGGCAAATAGAAAAAAAACTGAGAAAAATACTCAAGAAATGTCAAATACAAAATCGATGTTAGTGTGTTGCTGATAGGAACGGGATCTACATATCAGGAAAGTTTAGTGCAAAGATGAGAAATCAATGTACAAAGTGTAAAGAACAGTGCAATGTGGTCTGCAGTCTAAACCATAAACCTAAAGCAGCATCACTCAGAAAATGGACTGAGTCAAAGCAAATAAACCTGATTAAATTTAAAAGTTTGATCTCTTTGGAACCAGTGACATATTGTTGGTGGTGCAGACTGAGCACAAAGGTACTTCTTTTCTCATTTTAATGTGAAAAAGACAAGAAGAAAAAATGTGCTGATCAGCCATGGTTGGCTGTCGGTGCTAATAATTCATTCAAGAACAATTTTGTTTTGGGTTAAGATTTTTGTTCCCAGTGGCCTTTTTCTTGTCATCAGCTTTCTCCTTCAGGGATTGTTGCTTGAAATCTTGTTCATTTCTTCTTTGGAAAAATGTAGGATTAATCAGTGCAGAGGTGTGGTAACTCTGATCTGGGTTGTTCCAGGTACAATAAACTCAGACTGTGTCCGTGTCGACCACTTGGCCGAACCCTGCTATGCACCGAATGAGCTGCTTGTTGGATCCACGAACTACACAAATCCGGTACAAATTAACTGAGGATAACTATGAAGCCAAAAATGCCAGAAACATGGGGAAAGAGCCAGAATTGCTGTTTGTTTTTGCAGCCGGAGCAGATCCTCATGGCTGTGCACAATGGAAGAGTTCCTGCTGCTGCTTTAGCTCATTTAGACTCTCATTATCACAAGTCAAGTTTTGACCTGATCAAAATGCCACTGTGACATACTGCCAGCAGTCGATTGTGATTTGTCCTCCGTTCATCAGTAACGTGACTTCCGCACCATGTGATGGAAAGTTAAAATCTACACAGATCACAATGGTTTTACAAGATTTAGGCAAACTATATTTTTATAATATGTACAGAAGCAAATCCAGGAGCAAATCTGTGCATTTGCTTTCAGATGTTTAAGTGCCTAAATGACAGGAATGCTATACAGTGATAATAATGAATGAAATTATAAATGCTCAGGCAGTGAGGAACGAAACAGATATTTGATTGAGCAAGCCGAAGGCCCCATTTGTGAAAATGCACAGTGTTTTCATATCAGAAACTTTTTGTGTTTGGACGGCAACATTTTAAAAATTAAGCCAGAAAACAAAGTTGAGTTATCCTCTATTTCCATGGTGATGGAACATTTTTTGGGCTAGAGTTAGGGTGAGCTCCCAAGTTCCACATTGGGATAAAAAAAAAAAAAAAAAAAGTGTTTTCAGTGGATCTGAGCGCCATTGCTGTGTATACAGACACCCAAAACACAATGAAAGTTTTCTATTTTCATATTTTCACAGAAACATGTAAATGGGACAACACATACTAGTGCAGTAGTGGGTTATTATTTATTTTGAGGGAGTCAGATGAAAAAATATGATTTATGTGTTTATGAGGGTCTGACTCTTAAATTCTACTCATTTGTGAGTCACATGTTGTGACTGTTTTTATTTGCTGTGAAATTTGCTCAATTCTTGTGTTTCTTTGCATGTTTTCACTGATAATGGTGGTTCAAACTGTAATTTCTCATTAATTTTAGTCAAAGACAGCCTGGGGCCTCATGTCTTGATCTGAACCAGATGGACTTCATTTAACACTCTTTTTGCAACATGAACTGTGACTGATGCTTTGGTTCTGTTGTTTTGGGGTTTAAAACAAGGTGTTTGATGTTTGACTATGGCTAGATTGTGAACAATGAGGTACAGTAGCAAAGGCAATCTGGACACTCAGTGTTTGGACAATGAGTTATGGTGGTGTCAATCGGAGACACGAAGGATCGCGGCTGCATCTGCAGCCACGATGACCTAACAACACACAGCCCACCCGACACACACACACACACACACACACACACACACACACACACACACACACACACACACACACACACACACACACACACACACACACACACACACTCATACATGTGCCCTCACCCGAGCTGCAGGTGTTGTTGTCTGGGCTCCACTACAGTCCATCTGTTGTCCAGTCAGGAGGTTAACCTGAGGGGGGGTGAACCTGAGAGAAAACACTCCCGGTATCGCTCATGTCCAACAGCGGGGGGTGCAGCGGACGTGATGGCTGAGGGAAGCCGTGTACCGAGACCTGCATTCTACCCCGGACCGGACTAACTTTGTCTTGTTGTGACTTTGTCTCGCCGTGACCTAGTTGGTGGACTTTGCTGAACAGGTGGTGTGAGGCTCAACTAGACAACCTCACAGAGTCAGTGATGTGCAGGAATTCCACTCTCTTGACTTGACCCTCCTCTGATCTTTCTTCATGTATCAGAATAATAATAAGCAAAACAGACAGAATTTTCTTCCAGTGTATCAAAAGTTGACCATATTTGACCATGGATGACCTTGCACCCGCCTCCAGATCATCTACCCTATCTGAATGCTTATCACTGTGATGAACTGCATCTTTGCCAAACCACACGGAGCAGATGTTTTGGATGCCTGTCCGATGAAGTTATCCTGATTCCACTGCCCGCCACCACTCATCCCATTGTGAATTGGAGGGGCGTAATTGAGCTGTCAAAGGTCTTTGACCTCTGCGGGGTGTCACTATCTTGGTCTAGTAAGAAGCTCTCAGAGGATCAAAAAAGCAATTGATTAGGCATTAAGCTCACATTCAAGACAAACCACTGAGAAGTCCAAAGTATGTGGGGAATGTCGGGTGGGGAAGGGCTCTGAGAATTACACCCAGGATCAGCAGTAACTGGTGAACCCTTGTTCTGTTTTGGTTAACCCTCAAAACAATATGGCAGAATAAAGCAGCATCTGCACACATGCATACATCTCTCCTCTCTTTAACATCACTTCTCCAGGCCTGAGTCTTTAAGCCACAGGAATTTAGACACTAAAGATTCTACCAATTACCAGTAGATGTTGAACAATCAAGACTTATTTCTCAGTGGATTGAAGGTCAGAATTCTTAAAACAGGTTCAACAAACATCACTGGTTTCAGTCATTGTGTAGCTGTTGTACACATGTTACAAGGTGGTGGAAGCACAAAGGAAAGATTTTTGCTGTTGTTTTTGAAAAATTGTTGAAACCATGTTTGTGGAATGATTACCAAAATAATCCACACAAATTAATTCAAGCAGAAATTAAACAAATAAATATTCAAATGCGTTAATAGTTACAGTCCTGAGATCATTTTCAGCTGCTTTGTCTCAGGTGGTGTTACAGTGTGTGTAGTTCAGGGGATTTATGGGACAGAGCATGAAAGCCGTCTCTACTTACACCCAGTTTACATGTTTTCAAGCGAAAATGTTTTGTGTGTCCGTTTACATGCTACATGCTCGGAGCCACTGAAGATGCAACTTTTTGAAAACAGCTCCCAAGATGGAACATTTTGAAAACACTTCAACTCCTTCCTTTTGGAACCAGAGGAAAACACAACTTTTCTGAAACTCTGCAACTGTGCATGCGCACCACGGTCGTAGTAAATAGTTCTTCCGCACATGTTCAATAGACGGACAATGAACAATGTTTACTTCCAGAGTGTCATGACTTCCAGTCCATATCGTCCTGGGACTTGGTGGTTTTATTGCTCACAGTCACTTTAATAACAATCCAACTTGGACGTCTGTCCTAATCAATGTTCGAATCCTGTTTATAGTGTATTTTTCTCTGCATGCATGTGTGTGTGGTTTCATTAAAATAAAATGAACAACTGCACCAACTTGTGGCCTCGAATGCTAATGACATTGTTTTCAGCGCTGTTGCTGTTTCCCTGGAAATGGACATCGTTTTCAAAATATTTAATATGCAAATATGGACACTAACCCATAAACAATATATGCGTAAACATTGCCTTAGTTTTTTATGACACAAGTAAATCTGTTGTCGTCCACCTCAGAGAAGCCTGAAGCTTCTGACTGATCTTTTGACTTTGTCCTGGACTGAAAGAATAAAACATTGTTTGCATTTTCTCGGAGAAGACTTGGTGTTAATGTTTGTAATTTGAAGGTGAAACACATCAGGAGCGA
The DNA here is from genome assembly GCF_963422515.1 of Blennius ocellaris. Classification (NCBI taxonomy): domain Eukaryota; kingdom Metazoa; phylum Chordata; class Actinopteri; order Blenniiformes; family Blenniidae; genus Blennius; species Blennius ocellaris. Next base: position 3,459,301 of record NC_137657.1, on the reverse strand, counting down.
TGAAAAGACTGAAAGAACCAAACTGCTTTTCACTTTGTTGGCTTCCACCTTCATTTAATAATAGTAGTGAATTCTTCTTCAACCTCCATCAGTCATATTTTTAATCCCCCATCTCTCATTAATTCCCCCCCCCGTCCTTGGTCTCCACCCGGCTTCACTCCATCCACCTCCACCTCTATCTCAGACCTCCATTCTCTGGGTGTCCCCCTCTCCCTCCGGCCCCTCTGGTCTGTGTCGACACATCTCACCTCCCCACCTTGTCTCCTTCCCATTAACTTTGGAGCAGATGGCAGGGCCCTGCTCTCTCTGTGTGAGCTTGACTGACAGGGGCCGGTCATCAACCTCCATGGACGACTAGTCATATGCCTCTGCGCTCCGTCTCTCGCCCCACCGTTCTGTCCTTTAACTCTCCTCGTCAACCTTCTCCTCCAGACCTCCACGGCTTTCCAGCTTTCATCGCGGCTCCAACTTCTTCCACCCTATTTTTGTCCTCCTCTCCAGCATACTCCTGCAACCTGTTACCACGAGTTTGTGTTCAGCGCCATTTCTGAACATGTCTTGGTGAGCAACACAACATGACCTTAACTGCTATAGCACCATATGCTGTGAGGAGTACTGTATGTGCACTCATTTGTTGTGTTGTACAGTATCAGATGTTCACAAGGAAGGTACCATGTAGTGAAAACAGTTTGATTTGTTCTGTTTTCTTTTTATTTGTCTAACAGATGAAACTTTTGAGTTGAACTAAAAGTTTTACATGTGTTTGAAAGAGACCAATTGACACAGTCAAAAGTATAAGCTGAACATATTGAGAGAAAAAAAGTAGCTTTATGCTTTTTGTTTCATGTTAGAAGAACAACAGAAATGGCATCTTCATCACTGAAGAGACACTTTCTGCTTGGGCACATCTACCTCAAACACTTATGAGAATTAAAGCTACTAATTTACTGAAAACGGTATGCTATTATTTGCCCTTTCACAATCAAGCAAGTGACCATATTTGGTAATTTCCTAATTTTCTGCCAGTTTCTAACATTGATGATCACAGAAGACATGAAACTTAAAGGAGTCATATCACACAGCCGTTCAACACGTTCACATGATTCCTATTGGTCCACAAATATTGTATTCAAAGTTTTTTGCACCAAATCCAGCTTGTCCTTGATTTTCAGCCAGTTGAATATTTGATCATTGAGCCTCATTCAGAATGTGCTGATTTTCAGGGAGCTGGACTGGCTCCGCCCACATGTCCATCTTGGGAAGAGGAGGAAGTGCTTCCTCCCCTCATGCCATGTGCTATTGTTTATACTCTATATGTCACTACATTATGGAGAAAAGCAGTTCAACGAAACCAATAAGAACCAGAATGTGACCCAGAAGGAGAAGCTCCTGAACAAGTTGTGACTCTGCTGTTGCAGCAGGACGTTTCAGAATGTTGGTAAAACATAGTCTGCTCTGAATATTTTCTTCACAAAGAAATGTGTGTTTTAACAGCAAATAAATTACTATTCAGACCAGCCTGAGTGACTCCACTTATGTATGTGTTAACAGAGAACTCATCCACAGGACTGCAACCTACATTGTAAGCATGGTGCGTACATGATACACACTGGGATTAGACAGGTTAGTTTTACCCTACTGATGATGTGTTGTTGCAATAGTAATAGCACCACTGGGGATCATCATAGTCATCATAATTATCATAGTAAATCCAGCCTCAATGCCACTTCAACGCTCATCAACAGTGTAAAACTTTTTGGAATAATTGATCCACGTCATGTTCACATCCAGTGTTCTTGTACTATTTTCAGATTCTGACTCTGTCTTTTGTTTCAGGCTCTTTGACTTCCTCTCCTCATGTCTGATTGCTGTTCCCCGCCCTGATGTTTTTCAGCAGCCTGAGTGTGTGATTACCTTCACCTGGTAACAGGAGTTTATTTTGGGAATTTTCTTGTCTGTCTTGTTTGCTACTTTGTGTTTCAGTACTTTTTCTGTTTCTGTCATGTCCCACTCCTCAGAGGCCTCTTAGGGGCATGGTTGGTTTTTTCCCCCTCTGCTGTCTCTCCTCCCCTTTTGTTTCAGGCTGTGTTTGAGGAAGTGGGAGTTGCTGAGGGATTCATTACCTGATTCTGTTCAGCTGCGACGACCGGGTGGAGCTCATCTTCTCCTGATCATCTGCACCTCTTAAACGGGTGCTCGACTCCACTCGGCGCTGGATCGTAACACTCCCTGCGTTAGTATGCCCGCGTGTGTTGTCCCTCAGTTTGTTTGTTTCTAACAAACAAACTGAGGGACAACACACGCGGGCATACTAACGCAGTGTGTTGTCCCTCAGTTTGTTTGTTTCTAACGCCGCTTCATTCTGCTCTCCTTGTGAAGACTCGCCTGCCTCAGCTTCCCCTGTTTCCGGACCCACCGTGACCAGACCCGACTCTTGCCCCCAGTAGCTCTCGCTTCCGCAACACAGCCTCAGCCTCCTGCCACCGGAACCCGCAGAACCTTCTGTTAACTCTCATTGTCACCAATAAACTCTTCCATTGTACCTGTCTGTCTCCAGCTGGTTTATCCGCACCTGAGCCTCCGAAGTCACCGTAACAGTACGATCCAGCCAACATGAGCTCAGCAGAAAACCAACCAGGAACACACTTGACCGCTGCTGTCCAGCAGGCCTTGGTTAATCAGGACTCCCGATTGGATCATCACGACGCCCTACTTCAGAGTCTGGTAGAAAATAACCGTGCTATATTAAACCAGCTCGCACAGTTAACCCCCCGGCTCTCTGATCTCTCTGCTTCATCTAGCACTACGGCGCCGGTCCCAACTCCCCGACCTGACAATCCAGCGCACCAACCTGCCTGCAATTTCCGTGAGCCCCCTGCACCAAATCCTGAGTAGTATGCGGGAGACCTGGGTTCCTGTCAGGCCTTCCTAACCCAGGTGGGCCTGGTTTTCGAGCTGCAGCCCTTAACCTACTCATCTGACCGTGCCCGGGTGGCTTACCTGGTGGGACTCCTGTCTGGGGCCTCTAGAGACTGGGGAACCACCCTGTGGGAGAGCCAGGCCCCAGTTTGCCAATCCTACCAGTCCTTCATCATGGAGATGAAGGGTTTCGACCATCCCGTCCATGGCATGGATGCTGGGGACCGACTGACGCTCATTCGCCAGGGCACTCGCAGCACGGCTGAGTTCGCTGTGGAGTTCCGGACCCTGGCCGCTGGAAGTGGTTGGAATGATCGAGCCCTCCAAGGTGTCTTCTTCCGAGGCCTTCCGGAACACCTGAATGATGAGTTGACCACCCGTGAATGCCCACGAGACCTGGAGGGACTTATCTCCCTCTGCATCAGCATGGATAACCGCATCCGGGAGCGTCAGCGTGAGCGTTCTCTCCGTTCGACCCGGACTACGTCCCAACATCATGCTGAGCTGGGCAGTATGGAGGCCTCGTCAACCGCCACGGATGCTGAACCCATGCAGTTTGGCCAGGCCCGCCTTACTCCGCAGGAGAGGAGCCATCGCCGGTCCACCAATGCCTGCCTCTACTGTGGAGAGTCGGGCCACTATATTGCCAACTGTCCTCAGCGTCCGCGAAAAGGACGGGCTCCCCAGTAGGTGAGGGGTTACTGGTGAGCCGAACTATTACTAGTTCCCCTCAACTTCTTCAACTGCCTGGTACTCTCTGTTTCATGACTCAGACCTTGTCCGTATCTGCTCTGGTGGACTCAGGAGCAGAGGAAAATTTTATGGATCTCCAGCTAGCTCGTCAGCTCAAAATCCCATCTGTGCGGCTAGACTCCAAGCTCAAAGCCCGCTCTTTCAATGGTCTGCACTTAGCCCAAGTCAGCCAAAAGACGGTCCCTGTCACCTTGGTCCTCGCGGGGAATCACCAGAAAACTCTCACGTTTCATCTGATCAACCACTCTCGACCCCCCCTGGTTCTGGGTTACCCTTGGCTGAGGAGCCACAACCCCCGTATCGACTGGGAGAAGGAGAAGGTGAGCTCTTGGAATCCCCAGTGTACGAAGAACTGTCTCCGTGCAGCCCTGACCCCCTCAGATACTCCAAGGCCCGCACCTCCTGAGGTTCTGGACCTTACCTCAGTTCCTATTGCCTACCACGACCTGGCGCCAGTTTTTAGTAAAAGTAAGGCGCTGTCCCTTCCCCCACACCGGCCTTATGACTGCCCGATTGATCTACTCGCCGGGTCTACACTGCCCCGCAGCCAACAGTACAATCTGTTGCGTCCTGAGCGTGCTGTGATGGAGACCTACATCCGGGAATCTCTGGCTGCTGGCATCATTCGTCCCTCCTCGTCCCCAGTGGGAGCTGGATTTTTCTTCATCAGCAAGAAGGACGGCTCCCTTCATCCCTGTATCGACTTCAGAGGCCTAAATGACATCACCATCAAGAACTGGTACCCGTTGCCTCTTCTCCACTCAGCCTTCACCCCCCTCCACAGCGCCACAATCTTTACCAAGTTGGATCTACGAAATGCGTATCACTTGGTACGCATCCCGGAGAGAGACGAGTGGAAGAGGGCCTTCAACACCTCCCTTGGACACTTCGAGTACCTGGTGATGTCATTTGGACTCACGAATGCCCCTGCTGTCTTTCAGGACCTGAGGAACGATATCCTGAGAGACATGATTGACCGTTTTGTGTTTATTTATCTAGACGACATCCTGATTTATTCCCGAGACCCCGAAGAACATGTCCTGGAGAGGCTCCAGAGGAACCAGCTCTACATCAAGGCCGAGAAATGTGAGTTTCACAGAGACACAGTATGATTTTTGGGATATATAATTTCCCAAAATGAGATTAGAATGGACCCCACCAAACTCACAGTGGTTCTGGACTGGCCACAGCCTGAGAACCACAAACGGCTCCAGCATTCTATGGTTCGCAAACTTCTATCGGCGGTTCATCAGAAACTACAGTAGAACAGCGGCCACCCTCACTGCCCTCACCTCCACCGCCCGTCAGTTCCTATGGACTACTGAAGCATTCCAGGAACTCGAAGCGTTTTACTTCTGCGCCCATCCTCACCTAGCCTGACCCCAGCCTCCAATTCGTGGTTGAGGTGGATACCTCTGACACCGGGGTAGGAGCCGTTATCTCCCAACGATCACTAACCGATAACAAGCTCCACCCCTGTGCTTTTTTTCCCAGACGGCTCCCTTCTGCAGAACACTATGATATCGGAAATCGGGAATTGCTTGCAGTAAAACTGGCCCTGGAGGTGTGGAGGCACTGGTTGGAGGGAGCCAAACAACCGTTCATCATGTGGACTGATCACAAGAATATTGAATACATCCGGTCTGCCAAACGTCTCAAATTCCCGCCAAGCTCGATGGGCTCTGTTTTTTGATCACCCTGACTTATCGTCCTGGATCCCGCAACATCAAGCCTGACGCCCTGTCCCGTCAGTTTTCTGTAGAGCAACAGTCTCCTGATCCTGCTCTGATCCTCCCCAAGACCTACACCGTTGGCTTCCTCACATGGGAGATTGAGGACCTGGTTCAACAGTCTCTCCAGCAACAACCTGATCCAGGTCATGGTCCTCATCATACAATGTTTGTTCCGGAATCTGTACGTTCCCAGGTCCTGCAATGGGCTCACTCCTCTCGCCTATCCTGCCACCCGGGTGTATCCTGCACCTTGGGGTCCTGCGGCGGAAGTTCTGGTGGCCCACCTTGGACCGCGACACCAGGAGGTTTGTGGCAGCCTGCACTGTTTGCGCCCGGAACAAGACCTCCCACCAACCAATCTTGCGTCTCCTACAACTTCTGCCCATCCCAACCCATCCCTGGTTGCACATTGCAGTCGACTTCGTCACTGGCCTCCCTCCCTCCAATGGTAAGACCACTATTTTGACGATAGTGGACCGTTTTTCCAAGGCTACACATTTTGTTGCCCTTCCAAAGCTCACCACAGCAAGAGAGACTGCAGACGTGCTGGTGGCCGAGGTATTCCGGGTACATGGGATCCCCGCTGACATAGTGTCTGACTGTGGCCCCCAGTTCACCTCCGAGGTTTGCCGAGCCTTTTGTTCTAGGCTGGGAGCCAAGGTGAGCTTATCATCTGGTTTTCACCCCCAGTCTAATGGCCAAACGGAGAGGCTCAACCAGGAGATGGACACCTTCCTCCGCTGCGAAACCTCTGGAAACCCGTCTGCCTGGAGCAATCATCTACCCTGGGTCGAGTATGTGCACAATTCCCACACTAACTCGTCCTCTGGCCTCTCCCCCTTTCAGTGTTCCTTGGGATATTAGGCTCCTTTGTTCCCATCCGAGGAGCTTGAACTCTCAGTCCCCTCCATTCAGACATCTATGAAGAGATGTGAAAGGGTCTGGAAGCGGGCCCGGGCAGCACTGCTCCAGGCCTCCAAGAGGATGGAGTTCCAGGCCAACTGAAGACGGGTCGCGGCTCCCGTGTTCTCTCCTGGACAACAAGTGTGGCTTAAAGCCAAGGACCTGCCACTGAGAGTGGAGTCCAGAAAATTGGCACCCCGCTTTGTGGGCCAATTTAAGATTGAGAGGATCATCAACCCCAGTGTGGTACGCCTCAAGCTTCCCTCCTCTATGCGCATTCACCCCACCTTTCATGTATCTCAGGTGAAACCAGTGGAGGAGAGTAGTCTGGACCCCCTGTCCATCCCCCTCCACCACCCAGGATGTTGGATGGTGGCCTGGTCTATTCGGTGCGACGGCTACTGGATGTCCGTCGCCGGGGACGGGGCCTCCAGTACCTGGGGGACTGGGAGGGTTATGGTCCGGAGGAACGCTCCTGGGTTCCCCGGAGACGCATTGAAGACCCAGACCTGATCTGAGAATTCCATCGACAGAACCCGGGCCGGCTGTGTCCTGCGCCAGGTGGCGCACGTAGAAGGGGGGATACTGTCATGCCCCACTCCTCACAGGCCTCTTAGGGGCATGGTTGGGTTTTTCCCCTCTGCTGTCTCTCCTCCCCTTTTGTTTCAGGCTGTGTTTGAGGAAGTGGGAGTTGCTGAGGGATTCATTACCTGATTCTATTCAGCTGCAACGACCGGGTGGAGCTCATCTTCTCCTAATCATCTGCACCTCTTAAACGGGTGCTCGACTCCACTCGGCGCTGGATCGTAACACTCCCTGCGTTAGTATGCCCGCGTGTGTTGTCCCTCAGTTTGTTTGTTTCTAACGCCGCTTCATTCTGCTCTCCTTGTGCAGACTCGCCTGCCTCAGCCTCCCCTGTTTCCGGACCCACCGAGACCAGACCCGACTCTTGCCCCCAGTAGCTCTCGCTTCCGCAACACAGCCTCAGCCTCCTGCCACCGGAACCCGCAGAACCTTCTGTTCACTCTCGTTGTCACCATTAAACTCTTCTATTGTACTTGTCTGTCTCCAGCTGGTTTATGCGCACCTGAGCCTCCAAAGTCACCGTAACAGTTTCTGTGATTTCCACGTTCCCTGAGTTTGAGGCTTTTCTCTGTTTGAATTTCTGTCTCCACAGCATGGCTTTGTTGGCTGCTTTTGCCAATGTTTCATTTTTCAATCATTTTTCTTGAGAGACCAAAAGCTTGAACCACTCCATACCTAGTCGACACTCCACTACACCCTATACAGGTACAAAAAAAAGTTGAAGGAACCTCATAACCCACTATATGTGAAATACAGTTTCTTTGTTATATACTATAACGATGTGTTAACGTCTTGTGTTTGGTGGTCTGGTGTCGCTTCAGTTTACACCATTTATTCACCAGGTTTTCACCCAAAAATAGGCTTTCAGTTCAGATTTTGTCCATTGCTTCATGAAGCCATATTCTGTGGACCTTTCGTGGGATTTTGCAAGCTCACCGTTGTGTTTACTGCAGACACTTTGAAATGTGTTAAATATTTTGAAAATAAATCATAAACCTTTTTAATGTAAATGTTTAATCTCTAATTAATCTGTTTTTTTAAATACATTTTTTTTGTTTTATAGCACTATATTCATCCCCAAAGGGAAAATTCCTTCCTGAATTGACCCATCGGTAGCAGCCACATCGGGAGCTGGTGGGGGCTGAGGGCTCAGGGACCCCCGGTGCATGTTTTTATGGGACTGTGGGAGGAAAACATAGTACCCTGAGGAAATCCACAGACACACAAGGAGAACATGCAAACTCCACACAGAAAGGTCATATTTGAACCCACAACTTTCTTGCTGTGAGGCAAAAGCACTCACCACTTGACATGTTGATGTAGTGTGTTTACCTCACATCATCATATTTTATCTTTTGTTATAATATGCCGTTAATAACATTGCAGCCTCTCCAAATGTAAAGCAAATTGCAGTCATAATCACCGAGATGCCATTACATCACCATCTCAGTCTTTTTTTACCACCACCTTCCTTATTATCCTTCACTGTACTGGCTGACATCCATCGCCACCCCCTAAAGCACTCCAGGCTGCTGCTGCTTGCAGGAAAGACACACCTGCTTTCACAAACTGTGCTGTAAGAAAGTAGGGGAACACAGGTCACGTGTGTGCTGATTGGCAGATAGGGAGAATCAAGGGTGTTTCAGTTTTGACCTCTACAAGCAAAAAAAAGAGAGAGCGATATTCTGTGCTTCCTCGTCTGCTCTTTCCCTCATGTGTTTTGTGGGTGACAGCTGTGGTGAGAGCGGGGGGGGGGGGGGGGTCTTCAGCCGCCGATGACAGGCCAAAACCTCCACATCACCACTAAAGCCAGGCTCAGGAAAGTTTTTCGGCTCAATGTCAAATCTGCACCGTCAGAGTGGGGTCGGTGGCTGTCAGGGCTGCTTCTCAGAGAGGCTGTGTACCTCTCGCTTCTCTTCCACGTCTATGCAAAAGAATAGCAGAAGGGGACACTTGACACAATTACATTCTTTCTGCAGAGCGGCGTACTTCACTCGCAGTGATTGATCGCTGAGTCGAATTGATTTTCTTCCTCTCTCTGGGGAAAAAGTAGGTTTGTGTCCCTCTGAAGATGCTAAACTGGCAGCATAAATAGAGTGGCAGGACGGAGAGGAAATGAGCGAGGATCCATCTTCAACACACCGCAGAGAAACAGCTGTTTCAGGTCACAGCAGAAGATAAGCCTCCTCACTCCTCTCTCCCTCTCTCTCTCTCTCTCTTTCTCTCCCCTCTTTCAGTCTCTCTTTTCTGACACAGCGCCTGACTGTCTTTAATCAATCTCTGGCTCCCCATATCACCCCAGTCTGTCCCCTTCTCTTTCTATTTGAGCCTCTAATGGAAAAGTGCTCATTGTGCTCTTAACCTTCACAGTCCCAGGATGCTTTGTTTAAACACAGCACAGATGGGACATGTTGATGACTAAGCTTAAAAATCCGAGTGAAAATAAAAGATGTTCCTCAACATCTGGGCGGGAGTCCAGAATAATTCATGAAAACGACCTTTAAAGCGTGAGTTGGTCTTGAACCCTCGGGAGGGTTATTGTGTGTAAGCGAAAATACTACAGAGCCTCCCTGAAATGTAATGAGACAGAAAAGAGTTGTTGTGTTTGACTGTACTGTTGGGAAAGTAGTTTATCAAAGTCTGATTGTTCTCACTTGTCAAACTTTGATCTGGACTTTGTTTTTACTCTCAACAGGCAGCTGTTTTCTGCAGAAAAGGTCAGATAAACAGGCCAGGTGCTACACCGGCTTACTATCATAAATCCCAGCATGTAAAACTCACTTCAGTCCAACTCATTTTTATGTTGTCTCACTACACTTAATATTTTAATAAAAAAAACAAAACAAAAAAAAAAAAACAATCCAGCATGTGCGGCCAATAAGTGATTATGGCGAAGAAAACGTAACCTCCAGCAGATTCAGAGATGGAGAACAGAAGCTGCAATTTCAGTACAAATAACAGTCAACAGATAATGAGCATTTTGTAGGTATGATGGGAGCAGGGACCACAGATCAGGAAGCTTCGCTGAAAAAGACACCCACAGGAAGGTACAGGTAGAACATGCAAAGTTCACATATAAATATACTGTACGTTGATGAAGGGAGGAAAGGTTGCACTTTATATAAGCCAGGGGTCTGCTTCCTCTGGCTTGTGGTTGGCAGCACACTGGGAAAAACCTTCTCAGTATGCATATGGTTTAGAAACCAATCACCATCGTGGTAAAATCCCTGCAAAAATCCATGAGCGCAAACATCCGTTGCCTTCACAGCTATTTGTCACAAATCAAACCAAGTTCAAATGTGTTGAAAACTTTTACCAACAATGTTTTAAGTGAAAACACATCTATTTTGCCTTTTTGTTTCAGGAGAGTTTTGTGTTTTCATGTAAAAAACAATTTGAAAATGATATCCGTTTCCACTGAAATGGTGGACCAACCGAAAATGGTGTAGTTATCAGGACAGGCCACAAGTTGGTGCTGTTGTTTAATTTTGTAATGAAATCATTAACAATTGGAGCACACCGGCATTCGTATGGCCAGACAGCTAACTTGGATTGTTATTATGGTGACTGTCAACTATAGAACTATCAAGTGATATGAACTGGGATTCATGGCACTCGGGAGACATTGTTGTTATTGTCTATTTACTCATGTATCTGCAGTTTTAGGTCAACATCAGTCATATTTTTTAGGCCATGAGCATTTTCAAAAAGTTTCACTTTGGCAGTAATTGTCAGAAAATTGTGTTTTCAGTGGTTCTGTGTAAACGGAGCTCCAAAACAAACAAGGTTTCTTTTCACATGAAAACATCGTGTAAACAGGGCCTAATCGTAATTCATCGGACTTGTGTTTATTTTATAGTGTGAGGAACTGAAGTGGACTGGAGGCCATAAATGATGTTTGTTGTCCTGATGAATGATATGTTAGGTGTGTCTGGAACTCAAAGGAAGTTCCTTTAAAATATACTTCCCATAAATGGTATCACTTCTATACAGATAATAAACCAATATAGGAAAACCTGACTATTTCCACTAACTTCTGCAAATTTCCAACCCATAGTTGCTTAAATCGATCACACCAAAGTCGATATGTTTATAAACAAACCGGAATTTGTAGCCATCAACCTGTGTTTATGTTGAGTGCCAGAGGGACAGCTGATGGAGACCAGCGCCGGGCGGACGAATTCAACGAACATTTCAACCGTTTTGATTCACCCCCCGCTCCTTCTGCCCCCCCGTCCTGCTCCCACCTCTTCACACGTCTCCAGCTCAGTGGACACTGCCCCCCTCCCCCGACCACCTTCACCTGCCTCCTGCCCCCCCGCACCCACGTCTCCAGCCCCCACCATACGGACTTCCTCAATCACCTGACCCCAGCAGTCTACCCCCGTCCCCCCCTTACTTCCCCATCTCCATCACACCGGACCAGATGAGGAGAGCTGAGGCGACTGAAGCAGAGGAAAGCTACAGGACCAGACGGCATCAGTCCCAGGCTGCTGAGGACCTGTGCAGACCAGCTCTCCCAGGTCCTCAGCCGCATCTACAACCTGAGCCTCAGCCTGGAGAAGGTCCCAGTCCTGTGGAAGACCTCCTGTGTGATCCCGGTTCCTAAAACAGCACACGCCAGGGAACCGGCCCACTACAGACCAGTCGCCCCGACCCCCCACCTGATGAAGACCATGGAGCGGCTCGTCCTCACCCACCTCCGCACTGTGGTGAGCCCCACCCTGGACCCGCTGCAGTTTGCCTACAGGCCTAACATCGGAGTAGAGGACGCCGTCATCTACCTGCAGCAGGGGGCCTCACCCACCTGGAGCCCGGCGGGAGCCCGAGCGCTGTGAGGATCATGTTCTTTGACTTCTCCAGCGCTTTCAACACCATCAGGCTGGTGCTGCTGCGAGGGAAGCTGGAGGATGTGGGAGTGGATGAACATCTCACTGCATGGACCATTGACTACCTCACGGACCGACCACAGTATGTGCGGCTGCGCAGCTGTGAGTCTGAGGTGGTAGTCTGCAGCACCGGGGCCCCTCAGGGCCCCTCAGGGCACCGTCCTCTCACCGTTCCTCTTCACCATCTACACGTCGGACTTCACCTACAACACGGACAGCTGTCATCTGCAGAAGTTCTCCGATGACTCCGCCATCGTGGGCCGGGTGTCTGAGGGGAACGAACTGGAGTACCGGTCGGTCATCATGGACTTTGTGGACTGGTGTGAACACCAGTAAGACGAAGGAGATGGTGATGGACTTCAGGAGGAAGAGACCACCACACACACCAGTGAACATCCAGGGGGAGGACATTGAGGAGGTGGACAGTTCCAAGTACCTGGGTGTTCACCTCAACAATAAACTGGACTGGTCCCACAACACCGACGCCCTGTACAAGAAGGGCCAAAGTGGCCTCCACCTCCTGAGGAGACGGAGGTCCTTCGAAGTGAGCAGGCCTCTGCTCAGGACTTTGTATGACTCTGTGGTGGCCTCTGCTCTCCACTACGCTGCCGTGTGCTGGGCCCCGGGCCCCTGGCCCCCTGGCCCCGGGCAGCACAGAGCGGGACAAGAACAGACTGGACAAGCTGGTCAGGAGGGCCAGCTCCGTCCTGGGCTGCCCCCTGGACTCTGTGAAGGAGGTGAGCGACAGGAGGGTGGTAGTTAAGGCCACCTCCATCATGGACAACACCACCCACCCACTGCACGGGACTGTAGAGGAGCTGAGGAGCTCTCAGTGGTAGACTGAGACACCCTCAGTGTAGGACGGAGCGCTACCGCAAGTCCTTCATCCCCACTGTAGACTGTACAACAAGACTGTAAAGGAACATGTAATAACCTGCAAAAAACTATGTGCAATAACCCCTGTATCTACGCCACTTCATCTGCGCCACTTCATCTACGTCACTTCATCTGCGCCACTTCATCTGCGCCACTTCATCTGCGCCACTTCATCTACGTCACTTTATCTACGTCACTTTATCTATGTCACTTTATCTATGTCACTTTATCTACGTCACTTAATTGACCACTTGTACTAGGACTGACCCTGCACTGCCAACACTGGTATTATTTTTTACTATAGTATGTTTATTGTATTTTTATTCTACACTTTGCCCCCCCCCCATCATAGTTAAATTTCCTTGTATTTCATCTTACTGTATACTTTGCTCCCCTTAGAACTTATTATACTTTATGATAGTTTGTGACTTTTATCTTATTTTTTTATTTTAGTCCTATTTTATTTTACGTATTACTTTTTACTGTAAATACTTTTGGCCCTTTGGGTTCTTGATAGTCATTGTATATAAGATTCCTCTATTCCTATCTAACTGTTTGCACATTTCTTGTCTTTCCTACTCATGAGTGTCCTTAAGAGCTGAATGTAACAAGTAAATTTCTCCTTTGTGAGATCAATAAAGGCTTATCTTATCTTATCTTATCTTATCTTTGCTCATTGACGTAATCTTCAGAAACCTGCTGCAAGGGTTTCTGGGATATCAAAGATGGCGTTGTGGCTGCTCAAACAAAAATATCAACATTTGACCAATTCAACCTAAGAAAGCCAGACTTTTTCAAAGACAGAGCATTCAAGTCACAGGAATAGTCTTAAATATTGTGAAACTAATCGTTAATCATTTTTCCATTGAGAAATTAGAATCTGTCAAGATTATACATGCGTGGGTTGTTAAATAGCTTTTTTATAAAACACTAGATATTAAGATAGTGTGAATTAGCTTGACTATGGATCGCGGGCAAAATGTTAAAACAATAGCACAGCGAACCTGAAGGTCAGACAGAAGTCCTCGAAGACATTGGGGGACAAAAACAGGCCACCTTGAAAAGCAATTGTTTCCTCTGAAAGCTACACAAGCTTTATGTGACGATTCACACACCTCGCTCCGGCACCGGATCCTCACTGACACTCCTGCAGGTAATCAGCTAATTGATTGCTCTTTAACTCTTAAGTTAAGCTAATTGAACTCTTAAGCCCTGCAGTGAGGTGGGTCCGGTGCCAGAGGATTGTCTATTGTTTGTCTGTTGTTTGTCCTCCCCGGGGTGTGAGTGTCCTCCTCGGGGTGGGTGTGTGTGATGATGCCCGAGAGTCCCCGGGCCCAGTCCGAGATGCCTGAGAGTCCCCGGGCCCAGTCCAAGATGCCCGAGAGTCCCCGGTCACAGTCCAAGATGCCCGAGAGTCCCCGGTCCCAGTCCAAGATGCCTGAGAGTCCCCGGTCCCAGTCCGAGATGCCTGAGAGTCCCCGGGCCCAGTCCAAGATGCCTGAGAGTCCCCGGGCCCAGTCCGAGATGCCTGAGAGTCCCCGGGCCCAGTCCAAGATGCCCGAGAGTCCCCGGTCACAGTCCAAGATGCCCGAGAGTCCCCGGTCCCAGTCCAAGATGCCTGAGAGTCCCCGGGCCCAGTCCCAGATGGCCGAGAGTCCCCGGGCCCAGTCCAAGATGGCCGAGAGTCCCCGGGCCCAGTCCGAGATGCCTGAGAGTCCCCGGGCCCAGTCCAAGATGCCTGAGAGTCCCCGGGCCCAGTCCAAGATGCCGAGAGTCCCCGGGCCCAGTCCAAGATGCCCGAGAGTCCCCGGGCCCAGTCCAAGATGCCCGAGAGTCCCCGGTCCCAGTCCAAGATGCCCGAGAGTCCCCGGTCCTAGTCCAAGATGGCCGAGAGTCCCCGGGCCCAGTCCGAGATGCCTGAGAGTCCCTGGGCCCAGTCCAAGATGCCTGAGAGTCCTCGGGCCCAGTCCAAGATGCCGAGAGTCCCCGGGCCCAGTCCGAGATGCCCGAGAGTCCCCGGGCCCAGTCCAAGATGTATGTGTTCATCCCAGGGGTGTGTAGTGTCCTCCCCGGGGTGTGTAGTGTCCTCTCCGAGGTGTGTGGTGTCCTCCCCGGGGTGTGTAGTGTCCTCTCCGAGGTGTGTGGTGTCCTCCCCGGGGTGTGTAGTGTCCTCTCCGAGGTGTGTGGTGTCCTCCCCGGGGTGTGTAGTGTCCTCTCCGAGGTGTGTGGTGTCCTCCCCGGGGTGTGTAGTGTCCTCTCCGAGGTGTGTCGTGTCCTCCCCGGGGTGTGGTGTCCCTTGTATGTGTCTCCTGTCTGCGCAGCACTCCCGGCTGCGTTCCACGTGCGCCATCTGCACTCCTCCACGGGGTGCAGCGCACCTCCCTGCGGACGTTCTCCTGCCTGCACAGCACTCCTTGGTGTGGTCGCCGTGCGCCGTCAGCACTCCTTCCCGGGGTGCCGCGCACTTCCCGGCTGTAGTCCTCCCGCCTGCGCAGCACTCCTGGCTGCGTTCTTCGTGCGCCATCCTCACTCCTCCACGGGGTGCAGCGCACCTCCCTGCTCTGCTGTTCTCCTGCCTGCGCAGCGCTCCTGGCTGTGGTCACCGTGCACCGTCAGCACTCCTTTCTGGGGTGCCGCGCACATCCCGGCTGCAGTCTTCCCGCCTGCGCAGCACTCCTGGATGCATTCCCCATGGATTCTTACACTGGTAGCTTTAACTTGTTCAAGGTGCACATGATGTGTGGGAGTTGATTATGGAGATTGAAGGGCACATGAGCAATGATGAGAAGAGGCTCCAGGTATGGCGGATGTTATATTTGGCTGACTGGCTGACTGCCATGACTAAGACCTGGCAGTCAGCCAGGTCTTAGTCATGGCCAAATGTCTGCATGTACTTAATGTAAAGAGCATTTCACAGAAAGTAAGCCGACACCCAACAACCACAAGCAATTGATTAAAGGAAGATACTTTCAATAATGAAAAAGGAATATATCAATGATTAGTCCATCAGAAGATACTGTTGTGGAAGCTTTTGTTGTCCGTTGGAGAAGGTCCAGGGAGTAGAGAGATCTTCTACTGGATTGATGAGTACGAGTTGTCCTTTATTGTGCACAAGAGAAGAGATGGTACAGCGGACTGCAGTGTGTTCTGAGGAAGCCGAATGGGTATAGATGTGTGTGAGTGGGTGTGCCCAGTATAGCCACAAAATGAATGGATGTAGCAGTTGGAAGAAGAGAGGATCATTTAAAGTTATCTATGCCGGAACCTCTGTGCCGAAGTCAGGAACTGAAACTGTGGAACCCAGCATGTGATGAGAGGCACAAACATATAGCACTTACTGTTGGTCAATGTGTCTGCATGTGTGGTTGTATAGGAGGTTGTTGGTTGTGTGAGGATGGAAGCTATCTCGAGTGTACCTTCCCTTCTAAAAAGAGAAGAGAGTATGAATGTATTGAAAAACAATAAACATTTTGAAATAATAAATAGTAACTCTGTCCAGTTTCAGTCAGGGAGATTGGCGCAGTCTACACATTGACGTAGCTTAAACAAACTGCACACAGAGTGGATTGGGACAGAATTTTGTGGGGTTTTGGGCAAGAAATCTGTCCTGATCTGCTGTGTTTGATTGTGATGTCAGTGGATAGGAATTTCTGGTCACAGTTCAGGTCCGTAGTGATCCTGGCAACATCAAAATTTGGTTTTTAATTCAGAACTTGTCCGGGGACGTTTTAATAGTGATTTAGATAAGAAACTTTAATCTGATTACTTGTTTGGAAATACTAATGGATTAGATTACTCGTTACTTGAAAAAAGTGGTCACATGAGAGTAGCGCTTAGTAACGCGTTACTTGAGGAGTCATGATCACGGTAATACGCCATTAACTTAATAAGTAGTGCGTTGCCGGCATCACTGGTGACGGCTGACTGATGCTGGTGGCTAAGCTAACAAGCTAACAGCTGACACTGAATTAGCTATCCGTGTTTTCAATGATACCCGAACATCACTGGGCAGTACGAAATCTCAACTTCCTGGATGGTGGAATAGGGATTAAAATGCTGAGCATCCCAGACAGGATTGGACAGATGCTCAACCTAATGCCAGCTGATGAGAGAGAAATCACATGGGACACCCACTGAAAAAAATCTAGTTTCTTTCCGTTTTTAATCAACATACTGTGATGTTTCATGCCACTAACATTTTGTCTCTCTGAGAGACAAAGTAGTCTGTGCTCTCTCTCTCCCTCTCTCTCTCTCTCTCTCTCTCTCATTCACTACTTTCCTGCAGGATCTCTGAAGTACAACTGAAGCTCCTACTCAGCCTCCATCATGACTGTAGTGAGTGGATTTGTTTGTTGCTCGTTGCTCGCTGTCTCTGTCTTTTCCTTTTCCCTCTTCTGATTGCCTAATCCTACCCAGAGCAGCAGAACGACACAACTGATGCTTGCTCAAGTCAAATTGCTAGTTCTCTCTAAAAGATCCTTGAGACGACTGTGTTGTATTTGGTGCAATAGCAGTAAAATTGAATTGTCTCAAATTTAGTTCAAGACTGTATAGAAGAACCTACCAACCTGACTTCCCCTTTAAAGTAAAACATTTAACTAGCACACTTCCTATAACATATATTGTAAATGGGCCCCAAAACAGTTAATAGTCAAGTATTTTGATAATAGCTGTATTGTCACGGCGGGGAGCCGGCGCGTGGAGTGTCCTGAACCCAAAAGCAGACCTCAAGCAGGAAATTGTTTGCAAACGTCAATGTTTATTGAGGAAACAGGGAAAGGGGAGCTGGAACGGTGACGGGACCCGGGAGGAACTCTGGGGGGCCTCTTGGAACCGGGACGGGACCCGGGGGAATCTCTGGGGGGGCCTCTTGGAACCGGGACGGGACCCGGGGGAATCTCTGGGGGGGGCCTCCTGGAACCGGGACGGGACCCGGGCGGGGAACTTCTTGGGACGGAACCGGGACGGGACCCGGACGGGGAACTTCTTGGGACGGAACCGGGACGGGACCCGGACGGGGAACTTCTTGGGACGGAACCGGGACGGGACCCGGACGGGGAGCTTCTTGGAGCCGGGACGGAACCCGGGGGGACTTCTTGGACCCGGGACGGAACCCGGGAGGACTTCTTGGAACTGGCGTCGGAACAGGAACGGGAACGGGAACCACCCCGGGGAGGACACTCACCCCCCGGGGAGGACAACACCGACTCACCTCCACACGGAGTGAAGACTAGGCAATCCTCTGGCCCCGGACCCTCCTCCCTGCAGGGCTTAAGACTGCTTGACAATCAATCAGCTGATTGCCTGCAGGAGTGCCAGAGAGGATCCGGTGCTGGAGCGAGGTGTGTGACTCCTGACATGTATCAATTCAACTGAAAGGGGGCTCCCTCGACCAAAAGCTGTTGCTTACTGTTACCAATGTGAAAATCTACAAATTCTGATGTCATGTTAAAAGTCAAATTGACTTTGAATATATTTCTTAATATTAAGTGTTGAGGATGGTTTAATTTTGCCATTGAGTGCCAACTGATCAGCAGCTCCCTCCTTCCGTTAGCTGTCGTGATGGAAAGCAACTTTTCTTCCAGCCAAAGTTAAACCATTAGAGAAACACAATGTCAGACTTGAGATACACGAGTTGTAGTAATATCTTTCTTGCTGCATTGAATCCCTCCTCTTTCACTGATAATGCTACGTGTCTGTGCATGTGCTGGATTATGCTGAATAAGCTCAGGATGGCTTACTTAGTGTGTGTGTGTGTGTGTGTGTGTATGCGCTCTGGCCCGGACTGTGTGGAGACCTCTAGACAGCTTATTCACAGCAGACAGATAGCAGCAGAATTCTTATCGCACCTACCTTCTCTGATAGTGTATTGATGGGGCAATCTGCCTCAGACTGCTGAATTCAGGAACAAAGGCACTGATAAGTACGGTAGGAGAGTCCAGAGGACTACGGGGAATTTAAAAAAAGCCAGGAAATAAATAAAATAAAACGTGAATTCACTCCCTTGCACACTTGTAAAAAGGTTGGTAGATGTGAGATGGCAAAGCTCGCCCACGGGCTGAATTCTGAGGCGGCATAAAGAAGCAAATCTGCTGTATTTGGGTCAGAAAGGGGCACATGTGGCGTGCCAACACATATAAAACAGGTGTTAGAGGTGAAATGAAAGCTCAGAGCATCATGTTTCATCTTCTGATAGAAACCCTCAAACAACAGAGTAAGACTTAATTTCTCAGCCCATATAGAGCGATTTAATTTAGGAGCCTTCAGCAGGTGAGACTCTGTTTGAAGTGATTTATGTCTTAGTTGTGAATATATTTTCTGTGCTATAGTTTCTTAAAAGAAAATGAAGCCAGTGGGATGTCTTCAGATCTGCTTTGTTTAATAGCCCCATCACTCCTCTTTCTGTTTCTGTTTTCTGAAAGTGAAATTAATTAGTTTTCATATGTGCGCTGGGCCGAACGTTATGAGTGTCCCACGTGCCAAAAGAAGGAAATACATCGAAAACATCGTTATGAGCCGACTGCAGCTCAGTTGTAAGAGCAAACTGGATTTTAATTGTGAGGTTGTGATTGGTGCTGTCCATGAGTGGAAATGTGACTGAGGCTCCAATGCTGTGTCACCATTGTGTGTGAGTGTGTGTGTGAATGGGTGAATGTGACCGATCCTGGAAAGACGCTGAGACAGATTGAGTTTTCACTTGAAATTATGTCTAGGCTTGGATATATATTCTATGTTTTGGAACGTATTGTACTGTGGAGTGGAGTGGTGGTTCCTTCACAGTGAGAATGTCGCGGGTTAAACTTACAATTTGAAGACTTCCCTTCAATGTTGCTTCTGTGTAATGGTTGCATGGTCTCCCAGTGTGTGGGGTCTAACACAATCCTGAGGTAAAGAGGGAGAGGTTATTACATCATTATTATTAAGTCTGCATTTGCTCTGTGATACACAGGAGACTTCTCCAGGTTGTAACAACAAAGAAAAAATAACATCAATGTCCAACGTGTATTTTGGAGTGTATCACCTCTCAAATGTAGCTGCAAGCAGTGTTGGTATTAATCATTATTAGGCTTGGGTGAACATATTTTGCTTTCTCTAAAAAGACACTCAAAATGATACTCAAAGTATTTTCACTTAATGCTACTTTTCTATGTAAAGTATTAAACAACTGAGGCTCCATTTACACAAACTTTTCAAGTGAAAATGCATCATTTTTGTGTTTTCGTGTCAGAAAGGTTTCATGTTTGCACAGCAAGGTTTTGAAGGAAATGGAAACGCTGAAATCAATGCAGTAGTTTGTTTTTGTAGTGAAACCACACAGGGCGAACAATACACTATAAACATAAACAATAGGAGATCTAGGACATTCTAGTGGACAGATGATGAAGTTGGATTGTTATTCCGATGACTGTTGACTCTTGAACCACCAAGTCCCAGGAGAACATGGACTGGGAGTTATGACACTCTGGATCAAACATTGTTGTTATTGTTCTTCTACTGAGCATGTCCAGTTGCACCATCTCAGATAAGTTGCGTTTCCCCCTCATTTCCCCAATGGAGCTGGAGCCTTTTATAGAAGTTGCATTTTCAGTGGCTCAGAGCACCATTATCGTCTAAACTGACCCCAATACACAATGGAATTGTTCAGTTTTCACTTGAAAACATTATGTCAACGGCGTCTATAACTCCTGCTTCACAGTCTCCTGAAAACAACAAACCAACAAAGCAGAAAAGACGTGAAAAATGTTTTCTTTCAGTCTCTGAACTCAAATGATTTCAACACCTTTAGTTCACTTCTTTCTTTTTTGTTATCATCAGTGTATTCTCTTTAAAACCAGCACTCGTCTATCCGCCCACTTGACTAGCCGCAGCAGAAATAAAGGTTTGAGGTTTTTTTTCCGCTCGTCAAGTAGCCACTATACTTACCATCACATTGATATGCAAGTCGTGTTGCAGTCTGAAAAAGTTTCTGTATTAAAACACTGGTCGATTAAAAGTTACTCCTCTCCATCCAGCGCGGTAATTCTGCTTGATGGAGTTGAAAACTTTCTCACTCGACCTTGGTCTCCTTTCAGATTCAATCTGAGTCTCGCTGAAGTGTGTGTGGGGGTGTTTTCTGCCTTGGAGTGCGTGTGCATGTGTGTGCTTCTGTGTGCCACTTGTGTGCATTTCTTACGTCATGCATATATATTTATTTCTGCATATTTACGTCCATGCACGTGCGAGTGAGTGCGGCTCTCAGCCGTCAAATGATTAATTTATGTCTTACCTGCCTTTTTACTGAATTACTCGCCGGGCCCTTTGGGGCTTTGTGCAGCGCGCAATGCTGCAAATAACAGCTCAAATGAAAAAATGCAAATGATCAGGCCAGATCCTGCACCGAATCCATAGGGACCCCTTACACACACACACACACACACACACACACACACACACACACACACACACACACACACACACACACACACACACACACACACACACACACACACACACACACACACACACACACACACAACAAACTGTCTCATTCACTTGTGCTCCTTTCCCCCTCTCTTTCTTTCTCTCTCTCCATCCATCTATTTTCTCTCCTTCTCGCTGTGGGTAGAGGAAGCCGGATGAATATCAGCAGGGGTCAGAGAAATGCTCGCAGTGAATAACAGAGGCGTAATAAATAGAAGCCTTCACTCAAATTATGAGTGCTGCAGCTTTTCACACACACACACACACACACACACACACACACACACACACACACACACACACACACACACACACACACACACACACACACACACACACACACACACACACACACACACACACACACACACACACACACACACACACACACACACACACACACACACACACACACACACAAAGGAGTCCAATCAATCAGCAAAGTTGCCTTATCTCCTGCATATGAAAATGGAACTTCAGAAATTAGCTCATTTATTTTGGACAATTAGGGTTATTGGAGTGTGACAGTGAAAATTTAGTGTTCACTGAGGCGTATGCTCCCCAACAATAGCAGGGAGCCAATTGAGTGCGAGAAGCATTTAAAGCTGTAGTATTTACTTATCGCTGTAACTGGTGCTCGGTGTTGATCTCATTAAAGCTCTGTGTTCCTTTATTTGGCCGGGACAGAGATGGAGAGGGGGGTGAGGAGAGGACACAGGGGCAGTCATCCCTGTCGCATGTGATATTACGGCCCGATCAAAGGGAGGGGAGAGGAAGGAAGAGGAGGCCGGCAGAGTCATGAGAAACTCAGCCCTACCTGTGAAATACAGCGGCTCTGCTGCTTCTTGGATTTCAATTTGCGGGAGCTGAGCAGGTTCACTGCCGCCCAGTTCAACAGGGTCCTCCAATCTCAAATCTGTGATATTACTCTGACCGGCCGGCCGACCGAGCGCCTGAATCCAACAGCAAACATTTCACCAGCCGCTCTCTGCAGGCAGGAAGTAAGTGGCTTCTGCTGAGTTGTTTTTCCATGTTTCTCAGGCCACGCTCCCATAGCCCAGTTTGATTGTGACCAACATCACACACTGTAATTTACATCATCACAAACAGTGGAACAGCAGCAGTTGGAATCATAGACACTGACTGAATCAAGCTGCTTTCTGATCAAAAGGCATTTCCTCCGGCTGTCGGGGGGCTGAGAGGATATTCCCCCCCAGCTTGATTCAGCTATCATAGCTTCTCACGACCCGGATCCCGTGTTTCCTCTTCGTTTCCCTTAAATATACAAATAAACCAAATCACAGACGACTGATTTTATTTTGTCTTGAGTTCTAAATTGCATTAACAGGAAAATCAAAACCATTGTTAAAACATTATTATCAGCTCTTCACCATCAAACCAATTCACTGAACGTTATTAAAATCTTCTACTGGATAACAGTACACAAGACGGCTGGATGGTTCATTTTAACTCACGTCCACTTAAGTCCTGAAGTGTTTACGAGGCTGGAAGAGGCTGCAAGCTTCTCTCAGCAGGTAGAATCAGGAATAGAGTCACAGTGGGAGTCTTCCTGTGAGCATTACCCAGAGGTAGCCTGTAACCATCAGGGGAACCTTGTGGATTTTTGGCAGAACCGTACCCATGTGCCAGAGGTAAATAAATGCACCATTATTGTTTTTATATTTACCTGAATATAATTTACTTCCCTCTGAACAAATGATCACGAAACGCCTGCTATTAACTCTAAACTCTGCAC
Source organism: Blennius ocellaris (assembly GCF_963422515.1). Classification (NCBI taxonomy): domain Eukaryota; kingdom Metazoa; phylum Chordata; class Actinopteri; order Blenniiformes; family Blenniidae; genus Blennius; species Blennius ocellaris. The sequence continues at coordinate 3,436,427 of NC_137657.1, read as the reverse complement.
GCTGCTGACCTCAAAGTCAAAACTGTCCCTGAATACGACATTAATCACATCTTCATATCAAAACAAGATGATATATTTGGATCATCCATAAACAACAAATAAAACGTGCCTGTTAGAAACTTTGAGAGTAAAAGCTAATGTTAGTCTCAGTAAACGATCGTGCAATTAATCTTCCTTTATTATTCCTTTCTTCTTTAATTAAAATTATTACATTCAAATTATTTTCATCATCAATTTGTAGCTTTGTTGACATGGTTGCCTCTTTTCTCCTATAACTAATCCCTGTAAATACTGTTGTCTGTGTTTTCTGCTATTTTCATACTTTAGTCACCATAAAGCCTGTATTATTAAATATTATATTCATTATTACATCTTTCCTGTCTTATTTGATATTCAAATTTCTTTTCTATTTTGTCTGTGTAGAGCAACACTTTAAAATAATTTCCCTCTTGGATTAGAAGAAGTCCTTCTATTCTATTCTATTCTATTCTATTCTATTCTATACAGAAGGATTCCTCCCTGTTTCCATCACAGATAGCTCCCTACATAAATGTTCTTGTAACTGAAATTACATTTATGTTGATAATAAATGTGGACGGGTCAACAGAAAGTTCAAATACTGTATAATGATTATGTTTTCTCTACTCATTGATGTTTTGTACAATGAACCTTTTTCTGTCTGAATAAATAAAATACAAAGTATTTCACACAAAATACAAGTTTGTCAGTTCTGTTAATTTGACTACTGCTATTTAGAATAAAATTCATATATAAAAATACTAGTTTCCCATGTCTAAATGTACTGCCGTGCTGCTTCTCCACATGCACACCACAGCCGGAGTAAATAGTTCTTCTGCACATGTGTGAATAGATGGACAATAAAAACAATGTTTTCCTCTAGAGTGTCATGACTCCCAGTCCACATTCAAATGGTGTTAATGTGGCCTGAACCTGAGTAGGTGGGGGTTCAGTGCCTTGCTCATGCTCCCGCAGTGGAGAAAGTTCCAGTTATATGTTAGCTTCCCCAACCTCAAGACCACCACAGATTCTTCATTCACACGTGCACTGATTAAAGCGGCGTAACGTGTCGAATGTAGAATCTAAAAACGTAGTCACACAGACTGGAAAATTTGAATAATAAGTGAAGTTGTAGTTTCGTTGATACAGCTTCATTATTCAGTGATTTAAGTCAGAATATTTCATGATGTACCCAGAGATCTATTTTCAAAAATACTAATACTGTGCATCAGAAAAGAAAGTGAAGAACTGGAAGTCTGCCGATTCACAGCAACACTTCTTTCACTTTCTTGAAGTTTTCCCTGCACACTTTGTCTCATTTAAAGTGAGTAATGATGATCCATCCAAGCATCTCCGTTTTGAATACCTAACCTGTTTAAAGTGCTGATTCATCTGCGCCGTAACGCGAGCTGAAAGCAGGTATTTATTCTTTTTTACCACTTGATGAAAAACGCGGCGTGGAGATAAATGAGCGTGCAACTTTCTCTGCCGTGAATCCCGACGAGTTCTGGCTGAACAGCTGACAGAGACAAACCGCAGAGGGAAGCGGCTCGGCACTACATCTGTACGTGCAAAAGTCTCACCTGTAAACCCCCCCCCCCAAAAAATACAACACTCTTATCACCACTGCACCAACATCCACCTAAAGAGGTCCGAGACTAAATTTTTTAAAATGAACTGCCGCCTTTTGGTTTCATTTCTTCACAGAAGTCTGCATAATTCATCACAATCTACTGTGGCAGTTGATTTTAATCAGGCCATTTCTGCGGGCGGGGGGGGGAGGGGGGGGGGGGGGGGGGGGGGGGAGTTTCCTTTGCCTCAGATGGAAATCTTCAGGGAGACAAGTAAGGGAACTGTGACAGGGGCCATCTATAAGGTGATAAATATTTAAGATGCAGTTTTAATAAGTAATACTCACTACATAAAAGCAGTGTTTGTTAATGCCTCCCGGTCCTCATTACATATTCAGATAGATGCTGCCGGAGCTTTCTTCCTTTCTTTCTTTAGTGCCATCAGCAACTCTTCAATATTAACACCTCCGCAGATGGATTTCTGATTGCCTGGCTAAATGTGTGTATCCCCTGCTTCTAAATTATTATTGTGATTATCATTATTAATGGCTTTTCTGTTTGCAGTCAATTTACATCCCGCTCCTCGAGCGGCGGAGACATGCCCATGTCTCCCCACCATCGTTTCCCCTCCTGCATTTTATTCCTTGTTTTTCTTTTCTTCCCCCCATTCTGTCTGAGAGGCCTCCGCTCTGAGGACCGAGAATTTATTGAATCTCGCTGCGAAGTAGTATAAACCTTTCACTAATGTATTCTATATGTAAATGGTGGAGGGCGGCTCCGGCTCCAACACTTCATTACTCAGAGTGTGTGCCTGTGTGGGTGTGTGTGTGTGTGTGTGTGTGTGTGTGTGTGTGTGTGTGTGTGTGTGTGTGGGTGTGCGTGCGTGCGTGCGTGATGAAACGCAGATATCAGTGCGACAGGACTCGTGTTGGATCAAGAGAGGAGTGACTGTTAATATGCAGACATAACAGGAGAACACAATGTGATGGAGGAAATGTGCTTAATTAAAACTGAAAGAAAATAGAAAGAAAGAAAGACTCTCAGCTTTATTGTTGAACGACAAGAGAAAATCTCATAAATCATTATTTTGTCAGTTTTATGTTATTTTTTAATTTTATTTAATTTTTTTTCACCAGATATTTAAGTTATATTTGAAATTGCCTGTTAATAGTGGAATAAGAGCAATTCTTAAGGAGTCAACCACTCAATCATTATGAAGATTTTTTCATTTCTGTTGTAAATGTTGCACTTTTTTCTGCAGCCTTCTTCTTATAGACAAACACCACATCAAGTATTCAACATGCATTGCAGCTAAAATAAACTTGCAAAGCTGAAACGAGCAAAGAACATTGTTAGAAATAGGACCGTCATCATCTGCAAATTATGTAGCATTTTGATAAAAGAGCAAATATATTGAGCTTTGGAAAGGTACTCCTGCTGATCATTACTACTGTTCTAATAGTATAGTCTAATGTGTGAGTAAATCAAATATGCGTGTGCTTTTCTTTTAATACATTGTAATCAACATTCACGGCATGTTTATAAACAAGCAATAATCAAACAGGAAGGGTCAGTTCCTCCCAGAGATGGTCTGCATCTCAACCATTATTAAAAACAGTACAGATAATGAATAAGCAGACTGAATGATGAAATATGTTAATTTAAGCAAAACCATTTCTAATAAGATTGCATTGATTTCCTTGTGCATCCACCTAATCTTTACAGTGACATCTGCAGATTGGGTATTATTTTAGATCATATGTTTCTGTTCTGACCTTCTTTTATAAGCAGCCGCTCTGCCCAGGTTCTCCTGGTTTCTTACAGCTCTTGGATGATCTGTTGAACAATTATGATCGCAGTTTGTGTCCAATACTTCAGTGATTGTGGAAAACAAGAGTCCGCTGTACGGCCCTCTGCCTTTTGATAACACAATGTAACTGTGACTCTCCCTCCAGTGCTGATGGATGTTGGTGCATGACCACAGCAAATGTACCAGTGTTCCTTCATCCCCACCACACTTCCAGCAGGCAGCTTTAGGCCAGGTCGATAACGTCTGACCGACGTCTAGCAAAATCAATGTCGTACTTCTTTGTTTTTTTTACATTATATAAATATAAATACAATACAGTCATTCCTATGTGCTTTTACAGAGGAAATAGAAAAGCCCATGAGCAAGCAGGTTTATTTGCGACTGTGGAAAGAAAAACTCTCTCTAACAGGAAGAATCTTTGTAGAAACTCAGAGGTGGTGGCGTTCTGCGGACCGGTTGGGGTGAAAGGATAGAGGAGAGGAGAGGAGAGGAGAGGAGAGGAGAGGAGAGGAGAGGAAAGACAAAGAGACAGACTGGGTGGGGAGATACATACAACACCCTTGTTAGTGCTACGTATATTTCTTTTTTTTACAGTTATCACACTGATCCAAATATTTTCCAACTGTTATGAGATTAAACCAGCCTGAGCAGCTCTATCTAGACAGGAACATAATTTTCTAGCAAGAGTATAAATTAGCAGGTAGGCAAAAAAACAAAACAAATAACAAAACAACAAAAACAACAAAGCAAAAAACAAATAACACAAAACAAAGAACAAAAACATGATTTTGATCATTGAAAGAGCAATAGCAGAAAATAAGAAAAATCAGCAGCAAATCTCATCAATGAGGAGTTGAAGTGTGTGTGTGTGTGTGTGTGTGTGTGTGGTTTCTCCACTTGGTGTGATTGGAATTGTTTTGGGGGGGTCCGCAGTACCACCCCGGGACCCAAGGCCACCAGGGCCAAACGTCGGCACCCGGCAGCCCCCTGGCCCCGGGGAGGCCCCGACAAACCACCCCGGAGAACCACGTCCCAACACGGAAGGCACCAGACGGAGAGTGCAGAGAGCCCCCCCCCCCCCCCAGGCAAGAGGGGCCCACAAGAGAAGGATAAAGGGTGCAGAGCCCCAGGCCCGACCGGGACCGGCCGGAGCAGGGCCTCCAGGCCACGTGGGCAGGGAGCCCCCCGATCCCGGCAGCAGAGCCCACCGCACCACTGGGGTCCATCCCCCTCCCACCACCCCCCAACCCGGTGGGATAGAGAAGGCCCCAGCCGCCGAGCTCCAGACCCCCCCCCCCCCCCAGACCAGGAAGAGCGAAGGCCCAGCCGGGCCCGGCCGGAGGACAGCCACCCTCATACCCCCAGGAGCCCCAATACCACCCCCCACACACTGCCCCATCCCCTAATCCCAACCCACACACACACACACACCTAAGCATACGCATGCACACACATACACACATATACACATACACACACATACACATACTTGGTGGGGAGGGGAATGCCCCCCACTACCCAGCCCCCCCTGGGAGTGCCACGCCTGATCGAGCGTGCCCCCCGTACTCCAGCCGCACTCACCCCGGAACACGGTGGGACCACAGCGGGAGGTGTGAGGGCGAGCCCCCATCCCCCCCCCTCCACCGTGTGGGGTGTTGGGTGCATGTGGATGTGTGTATTTGTGTTTTGAAGAGGTGGTGCAATGTGTGTGTCTCGGGTGCGGTTTAAAATTGAGGGGTAGCGGGGGCCCGCTTTTCCCTTCAAGACCCTGCGTGACTAAGTGTATTTAAAATTGTGGGCGGTGCAAAGTTGGGGGAGGGGCCAGACCACTGTTAAGTAGCCTGGACCCCCCCACCCTAGGCCCCGCCCACTGGTCCCTATTGTTGAATGAGGTGAGGTGAGGTTAGGTAGGGGGGGCTGAGAGGGAGAAGGTGCCCCCGTTGCTAGGACCTTGACCCAGCTGCCCCCCCCCCACCCCCAAACCGCAGGGCCGCCAACCACCCAAGCCACAACGCCCCAACCACAGATGGCCCCAAGAGCCCCAAGGCGGCACTACCACCCCCCCACAGGGCTACATGGTGTATTTAATTATTGGAGACCATGTCAACTCAAATTGAGCCGACTGATTTTTCCTACAAACAGACATTCTCTCCAATGTGATGTGGTCTAGGAGTAAGTTTTTAAATAACTTTACATTCAGATTACTTTTGGATTTCCAGTTCATGAGGATCGCCTTTTTTGTAACACTTAGGGAGACCAGGAGTGTGAAGGACTCACTTTTCTCTCTTTTAATATTTGTGAGATCGCCTGACAGGCAAAGTGCAGGTGAAACTGGAATGGGGGGGTCCAGGTATAACGATAAGTCTTCACAGATCTTTTGTCAGAATGTTTGGACTGGTGTACACAGCCAGAGTGTGTGTATGGAGGTATCAGGGAGATTAGCTGTGCAGTTTGAACATATGTTAGAGGAAGTGAGACCATCTTGAACATCCTTTGTCCTGTAATGAACTAGTGTAGGACCTTGTATTGTCTGAGCTGTATATTGGTGTTTTTGCTCATTTTGAATGTGTTTCTACAGATTAGTGACCAAAGCGTTGGGTCTGTGTTAATGTTTAGATCTTCTACCCATTTGGAGGTTGAAGGGATATTGTGGTATTGGAACATGACAGGACTGAAATGATTTTAGAAAGTGGTTTTGGTGCTGAGATCTTCAGGAGGTTTGTCACTGTCTGAGGTCAGTTTAGGTTCATCTCTTCTAGTTTGAACTTTGTTTGTATTATTGACTTGAGCTGAAGATATTCCAGATAGTTATTTTGACTGATACCATACGTTTCTATTAGATCATTAAATGGGATAAAAGAGTTATTGAAGAGAAGGTGTTCCAAGTTTCTTCTTCCCTTGTTTGGCCATCTTGTAAAGTTTATTGGTTTCTTCCTTTGCAGGATGTCAGGATTGTTCCAGAAGGTGTGAGTTTGCAGGGAATGAGTGACAATCCATTCATTTTAAGAAATTCCCACCAAGCTGTCATAGATGTGTTTATATTGATGCTTTTAAAGTAGTTGTGTTTTTTGATGATAGGACTGAAGAAAGGAAGGTCTCTGATGTGGAGATCTTCACAGAAGGTTTTTTCAATGTCCAGCCAGCCTTCATCTAAGTTTCTGATTAATCCATTTTACAACATAAAGTCATTTATTGGCAAGATAATAATTATAAAAATTTGGAAGTTCTAAGCCACCTTGGTCCTTGGTGTTCTGCAGTGTTTTTAAACTTATACGTGATGGTTAATTTTTCCATAAGAGTTTTGAGATATGGGAATCCAACGTATTAAACCATGTTTTTGGTGGTTTTGTTGGAATCATTTAAAAGATGTAGTTAATTTTAGGACGGACCAACATTTAAATTGTTGCTACTCTCCCCATAAGTGATATAGGATGTGTCCTCCACCGAGTGAGGTCCTCTCCTATTGTTTTAATAAGGGGGGGTGTAGTTTAAGTGCACCAAGTCTGACAGCTTGGCTGAGATATTAATGCCGAGGTATTTGATGTTCCCTGGTTTTAGTGGGGTATTTGGTATGTGCTGAAAAATAGAGTTAATAGGCAAGACGACTGATTTATTCCAATTTATAGAATATTCTGAAATTGCAGAGAATCTGTCTATTAGTTCTATTGTTTCTGGAAGAGAGGTCTGTGCATTTTGTAGGAAAAGTAATACATCATCTGCATAAAGGCATATTTTATGGGTTACATTTGCTGTTCGTATTCCTTTTATGTTATTGTTCTGTCTAATGGCTGCTGCTAATGGTTCGATAAAAATTGCAAAGAGAGATGGTGAGAGTGGACACCCCTGCCTGGTACCTCTCTCAAGATTGAACCTTGAGGAAGTTTGATCATTTGTTTTAACACAGGCACTGGGTGAGGTGTACAGTGTGTTAATCCAGGAGGTAATTTTGATTAAATCAAAATTTCCGTAGGACAGTGAGTAGAAATTTCCAATTTACCCTATCAAAAGCTTTTTCTGCGTCTAAGGAGGTGATAATGGCCTTTTGTTTATTCGGGTGGCAGTGGTCTATAAGATTAATTAATCTGTGTGTTGTTAGTGGAGTGGTCTATAAGATTAATTAATCTGCGTGTTGTTTAGTGGAGTGTCGTCCTTTAATGAACCTGTTTGATCAGGGCGATGATGTGGGGTGTCATTTTTTCTATTCTGCTTGCTAATTTTTTACTAATTATTTTAAGATCTACATTGATTAGTGATATTGGGCGATAGCTAGATGGTAGTGTAGGATCTTTATCCGCTTTAAGAAGAAGATTGATATTTACGCAGTTCACATGTGGGGTGAGAGTTGAAGATTCTTTAATCTCCCCAACTGTTCTAAAAAAAATTTGTGAGAGTAAAGGCCACAATTCTTTGTAAAATTCAGTAGAGTATCTGTCAGGTCCTGGACAGGACCTGATATCAGGCATGTGCTGGAGAGCTTCATGCAGTTCTTCTACTGAGATGGAAGCTTCTACGCTTTGGATCTGTTCATCTTTTAATTTTTGAAGGTCAACTGTGCTCGGAAAGTTCTCTGAAAGTATAATTTATTTCCTGAGGGTCACAAGTGATTTCACCATTTTGAGTTTTAACTGAGGGGATTGTACACTTTTCTTTATTTCGTTTTAGCTGATTGGCTAAGAGTTTGCTGGATTTATTTCCATGTTCAAAGTTCTCCCAGCGTAATCTCTGTAGTTGAAATTGTGTTTTGTGTTCAATTATTTCATTCAATTCCATTTTTAATTTCCTTAACTCCGTTAATAAGCGGTCATCTTTGGAAGCAGCGTGAGCTGTCTCTATGGTCTTGATTTTATCTTCTAATTCTTTTTCCTTTATTTTTTCCTTTTTGGTTTTGTATGAGGAGTAAGAAATAATTTTGCCTCTCATGACAGCTTTAGCGTCTCCCAGAGGACACCGGGAGAAACACCAGGCAGATCATTTGTTTCTAAAAAGAGTGTCCATTGTTTTTTAAAGAATGTGAGGAAGTCTAGATCCTTGAGCAGTGAAGTGTTAAATCTCCATTGTCTACTAGGAGGGTGATTGTTCTACTAGTGACGTCATAGTGACAGGCCATGGTCACTGATAGTGACGTCATAGTGGCAGGTCATGGTCACTGGTAGTGACGTCATAGTGACAGGTCATGGTCACTGATAGTGACGTCATAGTGACAGGTCATGGTCACTGATAGTGACGTCATAGTGACAGGTCATGGTCACTGGTAGTGACGTCATAGTGACAGGTCATGGTCACTGATAGTGACGTCATAGTGACAGGTCATGGTCACTGATAGTGACGTCATAGTGACAGGTCATGGTCACTGGTAGTGACGTCATAGTGACAGGTCAAGGTCACTGATAGTGACGTCATAGTGACAGGTCATGGTCACTGGTAGTGACGTCATAGTGACAGGTCATGGTCACTGATAGTGACGTCATAGTGACAGGTCATGGTCACTGGTAGTGACGTCATTGTGACAGGTCATGGTCACTGATAGTGACGTCATAGTGACAGGTCATGGTCACTGGTAGTTGGTCACTGATAGTGACGCCATAGTGACAGGTCATGGTCACTGATAGTGACATCATAGTGACAGGTGCATGGTCACTGATAGTGACGTCAGAGTGACAGGTCATGGTCACTGGTAGTGACGTCATAGTGACAGGTCATGGTCACTGATAGTGACGTCATAGTGACAGGTCATGGTCACTGGTAGTGACGTCATAGTGACAGGTCATGGTCACTGATAGTGACGTCATAGTGACAGGTCATGGTCACTGGTAGTGACGTCATAGTGACAGGTCATGGTCACTGATAGTGACGTCATAGTGACAGGTCATGGTCACTGGTAGTGACGTCATTGTGACAGGTCATGGTCACTGATAGTGACGTCATAGTGACAGGTCATGGTCACTGGTAGTGACGTCATAGTGACAGGTCATGGTCACTGATAGTGACGTCATAGTGACAGGTCATGGTCACTGGTAGTGACGTCACAGTGACAGGTCATGGTCACTGGTAGTGACGTCACAGTGACAGGTCATGGTCACTGGTAGTGATGTCATAGTGACAGGTCATGGTCACTGGTAGTGACGTCATAGTGACAGGTCATGGTCACTGATAGTGACGTCATAGTGACAGGTCATGGTCACTGATAGTGACGTCATAGTGACAGGTCATGGTCACTGATAGTGACATCATAGTGACAGGTCATGGCCACTGGTAGTGACGTCATAGTGACAGGTCATGGTCACTGGTAGTGACGTCATAGTGACAGGTCATGGTCACTGATAGTGACGTCATAGTGACAGGTCATGGTCACTGGTAGTGACGTCATAGTGACAGGTCATGGTCACTGGTAGTGACGTCATAGTGACAGGTCATGGTCACTGATAGTGACGTCATAGTGACAGGTCATGGTCACTGGTAGTGACGTCATAGTGACAGGTCAAGGTCACTGATAGTGACGTCATAGTGACAGGTCATGGTCACTGGTAGTGACGTCATAGTGACAGGTCATGGTCACTGATAGTGACGTCATAGTGACAGGTCATGGTCACTGGTAGTGACGTCATTGTGACAGGTCATGGTCACTGATAGTGACGTCATAGTGACAGGTCATGGTCACTGGTAGTGACGTCATAGTGACAGGTCATGGTCACTGGTAGTTGGTCACTGATAGTGACGTCATAGTGACAGGTCATGGTCACTGATAGTGACATCATAGTGACAGGTGCATGGTCACTGGTAGTGACGTCATAGTGACAGGTGCATGGTCACTGATAGTGACGTCATAGTGACAGGTCATGGTCACTGATAGTGACGTCATAGTGACAGGTCATGGTCACTGATAGTGACGTCATAGTGACAGGTCATGGTCAATGATAGTGACGTCATAGTGACAGGTCATGGTCACTGGTAGTGACGTCATAGTGACAGGTCATGGTCACTGGTAGTGACGTCATTGTGACGGGTCATGGTCACTGATAGTGACGTCATAGTGACAGGTCATGGTCACTGGTAGTGACGTCATTGTGACGGGTCATGGTCACTGATAGTGACGTCATAGTGACAGGTCATGGTCACTGGTAGTGACGTCATAGTGACAGGTCATGGTCACTGGTAGTGACGTCATAGTGACAGGTCATGGTCACTGGTAGTGATGTCACAGTGACAGGTCATGGTCACTGGTAGTGATGTCATAGTGACAGGTCATGGTCACTGATAGTGACGTCATAGTGACAGGTCATGGTCACTGGTAGTGACGTCATAGTGACAGGTCATGGTCACTGGTAGTGACGTCATAGTGACAGGTCATGGTCACTGGTAGTGACGTCATAGTGACAGGTCATGGTCACTGGTAGTGATGTCACAGTGACAGGTCATGGTCACTGGTAGTGATGTCATAGTGACAGGTCATGGTCACTGATAGTGACGTCATAGTGACAGGTCATGGTCACTGGTAGTGACGTCATAGTGACAGGTCATGGTCACTGGTAGTGACGTCATAGTGACAGGTCATGGTCACTGATAGTGACGTCATAGTGGCAGGTCATGGTCACTGATAGTGACGTCATAGTGACAGGTCATGGTCACTGATAGTGACGTCATAGTGACAGGTCATGGTCACTGATAGTGACGGGGTGAATCTGTGTGTCCCAGGTGTCTTTAATCACTGATTTACTCACCAGAAAGTAATCTAAGCGTGAATAGGATTGGTGCAATGCTGAGTACAAGGTGTACTCTTTAAGAGTAGGATGAGAGGTGCGCCAAGCGTCACAAAGACCAGAGTCACTCATGTACTGCTGGATTCTATCTGATGATTCCCAGTGTCTGGTGTTTTTGCTTTACTAACTCTGTCCATTTGTGGATTGAGGGCGATGTTGAGGTCTCCTCCAACTATCACTGTTTTGTCAGAGTATTGAGAGGGTGGTGAAGAAGTTGTGATAGAAGGAGGGGTTATCAACATTTGGGCCATAGATGTTTGTGATACACATTTCTATGTTCTGAAGAGAGATATGAATAATTATAAATCTTCCCTCTGGGTCTATGGTTGTATCTTTATGAGAGAATAGTTTTTTATTGTGATTAATATAGCTCCGCCTCTCTGCTTGGAGTTAAAACCAGCTGAGTGTGTGAGGGAATTGTGGTGAGATCAATTTGTGATGTTCTGTGGAAGGTGTGTGTGTCTCTTGTAATAAGACAAGGTCTGCCTGTAGTTTATCCAGGTGTTCAAAACCTTTTGTCTTTTTGTTTGTGTGTCCATTCCAGGCACATTCCAGGTGACAAATATGAACATGTTTCTGGCTACACTCATCTTCTAGGTGGGTTTTCTAATGTGTGTGTGTGTGTGTGTGTGTGTGTGTGTGTGTGTGTGTGTGTGTGTGTGTGTGTGTGTGTGTGTGTGTGTGTGTGTGTGTGTGTGTGTGTGAGTGTGTGTGTTTGCGTGCATGCGCATGTTTTTAGGGTTCCTAATTCTGACTGGTTATTTAACATGGGAGTGTGTGTCTGCCGATATATGGGTGTTTGATATCATGACAGTTGGATTGTGGTGTCGTGGTCTGAATGTGGCTAAAACAGTGGAAAAGCATTACTATTAAAACAAGGGAGGGGTGTAGAAATAGAAAGTAGGAAACCAAAACCCCAAAAAAGACAATCCCAAACTCATAGGTGACATTAGTGATGACGCAAGGAGTGCCTGCTTCGTTTTTTGTTTTTTTTAAACTCATGTAAATATATATACCGTACCTATATATATATATATATATATATATATATACATATACACGCATATATATACACATTCAAATATCCCTGTGTTTATAGTGCGAGTCCAAGATGATTAACACTATAATAACATTGCAAGCATCGTGTGTTTTAACAATATAATACTAATTACTTTCGCCTTATTTAATCAGTCATGATGCTTACGAATGTTGCTGTTAGACACTTGTCTTGGCCTGAGTAAAACTGTGTGTGTGTGTGTGTGTGTGTGTGTGTGTTGGAGGGGATGTTACTCATTTATGAGGACCATCAGTAGAGCCAGGGGGTGACAGCGGGGTCCCGGTACATCTGGCCATTGACGTAAAGCCTGTCCACAGTGATGACGGCTCGGGATCCTTCAGCGATTAGCTTCTTCCTCACAGGAAGCAACAAGCGACGGCGGTCTAAGATCTCCTTCGGAAACTGGACGTTCACATGGAAGTGTGTCCCTCGTAGTTCTCTTCACCAGTTCTTTCTGCTTGAAATGTTCAAACTTAGTGACGATGGGCTGCGGGCGCTGGTTGTCCTGTCGTCTCCCTCCCAGGCACTGGTTGTCCTGTCGTCTCCCTCCCAGGTGCTGGTTGTCCTGTCGTCTCCCTCCCAGACGGTGGACGGGGCGCTGGTTGTCCTGTCGTCTCCCTCCCAGGCGGTGGACGGGGTGCTGGTTGTCCTGTCGTCTCCCTCCCAGACGCTGGTTGTCCTGTCGTCTCCCTCCCAGGCGCTGGTTGTCCTGTCGTCTCCCTCCCAGGCGCTGGTTGTCCTGTCGTCTCCCTCCCAGGCGCTTGTTGTCCTGTCGTCTCCCTCCCAGGCGCTGGTTGTCCTGTCGTCTCCCTCCCAGGCGGTGGACGGGGGGCTGGTTGTCCTGTCGTCTCCCTCCCAGGCGGTGGACGGGGGGCTGGTTGTCCTGTCGTCTCCCTCCCAGACGCTTGTTGTCCTGTCGTCTCCCTCCCATGCGCTGGTTGTCCTGTCGTCTCCCTCCCAGGCGTTTGTTGTCCTGTCGTCTCCCTCCCAGACGCTGGTTGTCCTGTCGTCTCCCTCCCAGGCGGTGGACGGGGGGCTGGTTGTCCTGTCGTCTCCCTCCCAGGCGCTGGTTGTCCTGTCGTCTCCCTCCCATGCGCTGGTTGTCCTGTCGTCTCCCTCCCAGGCGGTGGACGGGGTGCTGGTTGTCCTGTCGTCTCCCTCCCAGACGCTGGTTGTCCTGTCGTCTCCCTCCCAGGCGCTGGTTGTCCTGTCGTCTCCCTCCCAGGCGCTGGTTGTCCTGTCGTCTCCCTCCCAGGCGCTTGTTGTCCTGTCGTCTCCCTCCCAGGCACTGGTTGTCCTGTCGTCTCCCTCCCAGGCGGTGGACGGGGGGCTGGTTGTCCTGTCGTCTCCCTCCCAGGCGGTGGACGGGGGGCTGGTTGTCCTGTCGTCTCCCTCCCAGACGCTTGTTGTCCTGTCGTCTCCCTCCCATGCGCTGGTTGTCCTGTCGTCTCCCTCCCAGGCGTTTGTTGTCCTGTCGTCTCCCTCCCAGACGCTGGTTGTCCTGTCGTCTCCCTCCCAGGCGGTGGACGGGGGGCTGGTTGTCCTGTCGTCTCCCTCCCAGGCGCTGGTTGTCCTGTCGTCTCCCTCCCATGCGCTGGTTGTCCTGTCGTCTCCCTCCCAGGCGCTGGTTGTCCTGTCGTCTCCCTCCCAGGCGGTGGACGCGGGCGAAGGTGATTTTATTCACGGTGTCCACGGGAAGCTTCAGGTGCTCCTGGATAAATCCTCGCAACAATGTTTACGCATATTCCTCCTCCCGTTCTGGAAGTCCTGCATACTCCTGCTTTGATGATCCAGTATGGATTCCTTCATCTTCTTGTTCTCCCGAGTCAGTCCGTTCAGTGCCTGATTAAGCAGGTCCACCTTGGTTTTCAACCACTGGTTCTCTGCTGTGAGGTCCGTTACCTGTTGTTGGCTGAATTCCAGCGACTCCCAAAGTGCTTGAATTTCACGGTGGAGCTCCTCCACCAGGGCGAGACGGGCATCGAAGCTGGACAGCTTGGTGTTGATGCTGTCCAGGATGTCCTCAAACTGTTTGGATGGTGAAGGAGCCGCTGTTAGAGAACTTTCAATGCGGCTCCTCTTCGACGATGAGGTCTGCGTAGTCTTGGACATGACGAGACGGTCGTAGCACTCGTCCAAGTAGGCTTGAAAGTCTTCTATTGTGTCCTCTTCCAGCGTTATAATTCAGCTTAATTGTTTCTTTGTTTAGTTTAGTTCCTTGTTTTTTTCCCCTCGGTAGTCAGAAAAGTTTGCTTTACAGCCTGGGTGGCGCCATGTTGGATTGCACTCCATTACGTCACACTGGAATCACTCACTGTGCATGCTCCTTCTCCAATGTCATACTTTAAATTGAATGGACCTCACCCGCTGGTCTCTTCACACATCTTAGCCGAGTGCTGTTCATTAAAAGAAGCCCCCAAATGTCTCTCCATGGCCAGTCTAAGTGTTGGGATTCCTCCATCTGCTCCATATTCCACCAGCAGTTTATAATATTTAGCTGTTTCATGACCTCACAGTACCTTAATTCCTCTGCCAACCTCCAGAAATGTAACGCTAAAGTCTGTTGCAATAAATAACGTAATTGTTTACCTCCAGAATTGGGAGTTTATATTTATGTTTTAGATCCTGAAATGAATGAAGTAAGTTACCAATATAGAGATTCTCTAATACAAAAATGTCTGTGTTGCTTTAAGTGAATGTTCATACAAAGACATCAGACACACTGATCCACAGGCAGGGAAGTCGACCGAACCATCAGGAGGCAGCAGACAGGCTAGAGAAAGAATATTTTACAAAATACAAAAGCAATATTTTGTTTCGGAAATGAGAACAGGTTCTTTCACGATTCCTCCGTTATTTCCCTGCAGGCTCACTATCACAGGACAAGTCACAGACATTTTCTTCAATTCTTCAATGATAAAAATGGAAATTCCTAGAGATGGATCCTTTTCTTTTTTTTTGTATCGTTTGCAATGAGGTTGATGTATGATGAAAAATAAAAAGTCCAAACCACTTAATTTTAGTCTTTTTAACTGTTCTTGTAGCTCCCCTCAAGTTTTATCACGGACGACAAGGTGTTCCTTTTCATACAGACATTTATTCCAGGCATCAGGTTGAAGTGATGAAATGCCGCTGTCAATGCCGTGAGAACTGAATAAAGAAATATACAAACATACACGAGTTTAAACACATATTCAGAAAATGACAATTACAAGAAATGCGTAATAAACAAAACAACAGCACAATATAAACATAGGCAGAAGTTTCATACCTCATTGGCTGCATAAACTTGGGGAAGAAAACTTCCAAAGGAAAATATGCACTCTTCTTCAGCACTCTTAGTCTTTCATCGTGTAAACAGATACGCTGCTCCATACGGTGACTGTTATAGTGCATCTTACATAAACTACCTGACCACAACAAGGTCACAACATCTGTTCCACAGAAAGGTTCCACTTCAAACAATATTCACCTTTGTGCTTCTTAACCTTTTTAACGTATTTATAAAACAACAAATATGATTTTATTAACTAAATTATTCCTGGTTTTCACTCAAAAGTAATTAAATGAACTTAAATTGCATAACTGACTTTGATGACAGCTACACTCCCACCAAATCACTGGTGATTTCCTAATTAACTCCTAATTTAAACTCAAAGGTTTCATAAGACCTGTAGTAAGGTAGTGATAGCAAAGTTAAATTACTCAGCCTCAAGCAGAGTAACTGTTTTGTGGATAGGCCTCTCTAGGTAGACTAACTTACTGAGTCGCTTTCCTTGGTTGTCCAGTGCTGAATCACTGTTCAGTAGTTTCAGCTTTCTTACACAGCCATCTTCACCAGGGTACACGTTTGTGACCTTAGCCAACTTCCACTCATTTCGTGGTGCAGTTTCGTCTTGCACAATCACTATATCACCAATTTTTGCATTTCTGTGCGTCTTGTGCCATTTTTGCCTCTGCTGTAGGTTTAACAAGTACTCTTTCTTCCATCTGGACCAGAACTCATTGGCTAAGTATTGCACTTTACGCCATCTTTTGCGAAGATAGAGGTCTTCCTTCACAAAGTCTCCAGGTGGAGGCAAGATTATCGAAGACTTCATTGTCAGGATGTGATTAGGCGTAAGAGGCTGTGGCCCAGCTGGGTCATTGAGTAGGTGTGTTGTTAAAGGTCTACTATTTATGATTGCCATAACTTCGTAGAAGTAAGTTCGCAAAGAGGAACCATCAAGTCTTCTGGATGACTGATCCAGAATGGATGTCAACACGCTTCTTATGGTCCTAATTTGTCTTTCCCAGGCTCCACCCATATGACTTGCAGATGGAGTGTTCATGACAAACTCACAGCCAAGCTGTTGTAGGCGTTCTTGGTTCATTTCCTTCACAGCTTCCATGAACTCACGTCTGGCGCCAACAAAGTTAGTGCCTTGGTCAGATCGAAGTTGTCGAACGTTTCCACGTAGAGCAATGAAAGCACGAAGAGAATTGATAAAAGCATCAGTCGTTAAGTCGTCGAGTAGTTCTATGTGCACAGCACGAGAACACAGACAAGTGAACAGCAGACCATAGCGCTTCAGTTCCTTTCTTCCCTCCTTGACATAGAATGGGCCGAAACAATCCATCCCACTGTATGTGAAGGGAGGAGTTGTTTCCATGCGCTCACTGGGCAAGTCTGCCATTCTTTGTTGCTCAGTGCACCTTCTGAACTTGCGACACTTTGCACATTTATGGATGTATGATGACACAGCATGACTACACCCAAGTATCCAAATGCCATTCGATCATAGCTCATTCGTCGTTAAGCCCCGCCCTTGGTGTTGCACTCATTCGTGATGGTGCTTGATTATGAGAGTTGATATGTGGCTAGTCTTTGACAAGACTGCTGGATGCTTGATGTGTGGATGCAAAGCAGCATGTTCTAGCCGACCTCCCACCCTCAGGATGCCTTGCTCATCCAAAAAGGGATTTAGTTTGTATAGTCTGCCAGACTTATCCTTAGTTGGTAAGGTTTTCTTGTTTTGAAGACTTTGGATTTCTTCAGAGAAGGTTGCTCTTTGCACAATATGAATTATCGTTAGTTCTGCATCTTGTCTCTCTTTGATACTTGTACTCTCATTGTTCCTTGGTATTAAACCCTTAAGCTCTTTGACTCGCCTCATGAGTCTAGCGATAGCTTTGACTAACCTCAACCAGCTGGAAAACTTTAGGAAGCGATCAAGCAGTGAATCTTTTGCTGTCATGGTCTTGTTCGTAAAGGCCTTGCGAATTTCTGGATCTTCAACTGCAACGTCTCCCACCTTGATATCTCCACTGGGAAGCTTGTCATGCCAGAGAAAATCTGGACCAGTAAACCAGTTAGACGCAATGAGCTCCTTTGCTGTGAGGCCTCTGGATGCATGATCAGCAGGATTTTCTTCAGAGGTAGCATGTCTCCATTGACTGGGATTTGTACTGTCTTTGATCCGCTGAACGCGGTTTGCTACAAATACATGAAACCTTCTAAGCATCATTATTAACGTAGCCGAGGACAACCTTTGAGTCCGTCCAGAAGAACTCCTGTGCTTTTACATCCAACTCCTTTCTCAGCATGTCACTTGTACGCACAGCAACAACTGCCGCTGACAGCTCGAGTCTTGGCACCGTGGTGACCTTTGTGGGAGCCACTCTTGCTTTTCCCATAACTAAAGAGCAGCTGACTTGTCTTGATGCACTGCTAGCTCTCAGGTAGGTACACTGACCATCACCGGTGACACTTGCATCTGCGAAGTGATGAAGTTCATAGTCTTGAACTTCTTTGAAATCTGCTGGAATGTAACATCGCTGAATCTTTACTTCAGCTAGGTTTTGAAGGTCCAATAACGAAGATTCCCATCGTGGCCGAAGTTCCTCAGACAGTGGTTCATCCCATCCAGTTTTATCTCTGCACATTTGTTGAAGTATTTGCTTGCCAATTAAAATGAACGGCGCTACAAAGCCGAGGGGGTCATAGATGGAGGCTACAGTTGACAAAACTCCTCTTCTAGAGAGTGGGCGTTCATTCACCACTACTCTGAATCCAAACTGATCTGAAGTGACACACCATTTAACACCTAAGGCTCTCTCCATCTGTAGCTCACCCAAAGCTAAGTCTTGATTTTGTACCGTTTCGGCACACTCTTCCTTGGGAATTGAAGCAAGTACCTCCTTGCAGTTCGAAACAAACTTGTGGATTCGTAGCTTACCAGCGCTGCAAAGCTGTCTTGCTTCTCTGACCAACTGAATTGCTTCATCCTTCGTTGCTGCACTTATCAGACCATCATCAACATAAAAGTTTCTTTCAATAAAACGAATGGATGCTTCACTGAAGTGACCTTGTCCTTGAGCTGCGATGTGTCTGAGGCCGTAGTTTGCACAACCAGGCAATGAGGCTGCTCCAAACAGGTGCACTCTCATACGGTAAACTGATGGTTGAGATTGAAAATCTCCATTGTCCCACCAGAGAAATCTCAAGTAATCTTGGTGTTCTGCTCGCACATGAAATTGATGGAACATACGTTCTATGTCGCACATTATTACAACTGGACCCTTACGAAACCGACATAAAACACCAACCAAAGTGTTTGTTAACTCTGGCCCTGTGAGCAGGTAATCGTTGAGTGACATGCCTTGAAATTTTGCTGAACAGTCAAACACAACTCTAATCTTTCCAGGTTTCTGTGGATGATACACTCCATGGTGTGGGATGTACCAGGCCACATTCCTATCAAGTTCATCTTCGGGAACCTTCTCAGCATCTCCTCGAGCAATTGTTTCACTCATAAAGGCTATGTAGTCCTTGTGGTATTGCTTATCTTTCTCAAATCTCCTTTTCAAACAATTGAGGCGGTGCTCTGCACAGGTCCTGTTGTTTGGCAGATTTGGTCTGTCTTCCTTAAAAGGAAGAGGCATTTCATAGTGACCATTCGTCTTGATTCTGATTCCTGCCTCCATTGTTGATATAAAACGCAGATCCTCTTGCGAGAAGTGAGCGTCTTCAGTGGTCCTTTCATTGAAGTCGGACTCAAGCACCTTTATTACATCTGGTGGAGTGACTACTTCTTTGACTTGTGTTCGGCATATATACTGAACTTCACTTGTGAGATCAGCAGACGACTGAAGATGGGGTTTCACTTGTCTCACAACGATCCTATGGCTGCTTCCAATTGCATCCCCATAGTCAACACATGGATCAACACAACCAACTATACTCCAGCCAAGGTCGGTCTTTTGAGCAAATGGCTCATTGTCTTTGCCTGACACAACTTCTCTAGGTAACAGGGCTTGTGAACAGTTGTAACCTATGAGCAGACCAATGTCACACTCAATTAAGAGTGCAATCTCTTCAGCAAGGTGCTCTAGGTGAGGCCATGCTCTTGCTGTCTTTGGGGTAGGAATATGACTTAGATTAGCAGGAATAAACTCTCTTGAGTAAGTAACTGGGAGAGGAATTTTCTTTGCTGAATAAAAGCCTCTGACCTGCAGACCAGTTAACTTCTGACTTGGAATGACGGTACTTCTGGATGCCAATGTGGAGAGCTTTAGCTGCACAGGTTCTTTCAGTGTGTCCAGACTTTCTGCCTTTTCTTGCAGGATGAAAGTGGTGTCACTTTGGTTATCCAGAAGAGCATACACAAGAACTTCGTTCTCTGGGCTACTTGTTGTTGACAACCACACTGGAATAACTGTGGAGGTGTAGGTATTGTTCATGTGTTGCACCACCCGATTAGATGTTGCTTCATTTGGTGTTTCGGTAGCCTGTTTAGACTCATTACCTTCCCTTGGCCTCTCCTTCTCCTTTGAGTGTTTCCCGTTCTTGTTTTGATCCTTATCCTGTTCTTCTTTCCTTTCGTCTTTCTTAATGCGGTCTTCATGTAAACATGTTGGATGTTTCCTTTTACATGTTTCGCAGACACTCCTTCTATCACAGTTCTTTGAATGATGTCCTGGTTTCAAACATCCAAAACATAACCTTTTTGTTTGTACAAAGTTAACTCGTTCTGTGATTGACTTATCCATGAACTTTCTGCAGTTATGAATCCCATGGTTTGACTTGTCACAGAAGAAACACACTTTAACCTCAGATCTTTCTTGAGAGCTGCTTGCTAGAACCTTTGCGCCAATATTTCGAGTTTTTGGTGTCTTCATCCTTTCCTCATCACTAGATTTCAGAGCATGAAGAGAGGTACCGGTAACAGGATTACAAGCTATTTGGGACTCCTTTGTTACAAACGCCACAAACTGACTGAAGCTAGGGAATGTCTTCGTTGTTTCTTCAATTTCGATGACTTTTCTGTTCCACATGGCTATTAACCAGTCAGGAAGCTTGGCTAGCATCTTTTGGTTTTCGCTGCAGTCATTGAGGACTTGGAGGCTTGTAATCTGAGACATTGCTGCTTGACAGCCTTGGAGGAAGTCAGAGAATTCTCTTAGTTCAATGCTGTCTTTGGGTGCTATCTTTGGCCAGGAAGTGAGCTTATCCCTGAATGCCTTAGCTATCACAAAGGAACTCCCATACCTTTCTTCCAGGATGTTCCATGCTGAATGGTAAGCTGCATCTGTACCTAGCAGGAAATAACCTTCAATGGCTTTCTTTGCAGGACCACCAACATACTTGCGAAGGTAGTAAACTTTCTCATTTACTGGAATGTTCTTTCTTCCTATCAATGTTTGAAAAGACATTTTCCAGTCTTTGTACTTTAATGGGTCGCCAGTGAAAACAGAAGGTTCTGGTACTGGAAGATGACTTGCATTAATGGACTCTGCTATTGCTTCAGCTAGTGCTATGGTGCTGTCTCGATGGGCACTAGTAGCAGGTTGTGCATTTGTGACATCTTGAGTTGATGCCATATAATACACTGGAGGACTCCTTGAGTTATGTGCAGGTGTATCCTGCACTAGCTTGCAGTCATACAGCAAATGTGATATCTCTTTGTCTGACTTCACTTCTTGTTCATAGACTCGGAGTCATGCCTTTGCAGCATTCATTGTCTTAACTGTCTCTAAGCGCTCTATCTCTCTGCGCTCTTCTTCTAAAGCCTTTTTCCTTGTAGCATTGTCAGCTTCTTGTAGTGCAAGTTTCTGTCTTTTTGCAGCTTCTAGTGATTCAAGCTCTTGTTTCTGATATTCTATGTCTTTCAAGACCTTTAAAGTAGCTTGTGTTGCAGCTAACTCTGCTGCAGCTTCTTTTATCGCTGTAGAGGACTGATTTGAACGCTGTGATCTTATGCTTGAACTGCTTACAGAACTTAAACTGGACCTCTGAGATGTTGCAGATGAAAATACTGAGCCAGTTTCAGGCCAGCATGGTTCTTCCTTATAAGAGGTTTCACCTTCCAGATAATTATCTGCTTGTTCCAAAATATGTCTTGATACAGCATCACAAGTGTCTACTCTGCGGCGGGTTTCGCCACTAGGGGTCATCTGTTGACGCAAATCTTCATAAGCTTGTTTTACACTCACTGAAGCATCTTGGATGTTGCTCATGAGATCTTGTAGCATCTCCAAAGAGGAAGATTTCTTGAGTGCTTTTTTAGATTCCTTGGCATACACTTTCCATTTGCCATAACTAATTGTGAAGCGATTTTGAAGCACTAGAGATCTGCTATCATGGAGTTCTTGACCCTTTACTGTGAGTGTTCGAGTTCTTTGACTTCTTCTTAGTCCTTCTTCTGTAGCAGCTTGGGTCTCTAAACTTATCTCAGTGTCTTTAGGTTGGCTTGTGTCTAAAGGTTCATCAAACTGCTGATTTTGTAACTCTGCATTTTCAACATTACTGTCTAAATCACACTTATTAGCTTCAGACTCAAATTCAGCCATCTTTGGTATTGTCTACATTGGCCTTACTTGTCCACAGTTTAGAAGTTGAAACTTAAATTAAGTCAAGCCAGGCAATTGACTAGTTTATCTTGAACCTTACTAATTTGTTGCATAAGCTGTAACAATATTTAACTAACTTTGTAGCCTTTAGTCTTAAATACCTGTCTTAGAATACCTTACCATGTAATTACAACTGTTCAATGTGCTAATTAACTTATTTTTTAACTTCATGAATTGGAGAGCACTTCTCTTTAACACAAGTTATACCAATATTGGTTATACCAGCCCTTCAAATGTTTTTAACACCTTAACATAGCTTGACAGTAAATAACTACAGCATAAGTAATTACTATAACACATAAAACATGTACACAACACCAGAAGATTATCCCTTTGGCACTTATAGAGTCCCTTAAAGCAGTTGGCGAAGTCGCTCCACTTTTTCACATTCACTTGTTTGAATCTGACCTTCTTGTTGGCTCGACCACGCTATGCTCCCGAACTCCAGTTTTGCCGCTTGCTGGAGTCTCTGGTGTATGCACAGTCTTATCTTCTTGTCGTTTGAGAGCGACGAAACGCTAGGAAACTTGCTTGCAGCTCCGTCGTCGGCTCACGTAAATCCTCATCTCCTCACCTCGCGCACTGACGGCAGTCCTCGCGCCGGGCAGGCTGAGTTCTCACTGTAGCTCCCCTCAAGTTTAATCACGGACGACAAGGTGTTCCTTTTCATACAGACATTTATTCCAGGCGTCAGGTTGAAGTGACGAAATGCCGCTGTCAATGCCGTGAGAACTGAATAAATAAATATACAAACATACACGAGTTTAAACACATATTCAGAAAATGACAATTACAAGAAATGCGTAATAAACAAAACAACAGCACAATATAAACATAGGCAGAAGTTTCATACCTCATTGGCCGCATAAACTTGGGGAAGAAAACTTCCAAAGGAAAATATGCACTCTTCTTCAGCACTCTTAGTCTTTCATCGTGTAAACAGATACGCTGCTCCATGCGGTGACTGTTATAGTGCATCTTACATAAATTACCTGACCACAACAAGGTAACAACATCTGTTCCACAGAAAGGTTCCACTTCAAACAATATTCACCTTTGTGCTTCTTAACCTTTTTAACGTATTTATAAAACAACAAATATGATTTTATTAACTAAATTATTCCTGGTTTTCACTCAAAAGTAATTAAATGAACTTAAATTGCATAACTGACTTTGATGACAGCTACAGTTCTCACTAGTTCTTGCCATATTTCTCTCCTCAGCGTTGAATTCCGAATGCAATTCTAAAACAGATTCACAAAATGTGTTGCTTGTTCTAAGAAACTGGAGACTTTGAGGTAACTCATAGTTACGCTGCAGGATAGTGCAAAGTGAATTTCTCATCCTGCTGTTGACTAGTTATACTGTAAATTCTTCATCTCTATATGTAATTTAATGTATACATGTATACCTCAAAAGATGATATGCTAATCTTCTTTTGTCCTTATGTCGTTTTTTAATTTAATTTCCCTGTAAAGGAGTATATATTTAAGATGTGATGTTTCTCTTTAAGATTATCTGTTTATAGATTATATATAAATTGTATAATATAACATGTATGTTTGGGTGAAACTGTTTTGTTCCACTTAAATGGGCTTTTCCTCAAAGTTTTCCAACAATGCACAGGTGAATACAGACAATTGTGTTAAAAAGTGACGGAAAAGTAGGGAACATAACATCAGAAAATATATGGAGGAGGACAGGGCTGAAGAAGATCTCGGAAAACATTTGATTTATAAGGTATGAAAACAGTTGTGCTTCGATTTGTTAAAACAGTCATTAGATCAGACTGTCCACTGAGCTCCGGCTGCATCGGACACAACAGGACAAAACACATTCATGTTCCATGTGACATTATACATATTTGCTAACGGCACACATAATCACGTAGTGGATACAGATATTCCTGCTTCCTCTCAATCAATCTGCTCCACATGCAGATCAGCAGGCACATGTTGCATGTCGAGCAGCAGCGCGACGCACGTCAGCGCCTCTCCATTGCCGTGAGGAGCCCTTCTTAACCTGCCACTCCACAGCAGAGGACACACACCCCCCACCCCCACACACACACACACACACACACACACAGCTTACACACAAACACTTGCAGACGCACGCTTCCTCCGCCAGAATGAGCGAGCGAGGCTGGCAGCCAAAGCAGGCTTGGCACAGGGCCTAATGATGCCCAGCATGCGTCTGCTCTCGACAACGGCGGGGTAACACCTGCCAACTTTTACGAAGGTGTAAATATCTCTATTAGCGAGCGGCTGGTCCCGCGTGTACGTCGCTTGGATCAGAGGAGGGACTCCGGGCGCTCTAGTTTCCTGTTCAGAACCTGGTAATCGCTGGGTCCAGTGGGCCTGTTCAGCGCTTTCTCTGCTCGTGTAGACAATCTCTTCACATTATGCTGCTGAAGACGGAGTGGGGTGTTTCTGTTTTGTACGTTCTCAGTGCGACCTTCAAGCCTGAAGAGCTGGGACACTCAATCCAAACAGAAAGCCTATCTTTAATTAAAATCACATTTTGATGCCAAAAAACGTCTTTCAGCACAGTAGAAATGCATTAAATCAGCTCTTCTTTTCACACTGTGTTTGGAGACTGTAGGTGGAGAAGTGGTACACGCTCTCCTCTCATAGCCAGAAGGTGGTGAACATAGAAGAAGATCTTTGAGTTCAGCTCCTGAAAAATGTAAGCAAAAACCAAAGTGCTGCAGTTACATGTTTGTTCAGTGCATATTATCAATATGAATAAATGAAATATTTAGGAAAGTAATGGAAACTGTACTGTATTTTCCCTCAGGGTCCTGCTTCATACAAGACGTAAGACAAGGTAATGCAACTTAGTTTGTATTGTACATTTTAGCAACAAGACAATTCAAAGTGCTTCACATTAAGAAACGTGTACGGAACCAAACCAAAGAGGAAGGTGAATAAAATCAAGAAAGATGAGATCAACCATCAGAGCATTTATAAAAATCATTCAAAACAAGATCACATTTATTTGTCTTGTTCCTGTATACAGATAAATAGACATTTACACTGTACAATGAGAAGCTTACTTTGCTGATTCACAACCTATAATTAACTACAAGATAAAGGATACACAAAACTATAAAACTAAAAGATCAAAAAGTAGGAACAGACTATTTACGAGAGCAGCACAGTATGCACAGATAAGTAGTTAAGGATAAGCTTACAAAGAATAAAACTAATAAGGATAAGGCCCATTCTAAAGAAAGACAACAGCAGAAACAGATAAACAAGAGTTCAAAAGTACAAGAGTGAAAAATGGGATTAAGCCTGTAAGACCCCTCAAACTTTAGGACCCATTTACACAATGTTTCCAAGTGAAAACATAAAACTTTCATTGAGTTTTGAGTGTCTATTTAGTAAGTAGCTAAAAGTTTGTACTCCTATAAAAAGTGGCATCAGTACATCCCGACTTATACCTCTCTCTTCCTGTTTTGTCACGTTGTCTTGTCAAGCCCTCAAACCCATGATCTCGTTGCCAGAGCATTTGACACAAAGGCACATTTCCTGGACCTGTTATAATAATTAACCTGAAAGAGACAAACTAATCGGTCAAGTCTTTAAACGTTTGGATTTGACTGCAGACAAACTGTCTCTGGTGTGAAGTTCCTCATCAAGAGTCCTCTCCTCAACTCCTATCCAAAGTTCCAACACAGTAAATGTAATAATGATGGGATTTGGATGGGAAAAGGCTTCTCATCTCAACAAAAATAAACTTCCTACTGGTTTATAGTGCGGCTATATTTGTTTGATTAAGCATTACTGTTGGGAGCTGAAATGGGCCTCGCTGTGATTTCCCCTAAGTCATGACTTCTTCTCTCTGTATGAGTTCACTCTGCAGATAGGAAATTGATTTTCATACAAAGGGCTGGGATTAGTTTGTGTTTTTTATTTAATCTATCAGAAGAACTAAATGAGCTGTGTTAAATGGCAAATGAAGCACTGAATGGAACAACTAAATATTTGATATTTTCTCCACTTTGACCTTAGAAGAAAAAAAAAATCAGCTTCCCATCCAAACAGGGTGTGTGAAGACCCTACTCAGGACAGAGGCCAGGCCAGCTTTATTTTCCTCCAATCATAATCCTGCCTT
This sequence comes from Blennius ocellaris, assembly GCF_963422515.1. Lineage (NCBI taxonomy): Eukaryota > Metazoa > Chordata > Actinopteri > Blenniiformes > Blenniidae > Blennius > Blennius ocellaris. The sequence continues at coordinate 3,410,201 of NC_137657.1, read as the reverse complement.
TGTTTTTCCAGCAGTATTTGTATTTGCATTCACATTCAGAGCGCCCCCTCTCATATCACACACACAGGACATATTGTAGGACAGTTAGGTACATTATGCATACTGCAGAGACCAGGTCACTGAATATGAATGGTATAATCCAAACTGGAAAACGATCGTATTTGCATATTTTGCCCCATTGTTACATTTCATTATTCAACGGAGAAGCCTATATTTCCTGGACAGATGAATATGGATGTTTGTGTGCACACATTTCAATAATGCCATTTGTAACGCCATAGGATTAAGTGGGGGCTCTTAGACTCAAGCACTGTTAGAATACTGCATAAATGTGGGTATCAGAGATCTAATGAAGGGTTGAGTTTTTTCTATTGATTCACAGTTGTTAAGCCAATCTGTCCAACAGCTGAGTACACATGCCGGACTTGCACTGAATGAGTCGTTGCTGGATCAAATCCTCAAACCAGTTTGGAGAAAATGGGAAGCAACCAAGCAAACAAAGCAGCAGCTCCCAGGTGTGAATGTAAAGAGACACATGCTATGTAGCACTGTTAGCAGTGACGTGCGGTAAAACTAGTCTCCTTTTCAAAATCATACCAAGTAAAATCAACCGATGTCACCTTTCAATAAAAGGTTTAACTTGTGAGGGTTTATGGACCTTATATGTGTTGAGAGAAGGGACTAGAAGAATTAGAGTAGGGCTTTCTTTCAAGTTATAGCTATTAAAACAACAGCATGGAAAATAGTATTCTTTATCTCGGCTCTCAGCGCCTGTACTTGAGCTTTGTTGTCACATACACTCTTTCATGGAAACCATATATCCCAAGGCAGTGGCCTCTTTCAGAAGGAATTATGCTTCTGAAGAAACCGTTTTTGCTTTGTGTCCGGGCACTAATGTGCCCGGACACAAAGCAAAAATGGTTTGAAAAACACAATTATAGTTTGAAGTTTGACATAGCCTTGAAATTCCTCGTATCTCAGTACAATTGAGCATCTATAGCAGGAGTGGCAAACACGTTGTGGTTCAGGGGCCACAAGCAGTCATATTTCATCTTGAATGGTCTGGAGCAATAAAATAGAGTCACAATAACCTCTAAATTCAAACTTTAAAGTGTTTCTTTGTTGTTCTGCAGAGTGTACGCGATCAAAACAGCTATATTCATAAAACCAAATACAGAGTAATACAGAGAAATACAGAGGTTTTTTTTTAGATACATCTCATTGTACTAGGTAAGGGTAGGATTACACTATGTTCATGGCAGCCCCATTTGCCCAAAATATAGTGCGCCGTGAATTTTGGGGGAATTCTGAGGAAGGTCTGGCACATTTTCACATTCTATCAAGGCTTTCTACGGATGAAATGTGGATGCTTGAAGCACGTTTATGCCCCAAAGGGCCACCAGAAGTGAAGGTACTCCTTAGGCACAGTTCCACTGCACTTTCTGTTGCGGGGCAGGACGGGTTCGACTTTAAAGTTGTGGATGGTATGGAAAGAACCCGCGACTGTCGGGTACGATTTTCCGCTACCTCGCCGCTGAGGTACCTAGCACCAAGTAACGGGTCTGTGAGGAGGAGCGACGGCACTGCCGTCTGCTGATTGGAATTGATGATTGCTCCTCTCGACTTGCTCGCAATATTTAATTATTTCATCAGCTGTAAACCCTCCCATTGTTGTTTACGTGCACTGCTTTCAGCTCACTGGTTGATTTGTTAACTGAGTTTATTGAAACGTCGGCGTGACACAACAAAAGACTACGGTGTTGTGTTGCTCCTCTCAGGAACAGGAGGAGGAGATTCAGCAGAAGCTGGACGCTGCTGTTCACAATGACAAAGTTTAACCTGAGTCACAAGAGAAGGACTTGATGGCCACTTCCGTGTTCTTCACTGGAGCATGAGTTGTTCACAACCCTGCTACAGTTTTACCCTACTTTCTGTTGTGGGACTGCATGATAGAGTTGGTCCTAGGTATGCTTTGCCCTACTGTAACCTCTCCCCTCCACCACGTACTGTGTGTTGCGACCTGGATATGTTAGAAAGAATTATCGGTTACTTTGTATTAAGATACATTGGTTTGTGTTATAAATGTTTCATGTGTCTTTAAGAACTAAAGTGTTGCGACAGTGCGACACCAGTTTGTTTTACGGCAGTCGAGTCGAGTCGAGGTGTGTGGAACGAATGTAACCTGTGGTGGCTGCGGTGGAGAGAGAGAATCTAAAAAATATCCGGAACTGGGACAAATAAAGTTGCCTAAAAGAAGACGGAGGAGTCGTGCTTTTCGGGGGTGCAACATGTGCAGGAACAGCGGCTATTGTATGCTAAGACACTTGCTGGGTGCACAAATACCTCATGATTTCTTTTTCAGTGGCAGAGCTTGTAGGAGGTGTTCTGTCGTTGATTGCTCAGACTGGAATGAAACTCTCCTACGGCGCCTGGCTCCTCCCAGATGGTAAACGTCGTGGCAGACCAGAGTAGACCAAGTCGGGTACACAAACCATCACACGCTGGGACAAGCTGCGATTGAACGTGATGAAACGGCTACCAGACACCGTAGCTTTGCCATGAGAACCGTGACGAAGCGCAGCGTGATGTGATCAAATGTGAAGCAACAGTGAAACAACCGTGGCAGAAGGTGCACTAAACGTCACTTCCTGTTTACCTTCCGGTTCCACTATGGACCTCCTCAAAGTTCTATTACGGCCGATCATGTGCTGCCACGTGTTGTAATGTTCGTCCTGTTTTGCTACGGCCTACTGAGTTTCTCATTTGCATCGTGGCAATCACGACCTGTTACGTTTTTTCATCCTGCCCCTCTGCGTTGTCGGACGTCCATCCCAGTTTGTCCACAGAGGCCTGAATTGGGGCTGCTGCCAGGAACATAGTGTAAACGTACCGTAAGGGAAGAAGGGGAGTTTCATCAAACAACACAGGAGCAGAAGGTCCACAACTATTGGGTTTGATCAAAGGTAGTAATCAGTATTTAGAAGCTGTGTGTCTGGAAATCTGCCTGAACCTGCTCCACACATTATATTGTGAATAAGAGGCTCTCGAGGAGTGAAGTGCTGCTTCTGATGGGCAACATGTTAAAGAAAAAGGTCTTCTGACCAGCTGTTCTGAACAACTACTGTTGAGTCGTACATGGTGTGAAAATCTCACACAATATGAGCCATATAGTTAGTTTATTGGTACAGTATGTTGCGCTTTACTCACAATGACATCCAAGACATCACCCGGGATCACTGATGAATGCAACGCCGCTCCACCTGAGGTGCTGTAAAAAGTTGTCCATGTACGGTGTGTTGACCTTTAGAGGTCACAGATGGGGCTCCTGTCAGTCAGCCTGCAGACTGGTGCTGAGTCGGGGCAGGTCGGGGTGCGGTCAGTATAAGATGAACAGGTGTGAGTGGAGGGAGGGCCCGGCATGACTCTGTAACCTTGGTCATATACTGTGTGTGTGTGTGTGTGTGTGTGTGTGTGTGTGTGTGTGTGTGTGTGTGTGTGTGTGTGTGTGTGTGTGTGTGTGTGTGTGTGTGTGTGTGTGTGTGTGGGTGTGTGTGTGTGTGTGTGTGTGTGTGTGCATGAGTGCGTATCTGAACACACAGGTTGTGCAAATAGATAGTATGCTTTAAAGAAACAGAAAAACGTTGTGCAGAGTTCAACATAAGTAACAACATTTAGAGTCGACATCTGATGTCTCTGCAGAGGGTGTGTGTGTGTGTGTGTGTGTGTGTGTGTGTGTGGGCTGCGGAGCAGTCCAGCTTATTTATACATGCTGCAATGGGAGAGGTGGGAATGTGGAAGTGTACGCAGTGTATCCAGTGCTGGGTTACGTCCACAGTGACACAGCTGTGTTTCAGTCAACACGGCACACAGTGAGACTCCAGAAGCGAACACGCTCTGTTGAAGCTGGGAAGCTCTGGCCAAGCGGGAAGAGCAGGTTTCACTCCAACTCCGAGACACAAAGACATAAATATTGTGTTTTCACGCTTTCCAGGGACAAAATATGAACTTACATTTATTTTCTACAGTTGTATTGAACCATGACATGTACTTCAACCAAAGTCCTTCCTCGCTATAACCTGTCCATCTATCATGCTCGCAGTTTGGAATGTAAAGAAGCTGAGATATCTTTGGCCACTGCAACCACTCGAGGAACCATGATGCCCCAGAACAAATAAGATATATTGTCTCCAGCAGGTCCTGGGTCAATCTCAGGAGCTCCTCCATGTGGGATTGTGACCTTCTCATGGCAGGTGGGGCTCGAGCAATGTGCTCAGGTAAGGTCAGCTATGATCGGGAGGTCTGGAGTGCAGTCAGACAAACACATCCAGAAATACCCATGAAATTGAAACACAGAATGGTGTAGCCTGTCCAGATGAGAGTAACAGGGACCTGAATGCTAACCTGACCTTCCAATATTTCCTCACCTGCTAATTGCCCATCAGGATGGGAAACACCCATAATAATCATGTGACAAACTCTTCCCAAAATGCTCGGTCATTAAAGTATAAAGTAAGTGCAATATAGAGCATAAATGACCGAAACATTGAGTTTTCAGGGTGAAGATATATTAAGGCCCCATGTGGGCAATTTTTAAAACTATGTCTGTTTAAACTGAAACAATAGTAACGCTGAATATTATGTAGTTAGAATGTAGTGCCACTAGTGGGTGCTGTTGGTTGTTTTTGTAATGAAACCACGTGCACAGTGAACAATACATTATAAACATTAACAATGTGAGGACACTGACTATGCAAAGACAGACAACGAATTTGGATTGTTATTACGTTGACTGTCAAATATAAAACTACTAAGTCCCAGGAGAACATGGGAGTCATGACACGACGTAGGAAACCTTGTTGTTATTGTTCATCTACTGAGCATGTGCAGAAGAACTATTTACTACCGATGTGGTACACATAGACAGTAGCAGGGTTTTCATAGTTTACATGGAGGTGGAGCCCAAAAAGTTACGTTTTCAGCGACTTTGACCACCGTGGTGTTTTCACTTGAAAACATTGCCATATAAACGCAGCCTTAGAGGACATCAGGGGAGAACAAGCGAAATAAAAAAAATGGAACATTTTGTGAACTGGACTAATCTCGATGGTAAACATCAGTAAGATTATTAAATACAACACATCAGTTTAATGCTATGTATTGATTAAAAAAAGAGTCTGAACTGTAAATAGATGTGCATCTATTGGGTGGAGTTTATTCATCAGATTAAAGTATTTATCATAGAAGGGTAGTTCCTGATCAACCACTTTCATCTGTCAACCACAGCATTGAGCTGGCTTATTTTATGGTATCACCTAATCCACATGTCAACAAGGTGATCTGTCACCAGCTTTACTCTCAAACTAATGTGACTTAAGAGCTCTTGTGTGACCATCGAAAGCGAAGTGGGACTTCACCTTTGACAAACATGATTAATATCAGAAGTTGCTACAACCCAGAAGAGAGATTTTTCAGAAAGTGTGGGCTGCCCAAACATTTCTTTGCTGTGGTCTTTAAATATCACTTCAATGCCTCCTTTGTTCTTTGTGCAAACAAGCTTATCGTAAACAGGCCGAACGTGGCGCCGCAATGAGAAAACGATGAGTTGCCGGGTCTCATTTCTCCTTTTATCTATCAGCGAGCTCCCTCGCCTCCTCTCCTCCCCCCGCCGCCCCTTCCTCCCACGAGAACAAACAAACGGCCCGACCTGAGGAGTTACTTACAGTAACGGTGCTAAACACACACATTCCCTTGCACACACACACACACACACACACACACACACACACACACACACACACACCTGCACGCTGCGCTGACCGGATGACGGATGAAAAACCTGTCCTGAGATTACACGCCGTGCACCTGCACGTTGCTCAGGAAGAATCGTTTTTCCCATCAGCCACTTTTCCAGGGCACAGTCATTCTCACCGGCTGCCTATTGGTGAGAAAAATGTTTCTCTCAGCCTCCTTCCCACTCACCTTTAGGTATCTTTGAAGTACTGAATAATGAAATTACGGCTTGGAAATGTAATTTGGGTATGGTATTAAGTTACTGCACGCTGCCACATCAGTGTTTTTTGGCTAAAAACAAAAGCTCAGCAGCTGGGAAATGGTATCTGTTTGCAAAAAAAAAAAAAAAAAAAATGCATGCAAGAGGGATCAGAGAAAATCGTTTTAAAGGAAATTGACTCCCAGACATATTGAATAAGCAGCGACTGTGGTCGTATATTGTCTTTGCATGGTGAGGACCTACTGAGCCTATCACAAAACAGCTCACCATTTGATAAATACACACTGGAGCAGCAGGAATATTTCCTTATTAGAAATTCAGAATCCCTCCAGGAAGAATATTGGACACAATAAATCATTTAACACGGCCGACCGCCTTCACTAATACTGCCGCATCAGCAAAGCACAGTCGAGTCCTATATGACCATCAATTATTAACACACACTAACGTTACCAGCACACACTCTTTTGCTGCATACGGTAGATAGATAGATAGATAGATAGATAGATAGATAGATAGATAGATAGATAGATAGATAGATAGATAGATAGATAGATAGATAGATAGATAGATAGATAGATAGATTTTCTCATCTCCTGCCTCGGTCTCTAATCTTCCAGACTAACTAAGTAGGACCTGGATAGAATCTGACACGTGGATTATGAGGTGATTATTTATGGAGACTTTTTAATTAAAAGAAAAACTGCTTATTAGGAATTCGCAGTTCTCTCATTAATAGCAGGCAGAGGAAGAGTCTGTGTTGTCAGAGAGTTGGCGGGGAGCACTAATGAGAAGGTGGCGAGTGGTGGGGGTTGTCGGGGGCTGATTACAAAAAATGCGAGCGATACAAAAAAAAAATGCGGTTGAAATGGTGTCAGAGATTTCACATTTAGCAGTTGAAAGGGTTTGAGGTGCCCTCAGTCCAGACTGATGGTACAAGGCTCAACCTGATTATCTACAGTGATCTTTATTTTTTTCTTTTACCAATGGGGCAAATGATTGTGTAACAATCCTAGTATCTGGTTGCAGAGGCCTCTCCCATTGTGGATCTTTGCTATCCATCTATCCATCTATCCATCCATCCATCTATCGATCCATCCATCCATCCATCCATCCACCAATCATCTATCCATCAATCTTCTATCCTGCTTATGCTGTTCAGGGTGTCAGGATTCACACACCTCGCTCCAGCACCGGATCCTCTCTGGCACTCCTGCAGGCAATCAGATAATTGATTGTCAAGCAGTCTTAAGCCCTGCAGGGAGGAGGGTCCGGGGCCAGAGGATTGCTAGTCTTCACTCCGTGTGGAGGTGCGTCGGTGTTGTCCTCCCCGGGGGGTGAGTGTCCTCCCCGGGGTGGTTCCTGTTCCCGTTCCTGTTCCGACGCCGGCTCCAAGAAGTTCCCCGTCCGGGTCCCGATGCCGGCTCCAAGAAGTTCCCCGTCCGGGTCCCGACGCCGGCTCCAAGAAGTTCCCCGTCCGGGTCCCGTCCCGGTTCCGTCCCAAGAAGTTCCCCGTCCCGGTTCCGTCCCAAGAAGTTCCCCGTCCCGGTTCCGTCCCAAGAAGTTCCCCGTCTGGGTTCCGTCCCAAGAAGTCCCCCGTCCGGGTCCCGTCCCGGTTCCGTCCCAAGAGTTCCCCGTCCGGGTCCCGTCCCGGTTCCAAGAGGCCCCCTGAGATTCCCCCCCGGGTCCCGTCCCGGTTCCAAGAGGCTCCCCGGAGTTCCCCGGGTCCCGTCACCGTTCCAGCTCCCCTTTCCCTGTTCCCTCAATAAACCTTACTGTTTGCAAACAACTTTCTGCTTGAGGTCTGCTTCTGGTTTCAGGACACTCCACACGCTGGCGCCCAGCCGTGACACAGGGTGGCAGGGTGCTGGAGCTGGACCGTTCGCCAGTCAGTCCACATCTTTGCTAAAACATTGTAAATGTATAAAAGTTTGAATTTCAACAGGAGCATTTCCTATGGAGTTTAGGTATATTTGTCCACAGCATTCAACAGACCAGAGACTGTAGCTTGTGAAACATTGAGAAGCAGTGTGAGGAATCACCAGAAATGAGTGTGAGAGGCCCAAAGAGAAAAAAAGTGGTGTACCCAGCAGCTAGAATAAGATGGTGGTGCATTCCATCTTCATTAGAAGGTAGACAGGATTCAAAGGCAATAGCAGCCTGGTTGTTGTGTCATGACGGAACTTTGTGTGTAAGGCAGGGGTGTCAAACAGAAGGCTCGTGGGCCAAAACAGGCCCAAAAGAAGCTTCAATCCAACCAAGCAAATCAGAAAAATATCACAGAAAACACAGATTTTTTTCAACAACAACTTAAGAGTAGTGGACACAACACACACTGAGATATTACTGATGCTGCATTGAAAGCTACAGCTGCCTTGTTGCTATCAAACTAGCCTCAAAGCCATGTTGTCAATGTGACTTTTTTATGCATGCATAAGAGAAGCTTTATGGACATTTCATTAATCAAAATTGCCTTCATATTGAGATCGTAGTCATCGTAGTTGTAGTCGTAATAATTTGGTTTTATGAAAATATAGACATTTTCATCATGTATACTCAGCAGCACAACAAACAAGTAGTTTAAAGTTTGAATTCAAAGGTTTTTAAGGCTTTATTTTACCGCTCCTGCTGCGTGTGGCTCCCAAACAAAAATGTGTTTGGCACCCCTGGATTATGGCTTGTTGGACTCTGTACGGTGGTGTAGTGGCTACTGCTCTCTCCTCACAGTGTAGAAGTTGTGGGTTCAAGTCTCATCCTGGTGTTTCGTGTGGAATTTGGACATTTCCCCTGGATAATATGCATTTCAGGCTCTTCAGAGCAGATGACTGTGGGACTGTGTGTCTCTGGGTTAGTGAGCTGTCTTCAGCCACTGTAAGCTGGGATTGAATGGTTGTTGGTTTGTAGTGTCTTTATGTATTATAAGCCTGGTATGAAGTTTTTACCAGCCTCTGAAAAACAGCTTAAAAAGTCTTCAATTGATTCAAAATGCTGCAGTGTGAGCAGTGACAGGAACCAGCAGGAGAGAACAACCAGGTGTCATTGTACTTTAAAGAATGGTTAAGACTTTCATGCTTGATGCCCGTGCGTGACGTACAGAACTTCGACATGCGGAATCAGCATGAGAGAACGTGTTTATGTGCAGCTCCTGCTCCCAAATTGCTGGGGGCAGTGCGTTGCAAACACTTCCACCACAGTGTTAAATTAGAGCAAAAGAAGTAGACTTCTTCTCTGTGACACCAGCAGGTGATCCTGCAGTGGAGAGTGGAGTGGAGCATGCCACTATTGTTTCAAATGATATTTTCCCTCTCCTGAAGTCTGACACTGAAGTAAACAGACATCTATTAGTCACATCTTGTGTTTTCAGTGTGGATGTGCAGCTTTACGCTTTTTGTGTCTTTATAACCAAGTCTTGGGCTTCCTCCTCTTAAGCTCCACTTTTTTTGCTGCATGTCTTCGTCTGCGTAGTCAAAAAAATTTGAAGGGGTGTGGCGGACAAAATTACATAATTTGGCTGCCGCGTGGAGCTCGCAGCTGCGTCAAGCATAAAAGAGCCTTTAGTCCCAAAGAAGAACACTTGGTTCTCAGAGTGCTGCCCCCTGGCTTTCTTGGTTTTCTAAAAGAATGGGAGTCAAAGTTTTCAGCTTTCAGGCTCACATACTACTTTGAATGATAGGCTTCAGACTTACAGTTCGAGCTGCTTCAGGACACCCTGGATCATTTTCTAGTGAAGCTGCTGTAGATCTATACTATTTTTTTTTCTCACAATAAAATGGAATTGATATGAATAGTTGAATCGCTGGTGACCCAATCGATGGATCTCATGTAGCAAATTTAAGAAGTGAATGATTGAGCAAGGTACAATTCATTTACAAGTAAACGTAAATAAAATAAAGTTAAAAAGTTGGAGCAGCAAAACGTGAAATTGTGTAATATTTTAGAAGCATTAGTATTTCTGAACCTACAGTTGACGCTGTGTGAATCTCCGTGCTTCATGATCCTGGACAAAAGAACTGTGGGTAATGATGCTGCATGTCATTGCAATACAAATAAAATGTGAGGTTGATTTATAATTTGTAGTTAATTTGAAAAACCGCTTCACAATAGAGAGAAAGACCTCAAATGACTGTGGATTGTGGTGGCGGCGTCCTCCTCCGCCTCCCCATCACCCTCCTCATCATCATCATCATCATCAGTAATATTGCGGTGCATTAGTCGGAGACAGGCAGTGTCTGTGGAGGAGGCAGCTCTCTGGTGTGGATCACATCATGAAAGAGAAAATATCACACTTTGAAAAATGACAAACCGATGAAGCGTGAAAGCATGCATTGCCGAGCAGCAATTACCGTCTCCTCGTGCGGCCCCTGCAGAGAAACTCCACACAGAGCACGTCTATGAGCAGCGGCGTGGTTTCACTGCGCCAGCCTGCAGCCAGCGTGTGTGTGTGTGTGTGTGTGTGTGTGTGTGTGTGTGTGTGTGTGTGTGTGTGTGTGTGTGTGTGTGTGTGTGTGTGTGTGTGTGTGTGTGTGTGTGTGTGTGTGGTGTGCTGCATCAGGAACTAAACCCTGCTGCTTTGAATAAAGTGTTTCGATTTGAATGCGATTGTTGTGACATGAATCCAGAAAGTCTCTCACACTGGTCAAGTGAGGTCCAGAAAACAGCAAAAATACCCCATGTGGGTGGGGGGGGTTGAGGTCAGGCTATACACACACACACACGCACGCACGCACGCACACACACACACACACACACACACACACACACACACACCCAGCTGAGCCAGTGGCGAGCCCTGCTACTGGAACTCTCATATTGTCTCAGTCCAACAATGCAGCAGCTGGCACAAACAGGGAGCTATTTAACAGCCACCAATTGATGCTATGCCACCAGGTGCTACTGTGTGCCTTTCCCATCCTCATTTTATGCATCAGCAGAATTTCGTTTGCCTTTATTTTCATAGCTCCAATGCTGGAAAACAGGAGGGGGGAGCGGTGGAGGGAGGGATTGAGGCCGCCGTAAAAGCTGATATTTACACCCGGCTCCTGAAAGAAGAGGGCTGCATGAAAAGGTGTGACATTGTACTTTCACACGCTGCAAAGAAACACACAGATAGATAGATAGATAGATAGATAGATAGATAGATAGATAGATAGATAGATAGATAGATAGATAGATAGATAGATAGATAGATAGATAGATAAATAGATAAATAGATAGATTTCTCTTTGCACTCTTCTATGCTGTGCATGTGAGCATTTGCATGAGTCGTACATGTTTACTATGGTGTTTGCATGTGCGCACAGATGCAGGCGCCGCTGGGCGTCTGCATCTCCCCGGCGTGTGCGAGCGACCGGACGTTTCCCCGGTGTGTATTGATGTCTGTGTGGTGTTGTAAGCACCAGAAATAACACACTTCCATGGGACCTTCTAAATGGACACCATCTGTCTCTATCAGGGAAAGCTTTGGGAAAACTAATGCTTTGGCTCAGATGCTTTTTACCAGCGGCCAGCCGAAATAAACCGGCATCATTACTCTGGAAGGGCGAGAGAGAGGAGACGTCTGCTCCAAAACTATCCTCAGTGGCAACATTTTCCACTTTCGTGTTTTGCTTCCGATGACTTAAAAAGTCTGGATTTCAAAAAAAAAAAAAAAAGCTAAATGGCGGTCAGAAAAATTCCACCCAGTCAATATTTTTTTAAGTGTCAACAGGGAAATTTAAGGGTTCTCAATGCTGTTCAAGTAATTCAGAGTTATTTTTTCAATAAATAATTCAGGAGAGCGGATTTGTTCTTATATATTGTCTAAAGATTGTGTTCCTCTGGATTCTCAAACATGCGAACACTTACAAATCTGAGCCTCGGTGTAGAAAGCAGAAATAGAAATCATAACATTAATTGTATTTCTGAAGCTATAGAAAGTGACATAATGAAAAGGTTTTAATTTAAATCCTTTTTTATTAATCTAAGTCTGGTGGCCAGTGTTACTACTGTCATGGAAACATCTAGCATAATCAACAGTTTGTACACACGAGTTCCAGCAAATCTGCACATGTGACAACATTTTAATTACTACTCTTCACTCACTTGGATGATTCATTTTCAATAGATCATGTTTGATGTTTATGCTGTTTTCACTTATGGCTTATGGCGGCCAAGAGTTCATAGCAATGTCGCTTTTTGATCCTTCGATGTCGGGGCTTCCTATCATTGTAAAGCAGAATTCACCAAGCGTTGGATTGTTCTCCCACTAATAGGGAACGTGAGCTGGGTTTAGACCGTTGTGAGACAGGTTAGTTTAACCCTACTGATGATGGGTTGTTGCAATAGTAATCCTGCTCCTTAGGTACCTACCATTGTATTTAAAAAGCACATTTAAAGACACTACATTTGACCAAAGTGATGTGCAAAACATAAATAAGATGTAAAAGTGCACAGTTTACGTAGTCACATAAAATAGATAACAGATATAGACAATATGATAAAAGAAACACAGTTAACTCAAATTAAAAGGGATACAAATGTAGGTGAACACCTTATAGATTATAAAGTCAAAGCCCAAAGAGAACAGGAGGCAGGGTGCCTGCCTGATGGAAAGGGAAACGTCATTCCACAGCTTCGAGGTAAGAACTGCAAAGGCTTGGTCTCCCCTCAGCTTATACTTGGTTTTAGGCTTTCTCAGGAGCAGCTGACCAGCTGACCTGAAAGAGCGACCGGGGCAATATGTCTGGATCAGCCCAGACAGGCAGGCTGGAGGAAGGCTGTTCACATATTCAAGAGAAAATGAAAGGATTTTAAAATGAATCCTAAAATGTACAGGCAGTCAGTGTAGCGACATGAACAGAGCAGAACATTTAAGATAATTCTATTCATTTTGGGTGTTAAATATAACGTTTGTCTGTGTGACAACCACAAACCACAGATGTCATACTGATTTAATCAGACATTGACTTCTAGTGTTGCTGACACAAACTCGCCATCCTGGCGAAAATTCACCGTCCATACATGATGAAGTTGGTGATATTGAAATATGAAGAAAAACCAAAAGTTTGAAAATTTCCTAAAAACTGCCTACCTGACATGAGATTCCTTGAAAAGCTTGAATTCATACAATAACTGCATCAAAATATTGATAAACTAAATACCGAATGAGATTGTGATTTCACAATGGATTTCTACACTCTGTATAGAGCGCCAAATACAAGGCCGATGAGCCAAAACCAGCCTGCAAGGGTTTCCATTTCGTCCAATGTACTACAAAGCAAATTGCGAAACACATTGATTTTTTAAAACAGATTTCTTAAGAGTAGCGACACAACACTCAGACCTGAGCTGAGGTATCAGTGATGCTGCCATGAAAGCAGCTGCCTGGTTGTTATAAAACTACCCTCATAGCCGTGCTGTCAGGGGGGTTTGCAAAAAGCTGGAGAAGTTTTCTGGATGTTTCCTTGTATTTTGCACCAGAAGGTTTCAATAAAATTGACTTCATGTTGAGATCGTAGTCATTTTCAGCAGTAATTGTTTGGCTTTGTGAAACTGTAGATATTTTCATCACGTATACTCTGCACCACAACAAAGAGAAACATTAAAGTTTAAATCTAAAGGTTATTATGGCTATTTCACTGGCTCAGCCCACTTCGGATGAAATTGGACTGAATGTGGCTCCTGAACAAAAATTAGTTTGACACTTTTGGAATCAGATTGTTGTTTCATTCAGGGATGTAGGTCGTTGCCCTTTTGTCTCATTAAGTTGCTTCGCGTAGAATCTGTGCAGCTTTCCTATTGTTTCTGATGAAATCATATTGCCCAAAACACCTTTGACATATAGACATCGGCAAAGATTTTAACCTTCAACTGCCTGATTGAGAATATCCACTTTAGCAACTGAGCCACTCAACAGTCACAAGGATTGATTTGAAGCCAGGCCGGCTGTTAATATGAAATGTGCCAATTATTGACATACTGACCCATATGCAAGAGGGTTTAAAAGCTGAAACAGATCTGATTTTATATATATATATATATATATATATAATGGAAAATGGTAATATGTGAGATTGAATTCTCTGATCATAACTGAATGGATGTAAATGTTATGTTATATTTTCAATACAGGGAGGCGTCGCTTAACAGACACAAAGTCTGTCATTCATGGGTGTATTGTCCCAATGCAAACACACACACACACACACACACACACACACACACACACACACACACACACACACACACACACACACACACACACACACACACACACACACACACACACACACACACACACACACACACACACACAAAGGGCAGCACCTGGACAAACTCCATGTCTGTGTGGTCGCACATTAAGAGCTTATCATTCATTGTAATGGCTTGCTATTTCCACTGTGTTTCCGCCGTCATCTCTGTTGTCTTCACACCACAACCCCAACGACCCGACTGCAGCCTTGACCGATGCACCTGTGCCCTCCGTGTGAGCATCTTCAGTGCCCTCCGCCTGCCCACCTGGCGGTTCATTAATCAGTCCATCAGCCTTGTCCTGTGTGTGTGTGTGTGTGTGTGTGTGCGTGCGTGCGTGCATGTGTGTGTGTGCGTGCGTGCATGCGTGTGTGTGTGTGTGTGTCCACCTGTCTGTCATCCACACTACATGTGTGACAGCTGTCAGCCCCTCTCTCTCTGAAAGCGCTCTGCCTCCGCTGTCAGCCACACTGAGACAGACGCAGACGTGATGTGATGGCCACACTGTCTGATAGCCGCTGGATCCTTCACGCTTTAACCGGGATTGACTGTGGATGAGCCTCTAAACTGCCTGCTGCAATAAGGGACACGTCCAAGAGAATGGGTTTGACCCCGAGGGTCATCTCGAAGATTAAGCCTATTGGTGTGAGCTGCCATCTCTTCACACCTCAACGACACACACACTCACACACACATACACAGACACACGAGGCCCATACAGAAGGATTTGATCCCATCACATATGGACATGTGCTGAAAACGAGGAGAAAAAGCTGGTTTGTGCTCGAGCTCCTCGGTGTAACGCCGTGTTTGCACACATGTTTCTGTGTTTGTGCTCACCTGCGCTGTGTGTCGTCTGCAGGAGGAAAGCAGACGTCTCACACACACACATACACACATACACACCAGGAGAAGACACCCTTGGGTTTTCTCCTGACTTTAAGCTTCCCTAATCCCTGAAAAAGATTTGCAACAGTTTGACGTAATCCTTTTGCATTTCAACCCTCCGAGCTCCTGAACGCCTCCTCCGCCAACAATGCACGTAGTGATAGCTCGATGTAATTAGAGCCGTTAAAGGTTCTCCGACTATAAAACGGTTTGTTCATTTTTAGCGCCGCTCGCTACACACAAGATTCCTGATTTATGTGGTTATTAGGATACGTAATGGCTCGTACTGCACAGCGAAGTACCAAAATCTGTGCTGGGGAGCCAACAAGGGGGGGAAGTTTCATCCCACTTTTTCAACAAACAAAACTGTATGTAATTGATACTCCTCATTATGGCTCATAATGTGCAATCATATATCAACACCGGGCCTGAAGAACAGCTTTAAAAGGGCACGTTCACATGTGCTTCATACCATAATTGAAGGACAAAGCTTGTGTACAGCTCTACAGACCCGTGAGTGGCGCACATCCGTGTCAATTACAGCTCTACGAGTGTTTTTCATCTGCTTTCAGAGTCAGTCGACACACCTGAAAACACTGTTATTCCAAGAGGAGGCGTGGCTGTGAGGGACGTGTCAGAGAAGATAAATTCAGCCACCATCTGTATCGTGTGGCAACGCCGACAGGACTGAGTGGAACGAGCTGTCGTGTCAGAGGACGAATCCCTTTCGAGGTTCGATTGAGACGATTCAAGACAATTCAATTCAAAAGAAGAGTTTTGCACAAGGTTTGCTCTTCAGAGCCAAAGATCCCCAGTGCACGATAAGGATGATGATGATGAAGAAGATTGTTCTCGCTGTCATGTGTCTTATTTACACTTCCACACCTTCCACCTCGGTGCTGTCACAGCACATCACATGTCATCAGATCTCGCTTTTACTGCTGCCGAAAAGAGCGTTTTCACAACTCTCGAAATCTGTGTGTGTGTGTTTTCCTCTTGGCTTTACCCGGACCGTTTGTTCAGCAGCTGTTGCGGCTGATCCCGGTTAACACAATAGAAACAAACAGACAAACAGCAGATTGTGTTTCTTTCTTCTTTGCGATTTGTCAGGAATTCATTTAATCACTCGACAACGCGACAATCCGAACAACAAATGTGAAGACCTGTCACTTCTCGCCCTCAGAGACACTCAAATGAGAGCACATTAAAAAACTGGACTATTCGCTCTCAGTTTCCCTCCCAAGGCTGAGAAGCAGAACATAAATCGCAAACAGCTGCATTTAAACCACAGCGTTTTCAAGTGAA
This sequence comes from Blennius ocellaris, assembly GCF_963422515.1. Classification (NCBI taxonomy): domain Eukaryota; kingdom Metazoa; phylum Chordata; class Actinopteri; order Blenniiformes; family Blenniidae; genus Blennius; species Blennius ocellaris. Next base: position 3,393,769 of record NC_137657.1, on the reverse strand, counting down.
AACGTGTTTTACATGTCTTTTGACATGAAAATGCACTGTTGATGTCTTCTCTCAAGGTGCGACTTTTCGAAAATCCTCAAACTATCTCCATGGAAATGGGAGGAAAACACTACTTTTTGAAAAACGCTACGTCTCCTCGTCTCCAGGCTGAAGGCCTGCCGCCTATGCCAACCCCCCCCCCCCCCCCCCCCCCCATCTCATTTGACGTCTCATGTCTCATTGGCAGCAGCCACATGGCCTGGCATGCCAACAACATTATTTTTAACGTTTCTACCATTTCCGGGTAAATTAACAAGTTTTCAAAACGTTGCTGTGTAAACATAAATCCTTTCTGAAATGAAAAATGATGCGCTTCACTTCATGTACACTTGAATCTTCCTGAGACTAGTCACAACTGCTGTCACTGTCAGTCTGTGAGGGTGGTGATTTTGCTCGTTTGAGTTTTCTTTTGGTTTTTAAAATCATAATGACCAAAATCAATTGCAGTTTTGCACAACAGCTGCATGGCCCGACGAGTGGACTGCTGATCTAAGACTGCGACGATCAGGTAATACCTGGACTCATCTTCGGTGATTCCGCGCAGTCGGAAAAGCGCTTCGACATGATCCACGAAGCCGGGTCATTCTGCCAAAAGTCCGCCTCAAAGCTGCGGTGAAAACTGCCGGCTGCTGAGGCTGAGTAGACAGGAACGAACAGTCTTCTGCTTCCTCAAACATGTTCAAAACGGGGTCACCAAAGGCAGAACGACCCATTCTGTGTCTTGTTGGGATCTCACAGGACCACAGAAAGTTTGTCCATTACTGGGGAAAGACAATATTAATTTGTCATGATACGCAGTCATGACATATGAATTCTGACCCAGGAATGTGATTGTCTTTCACACCTAGTGGGGGGGGGGACCTTTCGCAGGACCTTCCCCCCCCCCCTTTCTGCTCACAAGACACTTCCCCATGCATTCAGCCAGTCACTGATTGGTTGAAGCTTCCAGGTTTTGACACCTCTGAATCCACACGTTCAACAAAAGGCTGCGAAGCCAGTCTACTCTCTCTCTTGCAACGAAGACCCCGAGGAGGCAGCACACCCAGTGTTAGCATACATCTAACACCAGAGGCCTCCAACCAGGGGCCTTCACTCCTCAACTCCTCGGCTGACCCGCCCACGAGGGTCAGAACTTCCCCTGATCCAGAGACCAGTGCCCAGAGTCTAATCTCCCATCAACCAGGAAAACCAACCGGTTCCTCCAGGACGGACCAGGGAAACGACGCCTCACAGAACTTCTTTGTGTTTTCCTCAACCAGCAGGAAAACCATCACAGACCTGAGCGACCAGCTCCTCAGTCTGGACAGAAGGAACAACCAGGAGCTGCAAAGAAGGACTCCTGAAACATCAACTTCATCTTCTTCTCCTCAGCCTGCAGAACCAGCAACCACAGTTAGCAGGAGGTGCTAACTACAGGAGAAGACACCAGCTTCCCTCCAGCAGGACAACAACTGAACTCCTTCAAGGAAGTGGTAACAACTGGGCTTTACCTGAGATTAGTTAAACCTGATGCTATGATAGAACTGTTTAACTTTTATGAAGATGTGTTGATTGTGTTACAGTGATTGAGTTCTATAGATAATGATATTAGGAGCAGTTATCAACCTATAAACCAACGTTAGCTCTGCCACAGACACAGGGTCTGCATGCTAATCTTTGCTTTACTAACTAGTTAACTCACAATCCTACACATATCACATCAAAGACAACATCACACAGTAACTGAACACCATCTGACGACTCCTGACGTTTTACAAGACAAATCACATTCACATCAACTCATTCTAGAAATGGTCCTTTAGCAGAGACACACCGGAAGCAGATGCTAAGGCTAGCTTCCATGTTCCATTGTTTCCAGCACATGGTCGAGACCCAGGACAGACTTCCTGCTCTCTGATAACCTCCATTTCAATGTAGTTTCTTGTGACCCGCCATCTTGTTTTGTAGTTCCATCACACGTCTCACACACACACACACACACACACACTCCCTCCAACTCTCTCTCTCTCTCTTTCTCTCTCCACACGCGCACACACACACACACACACACACACACACACACACACACACACACACACACACACACACACACACACACACACACACACACACACACACCAAGCTGTATATAGGTAGTTAGAATCTGTTTATTTGTTTTCATTGTAAATAAATATAATTTTTGGAATCATACTTTCTGTTTGATTCATGTGCACAAAGGTGAATGAAATGTCGACCTCTTCTGTGTCAAGAACTCCAAAATTCTTCAAGCTTTACTGTTAATTCTGGTAATTGTAATTAATTTGACTATTGCCATATTTTCCGCCCTATAAGGCACCTATATACCTCAAATTTCCTCAAAAGCTGTCAGTGCGCCTTATAACCCAGTGCACCTTATATATGGAAGAATTGCTCTACTCGAGACTGCTATTTGACAGCTGAACAACCAGAAGCTTTTATTTTGACAACTCTAACTTCTCAACTGGATCTTCAGAGCGGACGACACTCCACACAACACCTTCATCACTCATGGTTGCACACCAACATTCTAACAAACCAAAATAAACTAGATGAAATAATTACTCCCTAAACTGGGGAACAAAAACACATAAACACAATCAACACAACACCAAGCCCAACAACAACCCACAATAACCTCCAACAACACAAAACATGAATTCCCATCATGCCTTGCATCCTGAGCTCCTCAGTGCAGCCGATAGCTGCAATGAATTATGGGAGTTTCTGTTTGTGGTGTTTTAAATGCAATTATTGGGGGTTATATTTGGTTTGTGGTGTCGGTAATAATTGTGTTGTGTTGTGTTTTTGTTGCTTAGTTCATGTAGTTTAGTTTATTATTATTATTATTATTACCGGTAGTTGTAAGTTGTCAACCAGTAGTGAAGAAGGTTTTGTGTGTAGTGTCCTCCTGGCATAGGCTGCAGGTGAACTATCAAAATAAAGTGTGTGCACCTCTCTGGGTGTTAGAATCAGTGGAAAATGTAACCTAATGGCTTTGAACTATAAAGGTTGATGACCACTGGTCTATTCCATGAGCCTTGTAATGCGGTGTGCCTTATATATGAACAAAGTTGTAAATTATGTCAATCAATGTAGGTGTGCCTTATAATCTGGTGTGCCTTATAGTGTGGAAAACACGGTAATTCAAATTCCGAATTAACTGTTTAGTATATCTTATGAGACTGATATAACTGAATTGGCTATCATTTCCTGTTGAGACAGTTGGAGCTCTGAGGTATCTGATACAGATCAGATTAAATTTCAATAACATTATTAATAATTATTAATCATTATCGATAGCCAACCAAAACATAAATAGTGATCTTATGAGGTAAGAAATCCGTACAGTCTTCTTCATCAATAACTGGATTTGAAATGCCCGATGATGATGAAATATCATTAAATTCACCCTCTTCATCGTCAAAACTCCGATCCGCCATAATGTAAACACAACTTGGGCACAGCGTGTGTCCAACTCGTGACATCACGCACATATCGTCTGCTCCTTCCAGTCTGGTCAGAAGCGGTTCACCGAGCAGCGAAACTAGCGCTGTTTATCGGCTATTTTCTCACAGATTGCCGTGTCTTAACATTTTACCCTTGGGCCAGTTAGCATAAAATTGTCCCTAGAAGCAATAGCCAGAGTGTTTTGGGGGTCTAATTTTCATTTCACTAGGCCTTTAATATTAATAAATCAGTTCAGGCCGCGTGGTGGCGTGGTGGTGTAGTGGTTGGTCCTTTCACCTCGCTGTGATAGACGGGGGACCTCCAGGGTGTAGCCTGCCCTCTCCCACAGTGAGCTGGAATCGACTCCAACGAACCGCCACCATGGACAGGATAATTGGGGTAGAAGATGGATGGAAATCAGTTGTGATTAGTTTACTTAGTCCAAATCAAACTAGATGGAATAAACCTGTGTTCGTGTTTAAAATGTGACGTAAATGTGCACACAGAAGACAGTGGAAAGGAGAGAGGAGCAGCGTGGGCAACAGGCAGCCTGTGAGGTAGAAAAACACAACCCATTCAAAGGTGTGTAGTCATAAATCACAGACACACACACACACACACACACACGCGCTCCCCCTCCATACGGCAGGCGCGTCTGCAGGTGGGAAGGTGATTACTCACCACAAAGCACCGGGTGGACAGCAGCAAAAAGAGGGCGTTTAACTGGTAAACTTTAATGCTGGCTCCACAGGAGCATCAGAGGGAGGAAAGAACACACTCATGGTTCACTGTACACGCTGAAAACAGACAGGAAATTGGTTATTTGGGTGATTGCTGAACACGCTGCAGGGCAGTGAGTGAAGTAAACAACATTTTACTTCCAGGTGATATTTCCTGGCCTTCCATATTTGGAGCAGGAACTAAAATGGCTTCTGATCAAAAGAAAGGGACAAGTTGCCTTGATTGTTGAATTTTTGTGCAAAAACGCATATTTCCCCTCTCGGTTTACAAAAAAAAATCTTCATTGGCACGGACCTGCATGTAACCCTGGCCAAACCTGGAGGGGGCAGTGTAACGAGAAGCATGAAGTCATGTTAGCCAATCAGAATCGTGGAGAAAACACGCCATCACAAATCGTGTGAGTTAGTTCCTGTTCAGTAATAATGGAGTACGGCTCGTTAATTTGGACCAATAAACAAGCGGAGCTCCTCATGGATGTGGCGGTAGAATGTTAAATAAATGGTGGGAGTGGGAGCATGTGCAGTGAGTGATTCCAGTGTGACGGAATTGAGCGCAATCTAACATGGCACCCAGGCTGTAAAGCAAACTTTTCTGACTACCGAGGGGAAAAAAACAACAACAACAAACCAAACTAAACTAAACAAAGAAACAAAGGGTAAATTAAGCTGAATTATAACGCTGGAAGAGGACACAATAGAAGACTTTCAAGTAGGGATGCTCGATATTGGCTTTTCTACCGATATCCGATATTCCGATATTGTCCAACTCTTAATGTAAGTTTTATTAATTTTTTTACTAAAAATGTGAAGCGCTTTGTGACCTTGGTCTGAGAAAGGCGCTCTATAAATAAAGTTTTACTTACTTACTTTACTTAATTTCCGATACCGATATCACCGATACCGATATCACCGATACCGATATATGCTGGCTTTTTACATCAAAACTGTTAGGTAACAACAACATAAAATATCTCCTACTGTGGAATTAACACATTATGCCTAATTTTATTGTGATGCCCCACTGGATGCATATGTGAATCAAACATGGCTTTCCAAATGTACACACTGAGGAAACTAAGAGAACAACAACTTAAATTATGGAAAAAAGTGCCATATTTATTTAGTGTTAGAGAGAAACCTCAACAACAAACTCAACAACACCACAGACAATATAAAAAAAAAGGAAGAGGCATATCTTCAGTCCATTAGTTGTAAACAGTCAATGAATGAATAACTGGCCACAACTTGTCAAATAATAGACTCAAACTGGGCTCAATCTCTTTTAAGAGGAACAAAATAGTGCAAATATAAACAAGAAAGGCACAGAAATGCTCACAAAATTAAAACAGCCCTCCTTTAAAGTGCAACAAAAACAAAGACTGAAGTTGACTCGTCCATATAACTGGTCTATTTCTTTTCCCATGTCCTCATGTGTAAGAGGGAGATTGTTCTGTATGAATACAAGCATCTCAGCATCTCAGCAATGTATGAGATTTCTCTTCTCATCAATGATGTGGGCACCAGTGCTGAACACTGGTTCACTGTCAACACTGGTGCAGGGTGCAGTCAGGTACTGGTACCAGTGCTGAACAGTCGTTCACTGTCAACACTGGTGCAGGGTGCAGTCAGGTACTGGTACCAGTGCTGAACACTGGTTCACTGTCAACACTGGTGCAGGGTGCAGTCAGGTACTGGTACCAGTGCTGAACAGTGGTTCACTGTCAACACTGGTGCAGGGTGCAGTCAGGTACTGGTACCTGTGCTGAACACTGGTTCACTGTCAACACTGGTGCAGGGTGCAGTCAGGTACTGGTACCAGTGCTGAACACTGGTTCACCGTCAACACTGGTGCAGGGTGCAGTCAGGTACTGGTACCAGTGCTGAACAGTGGTTCACTGTCAACACTGGTGCAGGGTGCAGTCAGGTACTGGTACCAGTGCTGAACAGTGGTTCACTGTCAACACTGGTGCAGGGTGCAGTCAGGTACTGGTACCAGTGCTGAACACTGGTTCACTGTCAACACTGGTGCAGGGTGCAGTCAGGTACTGGCACCAGTGCTGAACAGTGGTTCACTGTCAACACTGGTGCAGGGTGCAGTCAGGTACTGGTACCAGTGCTGAACACTGGTTCACTGTCAACACTGGTGCAGGGTGCAGTCAGGTACTGGCACCAGTGCTGAACAGTGGTTCACTGTCAACACTGGTGCAGGGTGCAGTCAGGTACTGGTACCAGTGCTGAACACTGGCTCACCGTCAACACTGGTGCAGGGTGCAGTCAGGTACTGGTACCAGTGCTGAACAGTGGTTCACCGTCAACACTGGTGCAGGGTGCAGTCAGGTGCTGGTACCAGTGCTGAACAGTGGTTCACTGTCAACACTGGTGCAGGGTGCAGTCAGGTACTGGTGCTGAACAGTGGTTCACTGTCAACACTGGTGCAGGGTGCAGTCAGGTACTGGTACCAGTGCTGAACAGTGGTTCACTGTCAACACTGGTGCAGGGTGCAGTCAGGTGCTGGTACCAGTGCTGAACAGTGGTTCACCGTCAACACTGGTGCAGGGTGCAGTCAGGTACTGGTACCAGTGCTGAACAGTGGTTCACCGTCAACACTGGTGCAGGGTGCAGTCAGGTACTGGTACCAGTGCTGAACAGTGGTTCACTGTCAACACTGGTGCAGGGTGCAGTCAGGTACTGGTACCAGTGCTGAACAGTGGTTCACCGTCAACACTGGTGCAGGGTGCAGTCAGGTACTGGTACCAGTGCTGAACAGTGGTTCACTGTCAACACTGGTGCAGGGTGCAGTCAGGTACTGGTACCAGTGCTGAACAGTGGTTCACTGTCAACACTGGTGCAGGGTGCAGTCAGGTACTGGCCCAGCAGGGAAGAGGGCCTGGTGGAGCCTCCAGTCCTCCACGGACATTTCATTCACCGGGCTTCTCCTTCTTAGCCACGAGTCCAGCATGTTGTATTTGTTGTTGTTAAACGTCATCAAGCGCGCGCCCGTAAACGTCCCATGCTGCATTCATGCAGACTCGGAAATTCCAATATCGGTTGTAAAAATCCGATATCGATATTTCCAAATGTTACATTTTTAAGTCAATATCGGCCCGCCGATATTATCGGACATCCCTACTTTCAAGCCTACTTGGACAAGTGCTACGACCGTCTCGTCATGTCCAAGACTACGCAGACCTCATCGTCGAAGAGGAGCCGTGCTGAAAGTTCTCTAACAGCGGCTCCTTCACCATCCAAACAGTTTGAGGACATCCTGGACAGCATCAACACCAAGCTGTCCAGCGTCGATGCCCGTCTCGCCCTGGTGGAGGTGCTCCACCGTGAAATTCAAGCACTTTGGGAGTCGCTGGAATTCAGCCGACAACAGGTAACGGACCTCACAACAGAGAACCAGGGGTTGAGAAGTGAGGTGGACCTGCTGAACTAGGGACTAAACGGACTGACACAGGAAAACAAGAAGATGAAGGAATCCATCCTGGGTCTTCAAAGCAGGAGTATGAGAGACAACCTCGTCTCCACGGGACTTCCAGAACGCGAGGAGGAAAACGCGGAAACATCGCTGCGAGGATTTATCCAGGAGCACCTGAAGCTTCCCGTGGACACCGTGAATAAAATCACCTTCGCGCACGTCCAGCGCCTGGGAGGGAGACGACAGGACAACCAGCGCCTGGGAGGGAGACGACAGGACAACCAGCGCCTGGGAGGGAGACGACAGGACAACCAGCGCCTGGGAGGGAGACGATAGGACAACCAGCCCCCCGTCCACCGCCTGGGAGGGAGACGACAGGACAACCAGCCCCCCGTCCACCGTCTGGGAGGGAGACGACAGGACAACCAGCGCCTGGGAGGGAGACGACAGGACAACCAGCCCCCCGTCCACCGTCTGGGAGGGAGACAACAGGACAACCAGCGCCTGGGAGGGAGACGACAGGACAACCAGCACCCGCGGCCCATCATCGCTAAGTTTGAACATTTCAAGCAGAAAGACCTGGTGAAGTCTCCGTCGGTTTCCGCGCCAGGAAACTGCGAGGGACTCACTTCAGTGTGAACGACCAGTTTCCGAAGGAGATCTTGCAATCTTGGCACATGGCTCTCCAGGGTGGTTTGTCGGGGCCTCCCTGGGTCTGGGGGGCTGCCGCATGCCGGAGTGGCGGCGTCCAGCCCTGGTGGCCTCGGGTCCCGGGGTGGTACTGCGGGCCCCCCCACAACAGTTCCATTCACACCCAGTGGACAAACCACACACACACACACGCACACACACGCACACGCACACGCACACACACACACACACACACACACACACACACACACACACACACACACACACACACACACACACACACACACACACACACACACACACACTTCCACTCCTCATTGATGAGATTTGCTGCTGATTTTTCTTATTTTCTGCTATTGTTCTTTCAATTATCAAAATCATGTTTTTTGTTCTTTGTTTTGTGTCGTTTTGTTTTTGCTTTCATTATCATTGTTGTTGTTTTGCTTTTTGTTTTGTTGTTGTTTTGCCTTTTTTTTTTGCCTACCTGCTAATTTATACTCTTGCTAGAAAATTAGGTTAACATCTAGATAGTACTGCTCAGGCTGGTTTAATCTCATGACAGTTGGCGCTTGGCACTGTTTATCACATTCACCCATTCACACACATTCACACACCATTGGAGGTGGCTACCATGGAAGCTACTCAGTCCACACAATTGGAGCAGTGCTTTGCTCAAGGACACTCCACCAACCGAGCCAAACTCACCACAATATATATAATAGAGAGGAAAAACACTGATTGTTCAATTAATATAGATGGCATTGAAATTAATGGAGTGAGGGAAAATCTTATGTTCAATGGTGGAGGAATATTTCACCTGGAAAACACAATCATTCAAAAGTTAAAATATTGCTGTATTATACAAAGTAAAGGATTTGTTGGGCAACAAAGCATTATATATGGTGATTAACTGAGATTTGTTCAAATTTGACATAATGTGTTCAAATTTGGGGGAATGCCGGAAAACCAAACATCCAGTTGCTTTTCATTTTACAGAACAGTCATAAGAATAATCAGACAGAAATAAAACATAAACATTATTCAGCCAGGTGCAATTTTTAAAATTTCATGACATAGTAGATTATAGTATTCTGCAGATAATCTATAAAGCAAATACAGCAAATTGTAGTCAATGCTTGAAATACATTTCCAAAAAGAGAAATTAACTATACCTTGAAAGGAACAGAAATCTTAAAAAAACAAAACAAAACAAAACACACATTTTAGGACCAAATTAAAGGAACGTTGCATTTCAGTAAAATAGGTCCAAGTTATGCAACAATCTAGATAATGATGCAGCATATTCCAAAACACAGTACATTTAAATAATCAATTAAAACAAGGTTTTTATTGAAGTATAATGTCAGAGCAGAGTTAAAGTGTTTATGTATTTACTGATTTAATTTTGTGGTGATTGTTTTGTTTTGACTAGTTTTTTTGTTTGTTTTAAGAAATATAACTCTACAATGTCATGAGGTAGGCTGGGATCTCCCTTAAGAGTGGGCGGGCCACAGGTCTGGGCAGTCCTGTTCCACACCTGTGGCCAATTGCAGTCATTACCCTGCCAGCAATATATGCCCTGTCTGTGTGCTTGTTCAGTGTTGGTTTGTTAGTCATCCATGTCTCGTCCGGCCTGTCCAGTGATTTGGAGTTCAAGTCTGCTGTGCTCCTCAGGTCGAGGAGCAACCTGCTATTCGTCGGTCTGTGCTGTCATTATGAATAAAAGACTTGATTGAACTCAGCCTGCCTCCAGAGTCCTGCACTTGGGTCCTGTCCGTACCCGTGACAGAACAAACCAACCATTATGGACCCAGCGGACTCTGGTCACCAGCTGCTGGGAGCAGTTGGGCGGCAGGGAAGCTGGCTCACTCAACGGCGGGTCTCCACGACCTTTCACACCGACACACGTCAGTGGAGAGTCAACTGAACCAACTCACCGGTCAGCTCCAGCAGCTCATCACTCGTCTCTCGGCCCCAGAGGTTCGGGTTGCTGCCGCCGCTGCGGTGCCGCCAGCAACTGCAGCCACCGTCACTGCTCTCAAGCCCAGCGCGCTTCTTGGGGGACTCCAGGGATTCGCGACTCTTCCTGGTCCAGTGTGGTCTCCACTTCGAGATGCAGCCTGGCGCGTTTCCAACAGAGAGGTTGTAGGTAGCGTACATCGTCTCCCACCTGTCCGGCAGAGCGGAGGCGCCGCTCAGCCACCGCTGAATGGAACCACCGATCCCGGCTGTGTGACACTGTGGACGAGTTCGCAGAGGCGCTGTCAAGGATCTTCGATCGGCGTCCCGACGGACAGGATGCGGCTCGAGCGCTCGCAGCGCTGCGTCAAGGCAGGAAGTTGGTGATCGACTACGCGATTGAGTTCCGCACTCTCTCCGCGGACTGTACCTGGAACGAAGCGTCACTGCGGGACACCTTCCTCTACGGGCTGGCCAGCCCGATTCGCGACCAGCTCTTCCTGGTGGATCTCCCCGACGACTTGGACTCCCTCATCGCCCTGGCGGTCAAGATGGAGAATCGTCTGACGGTCCGTGATCGCCTGAGGCAGACTGACCAGCAGGGAGGAGAGTCCAGGAGCGCACGGGAGGAGCACGCCCCTCTCCATCCCGCCTCACAGCAGGAGCAGGTCCCGAGTGCTGCACAACCTCCGGAGGAGCCGATGCAGGTTGGCCTCACCTGCATCTCCACGCAGGAGCGGCATCGGTGCCTGACCAACGGATTGTGTCTGTACTGCGGTCAGCATGGGCACAGAGCTGCAGCGTGTCCTCTTAAAGGGACAGGCTCACCTGGGTTAAGGAGGGCCCCGGAGAGTCTTAAGAATTCCTCCACTGCGCCTTTAAGAAGACTCACGCCGGCTCAACTGAGGTATGCCGACACCACCTTGGACATTGATGTTTTCATTGACTCTGGTGCAGATGAGAACTTTATGGACCTTAAGTGGGCTGAGAGACATAATATCCCCACGGAACTATTATCAGTGCCCTTAAAGGCTTTTGCTTTAGATGGACGCAAAATATTTTCTATTGATAAAAAGACTCTTTCTGTTCAGTTATTGTTTGGTCCCTCCCATTTTGAGGAGATTTCATTTCATTTAGGTTTAAGTCCGTCCTACCCAGTTATCCTGGGCCTCCCTTGGTTATGTTTGCACAAGCCCCATATTGACTGGGATTCGGGGGTAATTTTGAGTTGGGGAAGGAACTGTTCTGAACATTGTTGGTCAGTGTCTGCAGTTAAGGTAGCAGCTGTGGAGGTTCCTGAGTATCCGGACCTCGAGCGAGTTCCCAGCTGCTACCACGATCTAAAGGAGGTGTTCAACAAAGGGAAGGCGACGTCCCTGCCACTGCATCGTCCTTATGACTGTGCCATTGATTTATTGCCAGGTACCACTCCTCCCAAGGGTCGCATTTACTCTCTCTCACAACCTGAGAATCAGGCCATGAAAGATTACATTGAGTCCGCCTTAAAGGCTGGGATAATCAGACCCTCGTCCTCCCCTGCAGGGGCGGGATTTTTCTTTGTGGCGAAGAAGGACAAGACACTTCGGCCGTGCATTGATTACAGGGGCCTCAATGAGATAACCGTTAAGAACCACTACCCACTACCCCTCATGACTTCGGCTTTTGAACGCCTGCAGGGAGCCAAGGTCTTTACTAAGCTGGACTTGCGCAATGCTTACCGCCTGGTCTGGATTAGGCAAGGGGACGAGTGGAAAACGGCGTTAAACACACCTTCTGGCCACTACGAGTATCTGGTGATGCCTTTCGGGTTTTGTAATGCTCCTGCAGTTTTCCAAAGTCTAGTCAATGACTTGCTGAGAGACTCATTGAATAAGTTTCTGTTCGTGTACCTCGATGACATTTGCTTTTTTCATTGGATCTAGCCAGTCATGTTAAGCATGTTCGTTATGTTTTGGAGCGTCTTCTGAGCAACGACTTGTTTGTTAAAGCAGAGAAGTGTGTTTTTCATGCTCCCACCGTTTCTTTTCTCGGACACGTCATCTCAGAGGGGAGGGTGGAGATGGACAGAGAGAAGGTCAGGGCTGTAGATGATTGGCCAACCCCGGGTAACCGCAAACAACTGCTACGTTTTTTGGGGGTTTGCAAATTTCTACCGGCGGTTTATCAGGGGATTCAGTTCCATCGCGGCGCCACTACATACCTTGACTTCCCCCAAGGTCCCATTTTCTTGGGGTCCCTCGGCTGAGCAGGCATTTTCTGAGCTCAGGGCCAGGTTCACCTCCTCTCCCGTGCTTAGTGTGGCAGATCCAGGTTGGCAGTTTGTGGTGGAGGTGGACGCGTCAGATGTCGGGGTCGGGGCAGTGCTCTCTCAGCGCAGCAGTGAGGATGGGAGGCTGCACCCATGTGCCTTTTTTTCCAGGCGGCTGACCCCGGCTGAGCAGAACTACGACATCGGCAATTGAGAGCTCCTGGCCATCAAGGCTGCATTGGAGGAGTGGAGGCACTATCTGGAGGGCGCAGACCACCCGCTTGTGGCATGGACTGACCATAGAAACCTCGAGTACATCAAGTCAGCCAAACGATTGAACTCTCGGCAAGCCCGGTGGGCTCTGTTCTTCACCCGGTTCGACTTTGTGGTGTTGTATTGCCCGGGGTCTAAGAACGTGAAGCCTGACGCCCTTTCCCGGGTCTTTGAGCCGGATCCTGCTCCTCATTCCCCCACGCCAATTTTACCTCCGACCTGTGTGGTGGGGGCGGTGACGTGGGAGATTGAGGAGCAGGTTCGACGGGCTCTGGAGGGGGTGACGGTGCCGCCAGGTTGTCCTCCCAACCGCCTGTTTGTGTGTCCTCCGGTACGGTCTAGTGTCATTCAATGGGCCCACACTAACCTGCTGTCGTGTCACCCAGGAACTCAGCGCACCCTGTTTGTGGTGAGACAGCGTTTCTGGTGGCCAGGAATGAACAGGGAAGTCCGTGAGTATCTCCGGGCTTGCCCTGTTTGTGCTCGTAACAAGACCTCTCGGTCTCGCCCCTCTGGTCTGTTGCAGCCGCTCCCGGTACCCACCCGACCATGGGCAGACCTGTCCATTGATTTTGTCACTGGCCTCCCGGACGCAGAAGGGTTTACCACCATCCTCACCGTAGTGGACCGGTTCTCCAAAATGGCCCACTTCGTGCCCTTAGCGAAGCTCCCATCAGCCAAGGAGCTGGCAGAGGTGATGTTGACGCATGTGTTCCGCCTTCACGGGTTCCCACGGGACATTGTCTCGAACAGGGGGCCTCAGTTCTTGTCTCGGTTTTGGAGGGAGTTTTGCAGGCTGTTGGGTACTACGGTGAGCCTTTCGTCCGGGTACCACCCAGAGTCTAACGGCCAGACAGAGAGGGTGAACCAGGAGCTGGAGTCCATCCTTCGGTGTCTGGTCTCTGACAGCCCGGCTTCGTGGTACAGGCAGTTAGTCTGGGTGGAATACGCGCACAATTCCCTTCCCTGTTCGTCCACTGGGCTGTCTCCCTTTGAGTGTGTGTATGGGTACCAACCTCCTCTGTTCCCTGCCCTGGAATCAGAGGTTCATGTCCCGTCAGCTCTGGCAATGGTGCGGCGATGCAAGCACGCTTGGCTCAAGGCCAGAAGCAAGCTCTTGCAGTGTTCTGCAGAACGCAAGAGGCTTGCAGACCGGCGCCGGGTTCCCGCACCAACTTACGCGGTTGGTCAGCGTGTGTGGCTCTCCACCCGGGACCTGCCTATCCGCTCAGACGCTAAGAAGCTGGCGTCAAGGTTTATTGGACCTTTTCCAAGCCGATCATGGAGGGGGGGGGGGGGTACTGTCAGGAGGTAGGCTGGGATCTCCCTTAACAGTGGGTGGGCCACAGGTCTGGGCAGTCCTGTTCCACACCTGTGGCCAATTCCAGTCATTACCCTGCCAGCAATATATGCCCTGTCTGTGTGTTGGTTTGTTAGTCATCCATGTCTCGTCCGGCCTGTCCAGTGTTTTGGAGTTCAAGTCTGCTGTGTTCCTCAGGTCGAGGAGCAACCTGCTATTCGTTGGTCTGTGCTGTCATTATGAATAAAAGACTTGATTGAACTCAGCCTGCCTCCAGAGTCCTGCACTTGGGTCCTGTCCGTACCCGTGACATAGAAGACAGAGTTGCAATGTTGACCACACTGACTTTATATAAGCATTTTGCTTAGAATAAGTTTTTTGCAATTCAATTTCAATGGGAAGGATTAATTGAGACGAAGAGGCAGCACATTCAAGCCAGTTGTTCTTCTGCTCCATGTTTATTCAAGAATTTGCAAAGTTATGTTCTATAATGTATTGTAAACTTTTGTACTGCATTGCACTGTTATTTTTAATTCTAAATAAAATAACTAAACCTAAACTGTTTTTACAGAAAGTGATATTCATTATTCATTTCCACAATGTTACTTGTTTCTTTAAAATAAAGTGTTATTCAACTTTGCTGCATATAGTTCATGTAAGACATGGAGATTGTGAGAGCTTTTTAAAGACATCTAGTGAGAACTTTATCTATAAACTGTAAAATACTAATACGAAATACTTTTGGTGGCACTTCCCAACATATTTCATTCTATAAAAATGGCATGTATTGGAGTTTGTTCATAATGAATTCAAGATATTAAAAAACAAAAGTCAATAAACCTTAAAACAGCATTTAACGCCACGTAAAGGGTAAAATCACCATGTAAAGAGGGTTGAAATTTGGACAAACATAAAATTAAGTACTTCCTAGGAACACATAGGAAACTGGCTTGTGCTTTTCACTTACAGTTTTTATATAAGATATAAATTCCGTATAGTGAATTTCTTTAACCTGGAAGCTAAATGTACTGGCATGTTGCAACAAAATAATGAAATAAACTGATATTTGAAATCTTCTGCACAGAAAAGGTGATGAATCTGGTCCCACCCTCTTTCAGGGTGCCGTTTTTCTCTTGAATTTATGAGTGTATTAACGTCTGGTGTGTTGTAATGATGTCTGCTGTATGATGGCAGCATCCTCCTCATCTGTCTGTCTCCATGTACGGCATATGCATCCTCATTAATGACCTATTTCATGGCACATTAATTTAAATGATTTTAGGGAGTGCAACATTAGCACATCCAGCCGCTCATAACTCTTTTTCCGAGGGCAACATTTGGGCGCTTCAGTTTCTGACATTTCCTCTCATTCAACCGTCTGCAGCTCGGCTCCGCAGACCAAACGTGGCTTCAAGAAGAGATTTTCCTCCACATGTTTGAGGCTCCTGCAGTAGCCTGATCACACGTGTGCTTTCTGAGTGGTGAGGTTTTCTTCTGATTACCACTCAAACAAAGCTGACTTGTATTTCTTGCAGATTTCACGCCGACAAAGCTGCTGAAGTGTTCCTGACTGAATGTGGCTCGGTTTCTTCACTGCAAAAACAGAAAGCACTGGTTTATCTTTGACATTGTTTTAAAGAATGAAAAATGACTATGAACCCATGGATTCTTTTTTTGTGATTATGGTTAGTATTTTTACGTAAACATTTCAAGGATGTAATTTGAAGCATTTTAGTTTTTACTTCAGGAAATTGGTCAAAAAATATCTTTTTTACATCTTTATTCTCAAGCTACATAATGAATATTGTAAAAACAAATGGATAAAAACAAATATTTTCTATGTCTTTTTGCCTCTACTGAACATTTTTAATACATCCAATACATATTGAGAGTATAAAAAAAAAATATTTCATGCTGCTTGTAATGTATCTGTTAGTCTTTGATTTGAAAACATTCTTTAGTGAATTGTACACAGAAGTTTGTGCGTTTTAGCACAACCTCACAACCTTCACTTGTGTTTGTCGTGTTGGTTACTAACTACAAGCTCTCCTGGAAAACTGTGGACTCAAACAATGACAAGTTTCAAGACATCAATATCAAATTTTTGTTTATTCTCAAGCTTCATCCAGTCTGTGTTACAGTGACCAAACGTCCTCTTTTCACAACATATCTTCTTTATACAGCCTTTCTGAGGCGCCTGGGGTTTTTAGGAATTCAGTAAAAATGTCCCATTCTGAATGTTTTTCTTGGGGGTGTTAAGTTGACGCTTTGCACAAAGTACTTTGTGACCTGGTGGGCGTCTTCACTTCACTCACAGGAAGACGACGCAGACGTCAAAGCAGCATCGCTGCTAATCTGCCCACAAAATGCCAAAGTGCTGTTTATCATCGGAACCCCCCCAAAAAAGCAGATAGTAAATGGGGAACTTTTGTTATTCATCCCGCAAGATTTGAAAAGGGAACCATTGTATTGTGTTGTTGAATTTTGTTTTTTTTACACAGAAGACTCTATGTCATTATATTCCTGAGATTTGAAAGTTAATTTTGTTTCCTTGATTGTCAAGGAGGAGATAGGTTTCTCAACATGCTTTATAATGCCTACGGTAGTAGCCATAATAAAGCATGTTGAGAAACCTATCTTTGTGTCTTTGACGCGAAGATGGGATTTGCGATATTATTTTGATAATTAACTGACACTTCTTTCCTGATAGAGAAGGTAAGCTTTATGTATTGTGTAAAGTGTTATTTCAAAAAGAACTTTGGCAAGGAGATGGAATCCTAAAGGTCAAACAAAAGTCCTGCATCGGCTCTGGCCTCTTCTCTCAGTCCTCAGCATCATCCATCTGCTTTCCCTTCTCCAGCTCTCCAGTCTTCTTTAACCCTTTCTTTACCGTCTGCTTGCTCTTAGTTTGGCTGGTGATGTAAAGTCAGTTGGAAAACTTTGCTCATAATGAATGAGGTGCTTTTGAGAAGAATACAGTGAACAAGGCTGACATATTATTTCCCTGTTTGCCTCCACTGGATGTTTACATGAATCACCAGGTTCACACACATCATTAAAAAATAAACAGTCTTACAGACCACTTACACACATATAGCGGAACACACAAAGTATCCTATATTAATATGTTTATTGTATATGGCTGTTCATAAAAATAAGTACATTATAAATGTCACAAATTAAGCTTTATATACTGTATGTAGTTACCCCTAATTTCACATATAAAACATTGAATATCAATTCTGAGGCTGTTCTGCAAATAGTTTTCAAATAAACAATAAAAAAAGCAACTTCTGATCAATCCATATCAATTTCAGAATTAAATTAATGTACCGATTTAAGCCCCAACCATTTTTGTTAAATCACACCCACTTGTGATTTAGGCCACACCCACTCCAAGTACAGATACAGATACAGATCATTTAGATGGTTGAACAGATATAGATACAGATACAGATAGTGATGTACTCGCTCATCCTTACTCGGGACAGTCGTATCCCAGCTCACGTTTCCTGTTAGTGGGTGAACAACCCAACGCTTGGTGAATTCTGCTCCACAATGATGGGAACAGCCGACCTCAAAGGATCAAACAGAAAAAGTTGCTTTCAACAGTCAACTGCCACAATCCTTTTTAACCAGGAACTGTTAAGTAAACATTTTTTTTTTCACATTTTGCACTAAATGTTGGTTAACTAGCTATGCTAGTTGAGCCTGTGCAGTAGAGCCATGGTTATTTTGCGTCACTGGCAATTATTTGATATTGTTGAGCTTCTGAACCTGAATTGCATTTGGCTGATTTAAAAATTTTAACATATTTCCCACACACATATTTTGCACATCAATAATGACCCTGTTAATTTAAGTCAATAAAGTGAGTGATGTGCAGAGAGGTCGCAGTGACGATGATGCGACAAATAAATATGTATGTACAGTATGTCATGGTGTAACTTTATTGGAAGTGTGCCACGGGATATTTTGAATGTAAGAAACCTGCTGTGGCTCAAAGAGGGTTGAAAAATTTGCATGTGTAAACAGCAGGTGCTGTCAGTTGATGGGGGCGCTATAGGGCCACAGTGAAACCGTCTCCATACTGCTGCTCTCGGATTTTCACATGAAAACTAATTTTACACACCAATCTTTTAACTTTATAAGAATTAGAAGAGATAGGCCTTTTTCCATCTGACAGAAATCTGGAGAAATTCTGTGTTATCAGGTCCAGTACAAACCAAGGTACATCTGTAGACTATACTAGTATTCGGCACACCATTGATGTCATTAATGGGAAGTCTGTTAATGTGAATCCCTGTGGCTAAGCCGAGTAAAACAGACCGTGTTACCTTACCGGCTGCATCTTTGCCCTGAACGACGTCTTTAGTTTGCTCAGGGGTAACTTTTAAGCACCTGCTGTTTGCTGCGCTGAGGGGGTGTCTGCTTTTTGGAGGCACGGCTACACACATGGACAATAACACAGGATTTCCTCTCCAACCATCCAGTGCTGTCTCACTGCAGGCCAACACAATGCAGCTTCACCGCTCAGACATCAGCTTGGCTTGACAATGTGCAAGGCCCTAAAATGAGCTCACCGGCTTCTTGATCAGAAGGAGACACCAGTCCTGGATGGCCTGATGTTTTGCATTACAGTAGTTCTTAGTGGAGCTTAAGTACGTGGAGCTTAAGTAGGTGGTCCAACAGGTCACTGAAGCTCCACATAGACCAAACGGTCCTGTAAGACCACAGTCCTTTAGTAGTCATGAAGGCAGTTTTTTCTTTTGATTCAGCAGACAACACAGAACCTGAAATTTCAATGGACATGAATCAAGCATTTCCCCCTCAAACCAGCAGGTTACCATGATTTTCTTTTCTCTCCAGTGAACTTTGCAGTGACTTTACACTGACTGACTGATTCTGAGGCGGCTTTGTAAACCATGGTATTCTGGACCTGGCATGATCCTCCTCATCCTGACAACCTGTAGAACTTGGGTGATGCTACCTTCATCCTCAACATTGCCCTCCTTTTTTTGTAGGGCGGAATCAATTTCTTGCTGCTCAAAATGTATTCCCTGAAGCTTCTGCTCCTCTGTCCTCCTTTCCTTCTCTATGGATTTGGCCATTTCTTTGAAACAGGCTTGCATGTCTGCCTTGTGTTTGTGTCGTGTAGAGGAGGTAAAAATGATATTTTTACCAGAAAACGGACTTGACAACTCAAAGCCACTCTTGGAATTTCATCCAGACAGTGACCCTTTTAACAAGACAAGGGTTCGTTTGCTCAAAGGGGCCTAAGACATGACTCCAAGTTTAAAAACACATTTTCTTTAATTAAATAATTCTCTTAAAACAACACACACTCAATAAACTCCACAAAGTAAAAGGAGAAGGGAAAACCTACTCAGACCTGAGGCCAAGTGGATGGACAAGAGCTAGGGGAGAGGAATAATGAAAATGAAATACACTTAACCCAAAAGAACCCAGATCTCTTTCTGCTCAAAGGAAAATCCCATGGAATATATCACAGACCAAGTGGACTCAATAGAACACATTTCTGAAGTTGTTGTTGTGAACAAATTTCTGAAGTTGTTGTTTTTAATAATACCCCAAAATGTCAAAGATCTGTGATGTTACATATGTCACACTGGACATGTATGGTCATTTTATTCTGCCTTTGAAAATAAGTTGACAGTTATTTTAGCTTCATAACACAGATTGACCTTTTAATTTACATTTTCACAACATTTGTCAAAATTATTACTTTTATAATGTAGTTTAACAACAAATTCTTTTTCAGCTTTGATTTATTGCAAAAGAACAACTATGTCAACACCACAGTGAAGAAGGCAGGGATAAGAGTTTTTTTCAGGAAGGCTGGAACCTGCAAGTGTCATCTGGAACCAGGTACAAATGCCAATAAGGAAAAGAGGAATCTGCATGTGGTTTTCTTAGACCTTGCCAATGCTTTTGGGTCAGTGCCTCACAAGGTTCTGTGGGCAGCCTTCAACTTCTTCCAAGTCTCTCAATGCACCACAAGGCTGGTCAAAACCTATTTCCATGATGTGCAGTTCTGCATCACAACTCAGGCTAGTACAACTGCCTGGCAAGCCAAGCAAGGCTGCCAGATGAGGTGGGAGGGGATGGAGAGGAGGAAGATCACTTGGAGTGAGCTGTGGAACAAGGAGGGTAATATGCTGAGCTTTATCATCAGAGCCACATATAATGTCCGACCTTCTCCAACCAATCTACAGCTCTGGTTTGGAGAGGATCCATCTTGTCTCCAGTGTCTGGCTCCAGCAACCCGGAAGCCATCCTGGTGGATTGCGAGACCAGCCTTACTCAACTCAGATACACCTGGCGCCACAACCAAGTGCTGAAGTGCCTTGCCGCTGCACTGGAGACCAAGAGGGTAACCACCAATGCTGTGCTCCCAGAAGCCCAGACTACCATCCGACAACCAACATCATTTGTCGGAGAAGGGGAGAAACAGCTGACTAACCGATTGCCTCCAGACTCATGTCCACTGAATGTGGCCCATCCATCCATCCATTTTCTGCTGCTTATCTGGGGCCCGGTCGTGGAAGCAGCAGTGCAAGCAGAGTTGCCCAGACTTCCCTCACCCCAGACACTTCCTCCAGCTCTTCTGGTGGCACCCCAAGGCGTTCCCAGACCAGCTGAGAGACATAGACCCTCTAGCGTGTCCTAGCGTCTCCTACAGGAGGAACATGCCCGGAAAACCTCCCTGGGGAGGCGTCTGGGGTGCATCCTTAACATATGCCTGAGCCACCTCAGCTGGCTCCTCTCGATGTGGAGGAGCAGCGGCTCTAGTCTGAGCCCCTCCCCCTATCTTGAAGGGTGTGCCCAGCCACCCTACGGAGGAAGCTCATTTCAGCCGCTTGGATCCGGGATCTCGTTCTTTCGGTCATGACCCATAGTTCATGACCATAGGTGAGGGTAGGAACGAAGATCGACCGGTAAATGGAGAGCTTCGCCTTTTGGCTCAGCTCCTTCTTCACCACGACGGACCGATACAACGTCTGCATGAATGCGGCCCACATTTGGGAAATGCAAGTAGACCTAAATCAGAGGCTCACCTTCCCACCTGAAATTGTACAGACCAACCTTTTCCCAGACCTGGTCCTTGGGTCCAAACCCTGTCGACATGTTTTCATCGTTGAGCTGACAGTCCCCTGGGAGGAAGCAATCGATGAGGCATTCGAAAGCACTGAAGCAGAAGACCGGGGCTGGAAAGTATACGTGCATCCAGTGGAAATGGGCTGCAGGGGCTTCGTAGCACCACAAGGCTACCTACAGGAATTAGGAATCAGAGGAAAACCACAACAGAAGAGCATCAAAGAATTGGCAGCTACAGCTGAAAGAAGCAGTCACTGGCTGTGGCTGAAGCAGAAGGAGACACCATGGGCTGCCAAGTAACCTCATGGAGCCTCCATTGCAACACATGCCCAGGCCTGATCAACCTGCAGTGGGCCAGCCCCTGGTGAGGGTGTATTTTGGTAAAAGGCCAAAACGCATGATGAAGTCGGGGTGCACAACTGACGATGTGTCGTATTGGAGGTACCAGTTGGTCATTTTCAAATCCAATCTCGACCAGGAGAACATCATCAATCATCATCAACAGGGGTGATCTGATTCATCAAAGTAATTTAACAACTAGTAGTGTAAGAATCCTATGTCGCAAAAAGGGTGAACTAAAAAACCCCCACAAAAAATCCCCAAAGCCTTGTGGAGGACTCCTCAACAAACAATAGTTTAGTATAGTGCTTGGTTTATGAGTTTTCAAACAAGAGAAGAATGATCGGTAAAAACAGTGAAATACCTGCCCTCCAGGTAATATCTCCTCTTCTCCAAGGTGCAGACTCTTGTTCATTTGTGGAGTTGTTTTTTTTTTAACGTCTGGCATGCAAAAGCAGTCATTACTGGAATTTGGTCGGTAACTATAAAAGTACTGAATTCAGTACTCATCCCTGGTCGAAATCAGGATGTTTCAGTACTAGAGGGGAAATTAGGTGTCGTTTCAGGGTCCCTGTAATTGCCTTTGTTTTCTCAGAATCCACTTCAATTCTAGTATCGGACAAGACGTGGCCAAGAAACTTGAATGATGAAGCACTGGCTATTCTTCATGTTCACAGTTTGGTTAGCATCTCTCAACTAGACCAGAACTGATTGGACTTCATAACTGTGTTGTTTGAAGGTAGACAACTCGATGATAATTATTATGTTTCAATTAGGAGGACCACGACTGTGTGCCTTCGAACAACGGCTTTATTTAACTGAACTACTTTTCCCAGCATCCATCAGGAGCGCGGGCTTTTTACAAACAGCAACGACAGGTATACGTCACTGTTGTGACACACCCACATAAACACCGGTCACGGTGGTATGTAACATTTACTCCCCCCCATTTAAACATCAGAACAATGGTCGCAAACCAAGACCCCAAATATACAAAAATAACATTCAGGCCAGAACAGCCAGCTTAACTAAGTAAACCGGGTAGACTGCCGATTTACTAGTATAGCCCTGTGGGTTATTCTGCCACATGACAGGCTATACACTGTGATAGTGTCTCAATAGTCAGTAACGTAGTCATTGAGGTACAAGGGCCTCTGGTGGGCCCGAAGTGGGCGGGGCCTGTTCTGCAGGGGTTCAGCCTGCACATGTGGTTGAGGGGGTTGTCTCGCCGGAGTCTCCACCCGTATGTCTGGAGGGTCCCAGACCCCATTGGTGTGATGATAATCAGCCGCAGCTTGCTGGGCCGACACAGAAGGTTGCCTCACCCGTCGGAGGCGACTGACGTGCCAACGTGAGCCATCGGTCACACGGAAGGTGGCCGGCCCCAGTTGTGCTGTGATCTGCGTTGGTGCCGACCAGAAAGAGAGCAGCTTGTGAGAACGAGTGGGACGCCGGACTCGGACCCAGTCCGATACAGTGAGGGCAGGTGGTTTCACACGGTGTTTCCTGTCAAACCGCTGCTTCATGGTACGTTGTTGTTGTGCCACTCGGTCGCCTGGTGAGGGCGCTGCTACTGGAGTGTCTCTCACCAGCTACTACTACTCTAGCATCAGTAGGGCTGGAGAGCTGCCAGTGGTAGTGTGGGGTGTGGCTCTGTAGTGCAGTAAGGTGCTCTGCAGTGATGTGGAGAATGACAGGCCGTCTGCCATGTGAGCTCTGAGCCCATTCTTCAGGGTCTGATTGAACCTTTCCACACCTCCATTGGCCTGAGGGTGGTAAAGGGCAGTTTTGATGTGCTTTGTCCGCCTCTCTTCTGCAAAAGCTGCAAAGTCGGCTGAGATGAACTGGGGCCCATTATCTGTGGTAATGGCGTCAGGGACACCCCAGAGGGCGAACAAGGAGGAGAGAAAGTTAATGATCACTGCAGTGGTGACAGACCCGGCAGGAAGCACCTCTGGCCATTTAGAGTGAAGGTCGTAGGCCACCATGAGGAAGTGCTGATGCTGTGGAGTGCCATGAAGTTCGCCACATATGTCCACCTGTATGTGGGTCCATGGTGCCTGAGGCCATGGCAGGGGCTGTAAGGGTGGAGGCGGGGGAGGGCCGGTTTTACCACTGGTGAGACAGGCTGCACAGTCTTTGACCAGATCTTCAATGTCTCTGTCGATACCTGGCCACCAGACCAGTCCCCTGCAGCGTTGTTTGACTTTTACAATGCCAAGATGGCCATCATGGACCATGGCCAGGACTCGTTCTCTCAGAGCGCTTGGGACCACCGTACACAGCCCTCTCGCCAAGCAGACGTCATTCCAGCAGGAGAGGTCACTTCTGACCCGGTGAAAGGGTGCTAGATCTTCAGGAACCCTGGCAGGCCAGCCGTTACGGATGAAAGTGCAGAGCTGGGTGAGAACAGGGTCTTGTGCAGAAGCTGTCTGAAGTTCTTTCAGGGAAACAGCTGCCTCGAGGGGTGCGTGCAGCAAGAGGATCAGTTCTGGTTCTGAGGAGTCCTGGTTGGTGTCAGGTGCAGAAGTGGATGTGGCTCTGGAGAGGAGGTCTGCTACAACATTCTCCCCGCCTGGGGTTAACTGTGTGGAGAAGTTGTATGCTTATAGCCTCTCAGACCATCGATAGAGGCGCAGCGGTTTGTGGCCAGATCCGCTTGTGACCAGGAGGGCTGTGAGGGCCTCGTGATCGGTCCGTAAGGTGAAATGTCGCCCGTACAGGTACATGTGCCACCGCTCACATGCCCAGACGCAGGCCAGTGCCTCTCTTTCCCCTACAGAGTACTTCTGCTCAGTCGGAGTTAGCGCCCTTGAAGCGAACGCCACCGGACGCTCAGTCCCTTTGTGGATTTGAGACAGGACTGCGCCGACTGCAGTGTTGGAGGCATCGCAGGTCACCAATGTGGGGCTCTCGAGATCAAAGTGAGCAAGTACAGGTGGGGAGGTGAGTTGGGATTTGAGCCGGCTGACTGCGGCAGAGCATGCAGTAGACCAGGCCCAGGGTGCATCCTGCTTCAGAAGGGCGCGTAGCGGTGCAGTGGTGTCAGAGTACTGGGGAAGGAAGCGCAAGTAATATGCAGTCATCCCAAGAAACGATGATAGCTGCGCCGGGCAGGATGGTTCGGGCAAGCGCAGGATGGCGTCGACGTTTGAATACAGCGGGCTCAGGCCTTCAGCGGTCAGACGAAACCCCACAAACTCAATAACAGGAGCTGCAAAGATGCACTTCTCCCCATTCAGTGTGAGGTTGTGACCGGCAAGCACATCCAACACCCTGGAGAGGCGGTCGTCATGCAGGGCTGATGTTGCTCCGTGTACCACAATGTCGTCCAGGTACACAACCACCCCGGGAATGCCTGCAAAGATGGTGGCCATGATCTTCTGAAAACAGCTGGGAGCGGAGCTGAGTCCAAAGGGCATCCGGGTGTACCGAAAGACCCCCATATGGGTCACAAAGGCGGTGAGGTTGCGGCTGTCAGGGTGTAGGGGAACCTGCAGGTAGCCCTGGCGAAGGTCGAGTTTTGAGAAAACTGTCGAGCCGTAAAACTGCGCAGAGAGCTCCTCTACTGTGGGTAGTGGGTATATGTCTGGGACCACCGCTTTGTTAACCTGTCTGAGGTCGACACAGGGGCGGAGGCCGCCTGTCTTCTTCTTTGCTATCCAGGGCGAGGCGTCTACTCTTTCGATGATGCCAGCCTCCATCAATTTCTGCAACTCAGCGGTGACATCATCGCGCAGGGTGAGGGGTAGCCTACGCAGAGGTTGGATGACTGTTTTCACAGTTGGGTCGATGAGCGGCTGGTGGTTGAAGGCAGTGAGGCAGCCCAGCCCAGTGAAAAGCGATGGCCAATGCTGCTGCCATGGCGTGGTCACTGTCAGGATGGTAGCACCGAGGTTATCAGAGATGGAGAAACCCAGGGCGCAGAACAAATCGAATCCCAGGAGGTTGGCGCCATGCTGTGACACCTGGACCGTGAACGCTGGGAGGACTCTGGAGCCATAACGGACAGAAAAGGTAGCCGTGCCGATCATTCTAATTTTAGTGTGTCCATAGCCGTACAGCTCTTCTGCTCCTGTTTTAATAGTCTGTCTGGGAAAGAGCTGCCGGACTGTGGACTCACTGAGAAGGGACCTGGAGGCAGCAGTGTCCAGTAGTAGTGGTAAACACACATCATCCAGCTCCACCGTGCACCAGGTGACAGGCTTGTTGTTGGCACCCACTGAGTGAATGGTGGATGGGCTTGATGAGCGGCGCTGGGTTCTTGTAGTAGAAGGTGCAGAGCGGCACACTTTAGCAAAGTGATTGAGTTTACCGCAGCGCTGACATCTCTGTCCCGTGGCTGGGCAGACCTGTGCTCGTGTGGCGTGGGAAAACGAGCCACAGTTTCCACATGGCCGGCGTGGTGAGGTATCCTGGTGTCCCGCGACGTTAACCTCGAGCTCGTTGTGAGGATAAGTGGGGCCGGGATCCTGAGCTGCCGGGGCCACGGTCTGTGCCAGCGGAGCAGAATAGGAAGGGGCGTTTGTAGCCGCGAGCCGCGATGTCAGCTGAGCAGCCGACTCGAGCTGAAAAGCCATGTCCACTGCCTGAGACAGAGTCGTATCATCCGGTGCCATAAGCAGTCTCTCACGTAATTTGTGATCCGCTGTGTGTTCGGCTAACTGATCCCGAATAAACTCGTCTTCCAAGGCTCCAAATTTGCAGACACTGGCCAAACAGCGGAGGTCCGTGACGTATTGGTGTACGGGCTCACCGGGTCGCTGTCGGCGCTGTCTGAAGAAGATCCGGCGGACGATGACGCTCTGTGGAGCAGCAAAATGTCCAGCCAGTAAGGTGACACAGTCCTGATACTTGTCCGCGGGTCCAAGCGTGCGGAAAATACGCTGTCCCTCGTTTCCCAGGTTGTGAATGAGCAGAGACGTTAGCCTAGCGTCACTAGCATCAGCTAACCCGGCAGGGGCGATAAAAGTTTGAAAAGACCCCACTGGTTTGACTCAAACCAGTGGGGCCACGGGATCGGCTGCTCGCCCGGCAAAGCGAGGAACGCAGAAAGTGGTGAAAGTGGAAAAAACTCCATCCTCGTCGCCAATATTATGTTTCAATTAGGAGGACCACGACTGTGTGCCTTCGAACAACGGCTTTATTTAACTGAACTACTTTTCCCAGCATCCATCAGGAGCGCGGGCTTTTCACAAACAGCAACGACAGGTACACGTCACTGTTGTGACACACCCACATAAACACCGGTCACGGTGGTATGTAACAATAATATCATCCAAACACATTTGCTCACGTAGGTCAGATAAGACAATCTCCATCAGCCACTGGAAGGTGGCTGGGGCATTCTTCAATACAAATGGCATCACCTTGAACTGATAGAGGTTAAAAGGAAAGATGAAGACAGTTTTTTCCTGGTCTTTCTTCTTCATCTACAGTGGTAAAGACATTAGCTCTGGCCAAATAAAATCGCATGATTGTTAGGCAAAGGACATGTATCTGTCTGTATAGCTGCATTTAGTTTCGTGTAGTCTATGAAGAACCTTGGTTTTGGGCCTTGTTTTTTTTTTGGCAGAAGAACTACTGAAGCAGCATAAGGGGAAGTTGAGGGCTCTAAAATATCCTTTTCCAACATCTCCCCCACTTCTGTAATTATTTGGTCCTTAGAGTTCTTGATAGTCATTGTATATAAGATACCTCTATTCTTACCTAACTGTTTGCACATTTCTTGTCTTTCCTAATGAGTGTCCTTAAGAGCAGAATGTAACAAGTAAATGTATCCATTGTGAGATCAATAAAGGCTTATCTTATCTTATTTAAGCTTTTGTTAGTGACACTCAATAGGGCTTTTACTTGATGAGCAGCTCATGAGTGAGGTCAATGTGTGTGCAAGTACTTTAGTACTATACTAATACAGTTGTGCCAGCATCAATATAACAGTTCAGTTTTTTCTAAAATCATCCAAGTAAGCTTTTCTAATGGTGGTCTACCTCAAATCATGATCAGGCAGCAGAGGTACCAGTTCGCAGTCAATTTTGCAGAGAAAAAGGTGTGCTCCATGCTTGGTTTGTGAATTTAGTGCAGGTTCCCTAAAGAACGGAAACAGAAGAAAGGACACACTTCTTGTTAGTTTTGAAGCAATAGCAATTCTCAGAGACATTAAACTGGAGGCCAGAGAAATAAATTAAGTTAAGACCAACCACTGCAGAGAAAGTGAGGCTGTGAACAGGAAATACAACACAAGGCAATGCTATTGTCTGGGTATGATGATAAGTGCGATCATCTTTTAACTCCATCTTCAAGGTTGTTGTTCTTTTCCATCTGTCAAGTATAAAGGTCCTTTGGTCCAGAGCTTCCATACATCCTGCCGTCCTTTTAATCCTCACTATACAGTCTCATTGATTAGACCAGGGGTCGGTAACCCGCGGCTCTTTGGTCCCTCTGCTGCAGCTACTTGAGCCTCGGTCCCACTGCAGTACATCCTTGAGCGGGGCGAGCCGGACGGTGTGGTAAGACAAAGCGCACTCAGAGCAAATTGTGTTCCGCGGTCTCACTACAGAGAGTGTGGTAAAATGTAGGCGAGGTTGTGAATGACACAGGGATGCAACGTCATTAAGCAACAATAGTGGCGCGAATAACGTGGGAGTTGTGGCCACAACTCACCGTTGCCACAGTCGCAGTTCCATAGCCATCTGAAGCCGTGAGCTTCCTTTATCTGTGACACAAAGGCAAACTTTCTCAATCCGGACTGCAGCATCCATCTTCCAATGGATCGCCTCTTCTCCGGTTATTTAGAGGAGCATCTGAACCTCGTCAGAAGACCATGGTGCTGTGGAGTGCCAACATTTCAATAAACCCAGTCAACAAAACAACCAGTGTGTGCAAAGTGGCACATGTAACCAATACTGGGAGGGTTTCCGATCAAATATTTTGATATTGCAGACTTGTTGAGAGTGACGATCCTCACTACCAATCAGCAGACATGTGGATGAACAATGCATCATGCTTCATGCTTCATGCTTCATGCTTCATGCTTCATGCTTCATACTTCATGCTTCATGCTTCATTTCTGGTCAGTGGGAAATGGGTCCAAAAGGCTCTTAGAGTGTTGAACGTTGCCGACCCCTGGATTAGAGTATATGAAGGTTCGAGTATCTGGAATTGCGGTCTCTTCCCATGGACCAATGCTCAATAACACCATCAGCTGGCAGGGGTGGGTACTGTCAGAAATGAAAACAGATTTTGTTTCTGTGGTGCAGAAGGTGATTGATGTGGGCCTCCTATAGGTAGAGTGCAACATAGCTGAAGCGGCCTGATACTGCTCTCCAAGTACTCACTCTATAGAAATGGTTATTATCTGTTGGCTACTCTTTTGGCCTTGTACAGCAGAACTATTAGGCTCATTAAGAATGTCGTAACCATGGCTGCAGAGCTTTTCTCATTGGGCTATATCCATTTGTTTTGGTTACTCTGACCAAACTGTGCATTTGGGAGCATGGACTTATACAGTTTGAAAAGTCCAGTCATGGAACCATTAGCGAGAATAAATTTAGTGAAGCCAAAGTAACTCAGGACCTCCTCCATTAAGCGGCCATATACTTGGGCCACAGAGAGCTCTGAATCCAGATTTTAGGTTTTGAGGGCCTCCCCTGATAAGAATGGCACCAAAAGTCAACACGTGTTTCGTCATGTTGCACGAACTGCTGTGCCTTCAAAGAGAAGAAGGTGGGCTTCAACATCATTAGCCTGAATGTGGCAATATGTATTTTGCTTTCATCTTTTGAAGAAAGTTGGTTTTTAGAATATACATTTTACACTCAGGCCTTATTTAAACAGAGAGTTACAGTTTTTGCATTTGTTGGCCATTTTGTGACCTGGTGAATCATTCAACTACCACTCTTCTCAAAATATCAACATGTATATATGAATTATTTTGAATAGAACAGGTAGTTGTCACATGAGCAAGGAAAGGAGATGGTAGAAAAAAAAATCGCTTTCAGGAAGAATCCTGCAGAACCAGAGTCAGAGGTGGAAATGACCATAAAAGCCTTACCTAACCCTCAATGCACAGCCTCCTTAACTGAGGCCGTCCACATGTTACTTTAAACATGACTCAAAACGATATTCTACATATGCCAGGCCTTTAGATGGTGCTGCAACCGCCACAGAAATACACCTCAACTGCAGAAGAAGGCACGGAAAATACTCCTGTTCCTCCTTGTATTTGCGAAATCCGTCAGTAGCTCCACAAATGTGCATCTTTGCTCATCCACACCTCAAAGAAAATTACTTGTGCTAAATGGAAAACATTTCTCTGCATTCAGACTTTTTCCTGCCGTGTCCTTGTCTGTGCTCACCTTCATTAAAAAAAAAAACAAATTTCTCCACATTACATCAGCACACATGACAGAAGTGTTTTTTCCTCATCTAAACACTCTTTTTTCTTTGCTCAAGTGTTGGTTTGAACAGAGTTGAAGAGGCTCTCCTGATTCTCTGTCTTTTTTGATGTATTGCTTCACTTTGCATCATTCTCATGATAAAATCTGAAATCCCCGTGCTGTTAGTGTGCAAACTAATGTCCTTGTGTTTCCTTTCTCCTTTTTTCAAACTGTCTCTTCATTTTTCTCACTAGATTTTCTCACAGGCTCTGACTCAAAGACGGATTCATTGTACGCACGTTCATATTTCCCTCTGATCTGCTTCTCGTCTCCACAAGCTCACCGTGGTGAAGCCTCTCTGTCCTCCAGCAGGAGCGCCTCCATTTTTTAACCAAAGTAATGTTTCTTTTCATTGCCTGTCGCCTGGGTTTCTGTCATCTGTCTCCTCACACACACACACTCACACACACTTTCTCATGCTCACGAACTATATGACAGACCGCTCTCACAATGACTCCTCGACTGTCGGGAAAAGAGCTCAGTGGCACTTTTTTCACAAATTGGAGGTAAGAAGAAACAAATAAAGAGGAGACATTGGAACTATGTCCTGTCAAATACTCTCTACACATACTCTGCCTCACACCTGTGCACGTACACCCTCCCTCCACCTCTCAACGTGCACTACAACAAACAGTGACAGCTGTGGCGGTGCAGCAAGATGGACTCAACCCTCTTAATACTTCATCAGATCCCTGCCCCACTCAATCACACACACACACACACACACACACACACACACACACACACACACACACACACACACACACACACACACACACACACACACACACACACACACACACGCACACACACACACGCATGCACACGCACACAACTATTCCTTAACAATGAGATGTGCTGCTGCTGTTGCTTGTTTGCTTCCATCATTTGTTCAAATGTCAAAATCATGTATCTGTTGTTGTTCTTTGCTGCTTTATGTACCTGTTTGACAATCAATTTATTGTAATATGTATTGTAAAAAAGAAAAGAAAGGACAATGGGGACTCAAAGAGATTTTTCAAATACAACCTATCTCAGAGTTGGATTCATTGTAAAAATGTATAAAATCTCTATGTAACACAGAGGTCGTATTGAAATCTCAACATGGTTTTTAAACATGAGTTGCCTCATTTTCCCAAAATCTTGTTCTTATATGGTGCCAAGCTTCGAGTATGTAATTTTCCCTACTAAAACTTCTCATCTGGCAGATATTGTCATCACTGAACAAATTATACACTTTGCTATTTGAAATTATAACAAGCAGTAGAAACAGAGTATAGTTTAGGTGAGCGTTGGATATTAAACTCGCTCTGTTAACTTAATTAACAAAGTCGAGACAAGCGAGCGAAAACAACAAGTAAACTACTTCAACAATAGTACTTTTCTTTTAAGATTTCACACATTTCTATTATACACTGCCTGCAAACTATAAAAACAGTTGTGGTGCATACAAGTGTTTTTTTGTTGTTTTTATTTTCATTTTTAAGAATATTGAAATGCAAGAAGACTCTTTTAGTGCCTTGTTATATTGTCTGTCATAAAATCTGTGAGGAAGGAAACACAAAACTGCTTGTTTTTCCACCTTGCTGAGACATATTTTGACATTTCCAGACTTTATGATCAATATTTCAGCTCCAAATGATCAAAAATGAGGGCGTGTCAAGGCAAAATTGTCGATGTAAGGTTTTTCCACTGTGCACATCAAAGTCTCATAATAAGATCCACCAGGGCGGATCATGGGAGGATTATGGGATGTAATTAAAGGGGGTTATTTAATGTTTGCTGTCATTTGCAAACGGAGGCTCTTCATAAAATCAGTCATATGTAATGCACATTATCACACGTGTGTTACAGCAGCCTTTATGTGTGCTTATTTTTAATACACACACTCACGCACATGCACACACAAGCATCACACTGGGATGGATGCAATAAATGGAATATGTGAGCATTTAAGCCACACGTCAAGCTTTTTATTGGACAATTTTGAATAATTACCCAGACTTAGAAAGCTGTGAATGTTTATTAAAGCCAGCAGCCTCATCTTGCTTTAATAAGGAGCTTATTGTGAGTTTTATCCATATCAGATAGAGCTGTCATTCTCACGGATAGTCCTCAGCAACAGGAAACTTATTGAAGGTTAACGTTGTTGTGTGTTTCCTGATTGTATATGTATTTCTTGTACCCTCAAGAAATACATATATATTTTTTGAAAGTGGTCTATTTGGATTTTTTAATGTGTGAACATTATAATTTTTTGTCTGGTTGATTAAGAAATACACCAATAAAACATGCATGTATTATGTATATATTTTTTTACAAAAAGGCAGTTGGAATTGATTCAGCCAGTCGGTGCAGTGGATGCATTAACCTTTGAACTTACCACTTCCTGTTATTGGGAGCATTTTTTTCATGGTGACTGGATAACGTTCTTATAGTAATGAAACATGGAGCACTTTTTGCAAATAAAACAACAAACCACTCTAAACCACAACAACCGACGTCTCATGGTGAATGATGATTATTGTCTATTTGGTGGTTTAGATCCAAATTATGACTCCTTCTGGTTGGCTCTATGCTGTGTTTATTAATATGTCACTATATCCATTGAAGAGAATATTTTTCTTCCAGTGGAGGTTTTTGTGTTTGAGGCCGAAATGAAAACGTGCTGTGTTTTGCTTCCTGCTGCTGTCGAGGCTCCATCAGGGACATTCTGCTGTTAAACTTTACATTAAGTGGCAGCTTGTCAACATTTCATCTTTATCACTTTGGTTGAGTATAGTGTGTATTGTGTCGCATAATAATGTTTTAAATAGTGACGCTTCTCCATTATATGCACGACTGTTACATGCACGGTGCGATGTGCACATATTGTGGGTGTTACAGTAGGAAATGAACCAGAGATCCTCAACAGCACCGTCACTGAATGATCGAGCTCCCCCAAAGCATCAGCAGAAAATAACCTCTGCCGTCGCCACTGCCCTGAACCCTGCATGGGGCAAAGAACGACACATTTGCAGGACTAAGTAGTGATTTGGATGTGAAAACAGGATTGTGAAAAGTTTTTGAATATGATTTAAGCCTGTTTAGGGATATATTTTCATATACTATGATGCTTGAACTATTTGGGCATTTTGGTAAGTTTTACAGTTTCCAAACTGATTTTTATTCCCAACAAAAAACATTTAGCGGCATTAAAAATAAAAAATTTGAATATCAAAAAAGCCTGTTTTTCATTTCAGTCATGCCTTAAAAAGGGTTTTGTGTTTCAAACCAAGGATGAGCTGGTCAAACACTCAGTCCTCAATGACTTCCTTAGCTGTTGCTCAACTCTGATGATTAGTGTGGTGAAAAATAGAGTCTGACCTCTCACTGTGATTTATTTTAACCACACGGTGTGTCTCTGGTTCCTGTTTCAGTTATTTTCTCTGTGGAGTTTTCCTGTTCTCCCTGTGCGTGGGTTTTGGGTTAGTTCTCCGGTTTCCTCCCACAATCCAAATACACGTTTGCAGTTTACACCACAAGGTTTCCAGTGAAAACGTATCATTTTGATTTGAACAAAGTTTCACGTTTACATGGCAACGGACTGAAAATGATGTCTGCAAAACTTTTCTGAAAAAAAACACAAACATGATGCGTTTTCACTTGAAATGTCGTCATTATTCTGGGAGTATTTCTTCAGCTGGCTCTCTTAGTTTGGACTTTGTGACAGATGAGCTCTTTTGAATAAAAACGCACAAAATAAATGCACGATTTAGCAAGAACCTAGTAAATGAATCACAAACTCAGTTGGGATTGACATAGAAGATGGATCTGCTGCATTTCTATGTCTGCAAACATTGATTTTCTTTTTTTCTTTTACTGACCCTATAACCAGATGATGGTTACGCGGTTTTGTAGGTTTTCAGCAGTCACTGGCTGTCAAGTCAGGCATATCCATACAAAGATGCATAAATAGATGTTTTGGTGCTTGGATGTTGGCGTGTTGTGTGCAGAAACAATAGAACCACCTGAAACAAGTGAGATAAGAGTGACAGCAGAGCACATTTTCTTTAAACAACTCCACGAGTGTGGGAGGAACAAAACGCCAAGCTTGTTTTCCTTTTTGAAATACTCAATCTTCTTCACTTTTTTTTATTATCCTGTGACGGTGTCACATCCGATGAGCGAGGTCACTCTCAGTCACCCAAAATGAACATCAGGAGGAACCTCGGCAAGCCGTGTGGGGGCGGGGAGGCAGACGAGAGGAGGATTTCTGTGTCACTTGTTTTCTCATTGCTCAATCGGCCTGTTATTCTGCCTGTCAAGACACATGTGCATCTATATGACAGTGTGTGTGTGTGTGTGTGTGTGTGTGTGTGTGTGTGTGTGTGTGTGTGTGTGTGTGTGTGTGTGTGTGTGTGTGTGTGTGTGTGTGTGTGTGTGTGTGTGTGTGTGCTCTCTGCAGGCAGACTGAATCTGCTCGCTACCTCCAATGTCTGTTTGATTCAGTGAACTTCTCAGAGATGACACTTTTTAACTGAACAAATCAAAAAGTGCCTCTCATCCCACAGGAACAGGGTGTGTGTGTGTGTGTGTGTGTGTGTGTGTGTGTGTGTGTGTGTGTGTGTGTGTGTGTGTGTGTGTGTGTGTGTGTGTGTGTGTGTGTGTGTGTGTGTGTGTGTGTGTGTGTGTGTGTGTGTGTGTGTGTGTGTGTGTGTAACAAGTGGAGGAACATAATTAACTTGCCGGGGTGTCTCTGGAGAGATGGCAGCACTTTGCGATTCTTTACCAACATAAATTAAAAGGATGCAGCCTGAGGCGCAGTGAGACACTGACAGTTTCTGAGGCCTCGCAGCCTCTGCAGCTTTCCCATCATGCCTCAGGAGCACCTGAGTGGACGAGTGGTGTTTCTGCCAATCATTACTATGCTCTCCATGTGTTACAAATTCCCTGTGAAGTGTATTATGTGTTATGTTGGAATAGGGTTTTTCGTCGGGCATTATTTTTGGACAGCCCAGTCAGATTATGGGGTCCTCGTGTTACGTCTGGGTGCACAGTTTTTTTTTTCTGATAATAATAAGACGGTAGTGATCCCCTCGTTACATGTTGAATGCCTTCCTGGAGAAGTAAGTCATTAATAGGTCATCAAGCATGCCTACAAGTGTTTATATTCAGTTTATAGGTTAGAACATGTGTGTTTGGTAACAGCGCTGTGTCATTTAGCTCGGATGTGAATGAAGCTAATGCTAATCGGCTAGCTCCGTCTGTATGAGTGTGACACTATAGGGGATTTAATTCCAGTTTATGGAGCATTATTACCTCCGGTTATTGATCTGTATGTTCTTTATGTGTTACAGAAAACCATTCTGCATTACTCTTCAGTCATTTATTCTTCGATAATTCTACATTCACTTATTCATTATTCGTCGGGAATCCACGTGCTGTACTGCCAACTGACTATTAAAAGGGATAAAGTCAACACCCGGTGTCTGTTTCTACTCTCTGACCAGAGTCGTCGTCCTGGATAAAGTGGTCCCAGCATCATCGTCAGTCACAAGCGCATAATCGCCAATACCACGTGTGAACATTTGCACACTTCCCTTTGCTTCAGTCCATCTGAGAAGATGAAACAACCTTTCAGTTTCAGTGCTTGATCAATACCATCAGCCGCCACTTTGAGGTGTCATATCAGTGGATCACGCCAATGGAAACTTCTACACGTGACTGCCAGACGAATATGTGCAGTTGTTCTCGTGTAATCCAGTGGCAATTAATGGGGGGAAAACTTCCGTGGCAGCCAGTTTAATCTCATTAACCACAGTACACAGTGTTTTTAAGCTTTGTTATTTGTCTGTGCATTCAGCCCGGTCTAGACAATATGCCTTCCATTTCACAAGTAGGAGCCCGACAAGCTGTTTATGAGATCTTGGGGGAAATGTGATGCAGCAATATGGCAGGGCTTACAGATAAGCCTCCCTCTGCAGCGCAAAGTCAAACAAGAGAGAGTCGGTCCACCGCCTGCAGGCGCTCACTGGCGGTGTTGACACAGTCTCCGCCCAGCGCGCAGCCATATTTAGACACTTTAATACAGAAAGATGGCCATGATGGGATTTTATGTGCAGTGCTCTTTTAATTCTGTGCTTCCCATTGTCTTTTTCTAGGACTGTAAAGCATCATACACTTAGGTTCATTCATCATTAGTGTGGCTTTTTCCATTAGAGCTGTTGATAAATGATGATCGGATTAATCATTTAAGTCAATGAAGTGTCTTATGAGGAGAAAATTGATCTGAGACTGTTGATCTGATAAGACTCAAGATGATTAGCTTTCACAATATTTTTTGCCATTTAACACCTAAACGATTGACTGATTAATTAGGAAATGATACCGTGATGATGACGATTCTCATTAATTGCCAATCTCTACACACCAGCAACTTGATAAATGAACACACCAAAGACTTGAAATCGTTGGCGAGAAGAGAAATATTCCACATATACTGGGGCTCTTTTAATATTGTAGAGAAATGTCAGGTGAGTTCTGCTGCCAGGAAACTGAGGAGCTTTGTAAAAGCTTCTGAATCAAATGCTGAGCAAGTAACATCACAAGAACAACAGTTTTTAACCATTTCATCTACAGCAGAAGACTCTAACCCCAGACCAGGAGAACTCCAGTCCTTCGTGGTTTTTAGGCCCTGTTTCCACAACAACATCTTCAAGTGGAAGTACAAAACTTTAACTGCGGTTTGGGGGTCAGTTTACACAACAAAGGTGTTTGGTGACACTGAAAACTGGACTTTTTAATGAACTTTTTTTTTTTTTTAAGATATCTTTATCATTCATACAAAGAGAGAACTTTTGAATTACATCGGCATGGAGAGACTCTACAGAAGGGCCTCAATAGAATAATCTGGTCAGGCATTCCCAGAAAGAGTTTTGGTATCAACCAAACACTATATAGTAACACTGTAATGCATGATATCTGCTTATATGTGCCCTCAACTGTCAATTTCAGCTCCCCATGCTGCTATACATATTTTTCATCTTTTGTCACCAGGTGTATCTCACCATGTTCTGTGTGGCACTTTTACCGTGTGTTTTGGTAAATGCACATTTTTGAAAACGCTCCAACCCCATCTCCATGGAAACGGGGAAAACACGTTTTCTGAAACAATGGGACTGCACACCACAGATGCAGGCTATAAAGTGCTTCTGGACAACGACAATGTTTGCTTCATTTCCAGTAATGTATCATGACGCCCAGCCCATATTCTCCTGGGACTCCAGTCCAACTTCCTCGTTTGTCCATGCATATGTCTGTTTACTCACCATTGTAAATGTCGTGTATTGTTCTCTACGCGCATGTGTGTTTGGTTTTATTCCTAAAATAACCAACACTGCTAACTCTGAGCCTGGCATGCTAACCACATCGACGTGAAAACAGCTATCCTTTTCAAAATGTTGCCATGTAAATGTGAAACTTTTCTGAAATGAAACATTTAAAACAATGCTTTTTCCATTGAAACCTTGGCATGTAATAAATGCTTAATAAATGTAATTCTGACAATCTGAGAGCAGCTTAAGCTTCGGACCCCTGCTGTGATCCCCATGTTTGGAACCACTGGGGGGCTGCAGAGACAAAATATAATCAAAACAAAATTCAAGTCAATTCTTGGAGACAGTGTAATGAAGTGCATGTGATTGAAGGACACCTTTTTTCATTTATCAAATGCACCAAAATAGATGTTCTACAAAGCATCTGAGCAGGAAAGTTTCATTTTAGTTTTGGTAAAAGTGAAAATAGTGATATTGTGTGGAGGTTTTTTTCTGGTTGGATCATAAAATAACTTCAGTTTCCAAACATGTGTGATAAACAAAGACTAATCGAGTGGTGAGAATTAGTGTCTGTTGCCCAGATTCGCAACGTGAAATATTGGAATTGTGCAGTAAAACTCTGTTGCCAAAATCACTTATCACATTGTTATGAAGCGGCATATTTTTTCCCCGAGTTTAAAGAGGAATACCTCTGGTGACAAAAGCCCTGTAATCCAGATCAGACAGCGTGTGTGTGTGTAAACGGTGCATTTATTCCCTAAAAACAGAGAGAGTATCAAAATTACCCAATCATCAAGGAATAAAATTTGGCAGCAGTACACACAGTGAGCATGGATGAGACTAATTTACTAAACATACCCTCCAGTCTCATAATTACATGTAATTTCACCGGCATAATTAACTAATTTAATTACTACTCCTCAAGAGCATCAATTATTGATATTACAGAGCATTCAGATGGCAGGCAGAGCTCTCGACGTGGCGAGCATTCAGAGGGTGGTAAACACATGCTGGCACTCCAAGAGTCTTGGCCGGATTCCTGCTCGCGCTTAGCGGAGGGCTCGTAGAGGTGGAGGCAGACAGAAGGGAGGGTGGGGGGAACAAACAGCATGTTTGTGTGTGTGTGTGTGTGTGTGTGTGTGTGTGTGTGTGTGTGTGTGTGTGTGTGTGTGTGTGTGTGTGTGTGTGTGTGTGTGTGTGTGTGTGTGTGTGTGTGTGTGTGACAGGGAGAGAGAGAGCGTACCACGACAGACGTCTGGCGTTCCGTCACACACTTAATTAGAAAACCAAGTCGGCCTCATGAGGAATTTCAGAGGTGGACAAATGAAGCTTTTTGCCGTCAGAGGTCTGGACGTCGGCCCAGATGTGTTATCATGCAGGGGGGAGGGAAATTATAGCTTAAGAAGTGGGGAAGTGTTTGCTTTTTTAATCTATTGTTGAAGTACAGGAGTTCACACACACTCCAAGTAATCCTCTATTTTCTTTCTTTCTCTCTCTTTTTTTTTTAAACCTCACCGGCAGCTCTTGACATTTACTGGATGACTTGTTCACTATTTACCCTCAACAACAACACATCAAATTAGGTGCTTACACATTTGAACTGAGTCCAGTTTCCACTATTCTTCATTTTAATGAAACGTGCAGCTCTCGGAGCTCTCTGACATGATTGCCGTGTTTGAGTTCTTGGCAGTGTACATGTGTAAGTGACTTTATTACCGTCCACTCACACGTCTGGTCTGACAGACAGGCCTGCAGTGTCAGCACACTGCTGTTCTTCTGCTCAGAAGATGGATCCACGTTTAGCTCAAGAACATATACATATATTATCTTTAGATTTAGATATATATGATATGATAAGATAAAGGATGTCAGATTTTAAGATCATTTATGGGTTGTCTGGTGGATTCATAGCGAACACTGACCTTCCAGCTCTTAGACCTGTAATACATTTGTGCTTTAAACGGAAGTTTCCATGGTTGTGTCAGTCAGTCAGTCAGTCAGTCAGTCAGTCAGTTAGGCCTATGACTACTGTCAGCTATGTCAGGCAGTAACAACACTCTCCACTCTCTTCTGCTCCTCACATGTTTCTGGATGTTTGCCCAGGTTCTTTATATTTTGAGTTTCCTTCCACAGTCCCACAGCAGATATTCTTGGGTCGTCCCTGTTTGCTTTTCCCTTCCAGGGTCCAACGTTGGTCTGTGCTGGTGATGCTGCTCTGCTCTCTCTTTATGTCTGATCAATCTCCATCACCGTTTCCTGTTAATGGTCTTCATTCTCTCATGGTTCCTGTGGGTGAGACGTTGAGAAGTCGCAGGCTCAACATCCTGCTGGAGATTTTCTTAATGGAAGCTGGGCAACTTGTTTGTGCTACGTTCAGTCATCCTCCAGCATTCTGAGCCATGCAGCAGAGAGGAGACACACCGCTCTCGTACAGTTTCAGTTTGATCTTTACTGGGATGATGAACATTGTTGTTCACCATTTTGACCGCATTTCTTGCCTTGCTTGGGTGATACTGGACGTTGCTGCCTGTTCCGCCATCATATCTAAGATACATCTATTCCTAAGTTGCTGGAAGGTGTTCTCCATTCAGTGGGACTGGTTGTACACTCAGTATCATGGATTGTCTTATGAGTGATCTTCAGGCCAAAGTGTTGTGAAAAGGAATTGAGACAGGAAGTGCTTGGTCATCAGTGTACTCTGGGTTTTCTAGTGTTGTGATGAGGCTCAATGATGAACAGAAGTGTTCCAGATGGCTCTTCAGAGACTTTTACAAATAGCTAACGGATTATGCTGTACTGAAGGCATCAAAGTCAAATGGAAATAGCACATATTGCGCCTTCAAATGCTGGAGATGGAACAAATAAACAGCACAAAATGTGAAAATCTAATGGGAATGCTAAATAACAGAGTATGTTTATCAAAATATTGGTGCAAATGTTCTTTGCGTTCTTATTGAACAGAGGTGAGAATCAATGTACCTTGAATGTACCTGCCTATCTTCTGTTCCTACTTTATGCTCGCTGAAGTTTCTTGAATTTAGAGCTGGTATTGGCAAACACAGTTAAACAGTTCATCAGTCCATCACTAAACTAACTCATACATTCACTCTCACACGCACTGGCTACTATAATCACCAATTAGCTCAAACCACTACATTACAAACAGTTTGCTTTTAGAGATGTAGATATTCAGACACTGAAGATTTTGTCTGAGAGACTATAGATATTAGATAACGCACATGATCAGTATTGGGTTTGTCTACATCAGGTTACATCAGAGCTGTTTTAAACACATTTTTGTTCAGGGGCCTGGACTGGCAAAATAGTGCCATGATAACCTTTGAACTTAAACTTTATTACAGAAAATAACAACAATGTCAACAGGACGCCCATTTTAAAGAAACATTCTTGTGCAAAATACATTGAAATGTCCCCCCAAAAAACGTCCCCAATAGCTGTTGCATTATGGGTTTTTTTTTTACAAACTCCTTTGATGCTAGTTTGATAGCAACGAGAAAGCTAGTTTTCCTGGCAGCTCATCTCAAATGTTGTGTTCACACTGGCAATTTATGCTAATAGATTAAAAATGCATTATGCTTCTATTTGCTGATTTTGTTAAAAGTTATTTTCTGTGGTGTCCATTCTGTGGTCTTGCAATCTTCTGAATCTCCTCTTCATCTTTAATTGCTAATTTTTTGGATAATTT
Organism: Blennius ocellaris; assembly: GCF_963422515.1. Classification (NCBI taxonomy): domain Eukaryota; kingdom Metazoa; phylum Chordata; class Actinopteri; order Blenniiformes; family Blenniidae; genus Blennius; species Blennius ocellaris. Next base: position 3,352,755 of record NC_137657.1, on the reverse strand, counting down.
TGATTTTCTTTTTCCAGTTGCATTTTTGATTTATTTGCTGTAACATTATATCTTTAATACCTTTGTCCGCATACACACATCCAACTCTAAAATTTTAACACACATGATACAGGATATTGTCCGAAAGATCAATAAATCTGCTTTTGTTTCTGCTAAATGTTACCTAATTTTTTCAAAAAAATTAATACATTAGTGAAGATACTAATAAAACTAACATAAGTGGGAAAAGTCACTTGACACGTGAAAGGAAATCCTCCAAAATAATGTTGATGTGTAACTGTAGTTAAGTCTTTACACACTAATTAAAGGGATATATGTTGTTGAAGATGCAGCATGAAAGGTCTGGCTTGTGTTCAGCTGTGTAAGCGTTAAAGCAAAAAAAAGAAAATAAACACTTTACAAACTACCCTCCACAAATTGGTGAAGTTGCAGCTCGTTATACTTTGGTAAAGCAGAGCTGCAGAGCTCATTCTGGCCCCGTCAACATGAAAACGTTTCCAGTGACACCACCTAATTTTTGTGTTTCCGCTTCAAAAAAGTGCTGCATCTACACAGCAACATTTTGAAAACGATGTTCGTTTCCACGGAAATTGCAGAAACACTGAAAACAATGTAGTCAGCATGCTTTCAGTGGCTCCAACCACTGTTGTCATGGAAACAGACACCATTACGCAATAAAAGATCCCCGTTTTCACTTGAAAACATCAGGCCTTCATTGACTGAGCTGCAATGTTAACATTTTTCATCCCAAAGTTGTATCAGTTAAAGAGCAGCTTTGTCACCATTTCACTAAACTCCTTATTACTGGAGTTTACTGCCAATTAATATGAAAGCTGTCTCTTTCTAAACAAACTAACAATAAATAATAGTAACTTCTCAGTCATTGTGGGCAGTCTTAAATATAAAAAAAAAAAATTCAGTTTGGGAGTTTTTTGCTGCTTTCTGTATGAAGGGAGTAAATATCAGCTGTTTTGTTACTACTTCATTACAGTAATATCACTAAATGAACAATATTAACAGAACAAATGAAGACTAGTCACTACTTTTGAAAGTAATTACTGGATATCTGTAGCAATTAGCAAAGCAGTTAAATTGAATTTGAACTATAATAATGTACTTTTATTTCACAAACTTCCCCTAAATGCACATCAATTGTCACGGCTGAGCCGGTGCGTGGAGTGTCTGGAACCCAAAAGCAGACCAGGAGGCAGAATAGGTGCAATTGTCAGTGATGTTATTGCAAACCAGGACCAGGGAGATGAGGAACGCATCCAGGAGTGCTGCGCAGGCGGGAAGACTGCAGCCGGGATGTGCGCGGCACCCCAGGAAGGAGTGCTGACGGCGCACGGTGACCGCAGCCAGGAGCGCTGTGCAGGCAGGAAAAGGGGAGCTGGAAGATGCGCTGCATCCTAGCCAGGAGCACTGTGCAGGCAGGACAACAGCAGCAGGAAGGTGCGCTGCACCCCGTGGAGGAGTGCGGATGGCGCACAAGGAACGCAGCCAGGGTGCTGCGCGGGCGGGAGGACTGCAGCTGGGAAGTGCGCTGCACGCCGTGGAGGAGTGCGGATGGCGCACAAGGAACGCAGCCAGGGTGCTGCGCGGGCGGGAGGACTGCAGCTGGGAAGTGCGCTGCACGCCGTGGAGGAGTGCGGATGGCACACGTGGAACGCTGCCGGGAGTGCAGCGCAGGCAGGAGAACGTCCGCAGGGAGGTGCGCTGCACCCCGTGGAGGAGTGCAGATGGCACACGAGGAACGCAGCCGGGAGTGCTGCGCAGACAGGAGACACACACAAGGGACACCACACCCCGGGGAGGACACACACAACACACCCCGGAGAGGACACACACAACACACCCCGGAGAGGACACACACAACACACCCCGGGGAGGACACACACAACACACCCCGGAGAGGACACACACAACACACCCCGGGGAGGACACACACAACACACCCCGGAGAGGACACACACAACACACCTCGGGGAGGACACACACAACACACCCCGGAGAGGACACACACAACACACCCCGGAGAGGACACACACAACACACCCCGGGGAGGACACACACAACACACCCCGGAGGGGACACACACAACACACCCCGGAGAGGACACACACAACACACCCCGGGGAGGAACACATACATCTTGGACTGGGCCCGGGGACTCTCGGGCATCTTCACACACACCCACCCACCCCGGGGAGGACACTCACACCCCGGGGAGGACAAACAACAGACAATCCTCTAGTACCGGACCCACCTCACTGCAGGACTTAAGAGTTTGAGCAATCAATTAGCTGATTACCTGCAGGAGTGTCCGTGAGGATCCGGTGCTGGAGCGAGGTGTGTGAATCGTCACATCAATAACAAGCCGGTGATTGATGTCAGTGTTTAAGTTACTTTGTAGTTTGAGTATAACAAGCATCACCACACTGGTTTATCTGACCGCAGCTAAATTCAACACAAGAGTGCAATTACAGAGCTGCAGTCACAGATTTGTGAAAATACTTCAGCGTTTGAAAAAAAAGAAGAAAAAAAGATGAGGATTTTGATGAAGATGAGGATCCACAGAGCCGCTTCATTTCACCACTGGACTTTATATCACAGTCTACTTTTATTCCATTAGAGCACTAGAATACCTGTAGTTCATAGCACTCTGCAGTGTGTGTGCGCACACACACACACACACACACACCCACACACACACACACACACACACACACACACACACACACACACACAGACACACACACAATCCCACTGACGTGAAAAAGATTGGAAGAATAATAATAGGACAGATTTTTTTTCCCTTTCGTATCAAACCTCAAAAGAACAAAGGCTGTTTTTATTTGTCTCCTATGATTCTGCATGCTGAGCTTATTTGTCATTCAGTGATTAAAAATGTACTGAACTTACATTCAAAGAACCTTAAGATACAAAAAAACCCTTCAACAACATCTTTAGTAAATAAAATCATTCAAACGAAAGAACTGGGCTTGAAAAGTGTCCCTTAACATTTGCTTTGATTTTGCATTCATGAATGCATGTAAAAGGTAAAATATTAGTATTCAATTGAATTATATCTGTTCTCATCAAGTGGCTTTGAATGATTCAATCAATTGTTAATTTCATAATTGTTACATTTAGATTTAAAAAAAAAGACAATGTGATGATGGAAGGATGAAACTATTAATTTATTGTCATCAACATTTTTCATTTTCCAATTAAATGTCCTATAAATGACATTTATTTTAGGTTAATAAATTGAATAATGTGAAAAATAATTGTAGTAATTTTTTTAAATGAATTTAGAGGGAACTAAATGACCACATGGTTCATTTTTTAAGGACTTGCTTTCAGGTTTGATTCATTCTAACTGTCAGTTATTGTACTTTAAGAAGTTTGGTAAATGTATTGTACTGGTCATTTGTTTGTTCTCAAGCTTAGAATAAAAGACATTTTTTTTCAAGTAAAAGCACATAACTTTTGTTGTATTTTGGTTGTCCGCTTACATGACAGTGCAGGTGGAGCCTTTTGAAAATGATCCAACTCTGTCTCCATTACAGTAAAACAAAGGAAAATAACACTTTGCTGCTGTGCTGTAGTAAATAGTTCTTCTGCACATGCTCAGTAAATAGATAAAATCAACAATGTTTTCCTGTGTCATGACTCCATATTTTCCTGGGACTTGGTAGTTTTATTTTGACGGTGATAACAATCCAACTTGGTCATCTGTCCACAAGAAACTCTGTGTTCTCCCATTGTTAATGTTTATAGCATGTTGTTCTCTGCTGCATGTGTGTGTGCTTTCATTACAAAAAAAACAAACAATGCCAATTTGAATTGAATTGGTGTAATGCTAACTGCATCACATTTTTCAAAACATTCTGCAAATGTGAAAAGTTTGTGAAATGAAAAATGCAAAAACAATGAATATTCACTTTACGTTGTCGTGTATATGGAATCTAACTGTAAATTTGTTGATTTTCAATTAGATCTACTTCGTGCTCTTTTTCTGAGGCCTAAAACTAAATGTGTAATCCTTTAGTGATCATAGAGCAGATCCCTGAAGATTGTAATATGTATTTAAAGATAAGATGTGGTTCAAGGGCTGAGGTCATGATAAGATTAGGAAGCACTGGGCAAGCGACACATGTGGCGTCCATCATATCCACACTGACCGACATGAACATGAGAGTTTAAAGACTCAGGTCAGGATTAGAGTCAGACCATATGAGGCACGATAAAGACAGTGTGTGTGTGTGTGTGTGTGTGTGTGTGTGTGTGTGTGTGCGTGTGTGTGTGTGTGTGTGTGCATGCGTGCGTGCGTGCGTGCGTGATAATGAATGAGCATGTCAGCCAGTGCAGCGGCGTGGCACTCTGATGTGTTTTTAATAGTTTCTCAGTTACAATAGAGACGACGTCAGGAACACTCATGACTTGTTTTCCAGGATCTCTTCACGTTTTTGTGTGTGTATATATACACATATATATATATATATATATATATATATATATATACACACACACACACATATATACATATATAAATGTGTATATATATGTATATGTATGTGTATGTATGTAAGTGAGACTCAGCGGTGTCAGATTGCCTCAGCCTCGTCCTGTGTGAGCTGGCCGGCCTGTACTTGAAGTGGCGAGAGGTGAAAATGAAGTGTCTGGCATAACCATAGGGGTGTGTGTGTGTGTGTGTGTGTGTGTGTGTGTGTGTGTGTGTGTGTGTGTGCGTGCGTTTTGAAAAGAAAGTGACAGAAGTCGTACGGGGGAGAGTGTCTGTGACAAGGATGTGCAGCCCTTTGTGTCCCGGGCACTGTAATGTGGGTGATCATTTGTATGCATGACAATATACTGTATACGCTCTGACATATGTGTTTGTGCACTCGCATATGACTGTAAGTGAACGTGTGTGTGTGGGTGTGTGTGTGTGTGTGAGTGCCCTGAACATCTTCTCTATGCTCCTCTCTAATTATATTCATAACAGCAATCTGAATGTGCAGGGCCCATGATGAATGTGCCACCCAAGTGTGACTCGCTCCTAATAGGATTCTGGGATACGCCAGCAGCCGACAAGAGGGGCCCCGAGCGGCAGACAACGCCCCGTGCCTCGGTGTCACACACACACACACACACACACACACACACACACACACACACACACACACACACACACACACACACACACAGACTTTGACGGCACATAAACACACAGTCACATGCACATGCTGCAAAGTTTCCACACATGTATAAGTCTGTAGTAAATCTCACCTTCACTGAGAACCTTTTGTGTCTGCGTGTGACAAGTTGTGATGAAGTTCCAGAAGTGCAATAGGGTTTCACGCACGCTGTGTTTAAAGGAAGCTTCGACACGTCTCATCCTGAATGTATCTACCGCTGTGGCAACTTTTTCACTTTTACTTTTCGATACACGCTGTGTAAGAAAGTACAAAACCACCGATGACAAAGAAGCAACACCGGAACAAATGGAATGAAACAAAACTGTTAATCTGGGCCAAGAAAATTGATCTGAGCAATGTCACGTTTCCCAGTTCGACTCGACATTGTCTACAGCAGAGGTGTCAATCATTAGACCAGTGGGTCGAAACCGGCCCGCAAGAGGCTCCAATCCAGCCTCCAAACCACTAAGCAAAACGGAACAATTTCATAAAAAGCCAAATTTCTTAAGCGTAGTGACACAACACGACACGACACGACACAGAGACCTACTGATGAAAGATCTACACTGGAGGTGGACCAGTACAGCTTGGACTATATTGTGGCAGGATGAAGGATGAGGCAGAGCTGAATCTTGGAACACGTCTTTATTTCATAACCCACAGAACTCGACTGGAAAAGCCCGCAACAGCCCAGGAGAAAACACAGGAGGGCGACCACGACGGGGAACCTAGGCCGGACACATGACCTCGTCAGCCATCATATTGGGGTTGTAAGGGCAAGCGGTGAGCGTCATATTGCACGACGCAAGGCGGGCTGAATTGAGCTCTGCCAGAACAAACGACCGTGGAAAACCGTGGTGAACGGGGCCCGGAGCTGAAAAACCGCTGGAGGAAAATGGACCGACGTCTGACCGGGGTTGCGGCGCAAAACTCGCAGGCAAAAATTCCCCCAGATGCACGGGACACACAAGCACTCAAGATGGACAAACAGCGACGCAATCCGCCTTATCAGCCACATGTCGAATATCGGTCGTAAACTCGGAGATGGATATCAAATGGCGCTGCTGGCGAGCAGACCACGGCTCAATCACCTTAGACATCGCAAAGGTCAACGGTTTGTGATCCACATAAGCTGTGAATGAACGACCCTCCAAAAGGAAACGGAACTGACGAGTTGCCAGATATAACGTCAAGAACTCACGGTCGAAAACGCTATACTTGCATTTGCTATCTCATAACTTGCGGCTGAAAAATGCAAGAGGCTGCCAAACTCCAGCCACCTGCTGTTCCACCACAGCCCCCACTGCTATATCAGACACGTCAGTTGTTAGAGAGATGGGTGCTGAAGGTGCTAGATGGGCTAAAAGAGCTGCATCAACGAGAGCAGTCTTGGCATTCTCAAAGGCCTGGACACGATCCGGTGTCCAGTCAACTGGATCGGAGTCTTTCTTCACACGCAAAGCCCATAAAGTGGCTGCAGAAGGTGGGCGGCATGCGGAAGAAAACGGTTGTAGACATTAATCATGCCCAAAAACTCCTGCAGGGCCTTAACAGAGGCCGGACGAGGGAAGTCTGTCACCGCCTGCACCTTAGAAGGCAACGGAATGGCACCCTGAGCTGAAATCCGATGACCCAAAAAGTCAATCACAGGCAGACCAAACTGGCACTTGGCAGGATTGACAATAAGGCCGTGTTCCTCAAGGCGCTGAAAAACTTGCTTCAGATGCAACAAATGCTCCTCAACTGACGAACTAGCCACCAAGATGTCATCCAGGCAAACAAACACGAAAGCGAGGTCGCGCAGCACCGAGTCCATTAACCTCTGAAAAGTCTGTGCTGGCCCTTTAAGGCCAAAAGGCATGCGCAGGAACTCAAAAAGCCTGAACGGGGTAATCACTGCAGTCTTAGGCACATCACCTGCACGCACAGGAACCTGGTGATAACTGCGCACCAGGTCCACTTTAGAAAACACAGACGTGCCAAACGCACAGAAAAGTCTTGAATATGCGGAACGGGATAGTGATTGTGCACAGTGATATTGTTAAGGCGGCGAAAATCTCCACATGGCCGCATGACCCGTCTGCCTTCGGCACCATGTGAAGCGGCGAGGCCCACGGGCTGTTAGAACGCCTCATGATGCCCAAACGCTGCTTATTGGCAAACTCCTCTTTAGCTATAGCTAGCTGCTCCGTGTCTAAGCGACGTGCACGCACAAAAACCGGCGGGCCCGTGGTAGCAATGAAATGTTCGACGCTGTGCTTCGTCCCCGTGGTGGAAAATACAGGCTTAGTCAAAGACGCATACTCCCCCAACAAATGCTGAAACACATTCGCTGATGCTAAAAAATTAGTGCGGGTTAATGACGGCCGTGGAAACATACAGTCGCTGACCTACTGCCAAAAGATGAGATGGGGGAACCGTTGGCCGCGCTCAACGGAGGTCCTGTGTCCCAGGCCGGAAAATCCGTGCCGGCTGGAGGGAGGAGGCTCAGCTGCGAGCCGGAGTCACCAGAAAACACTTCCCTGACACCGAGTCTTTGACGAAAAGCAGCTCACATCGTCGACCAGCACCCACAGCTGCTACTGAGTGCTGGCGCTGGCGTTTCCCAGCGCCTCGAACAAACAAGGAGGGATGCAGCGTCTTGCCTTGGCGCCAAACCGCTGATGGAAAAAGCACAGGCTGGTCCCGCATTGTCTCCGAGCGGCGACTCCGGCCACCGCCGCCGGGTCTGCGTCCTCCGTCACCAGCTGGGGGGGCTCCGCTCCCACACCTTGCACCGCAAATCTCCTTGTCGCCAGCAGAACTCGATCCGCCTCCTCGGCAAAACCACGGAAGTCGCCTTCGGCTAAGCAGCGGGAGTTAGCCAAAGCTGCGAGCGCTGGCGGCGGGAGTTGGCGCAGAAACAAGTGGGGGAAAAGGAATCCACCCTCGTCCTCGCCCAACAGCGACAGCATGTCGTCCATCAAGTCCACGGCCGAGCCGTCCCCTAACCCAGGCAGGGAGAGGAGTTTGTCCGCCCTCTCGGGGGCCAGAAAGGCAGAACCTCCACAGCAGGAGCTGCTTCAGCGCGGTGAATTTTCCGAGCCGCGGGGGAGCGCGCAGGAGCTGGATTACTCGCCTGGTGGACTGCTGGTTCAAAGCTGCGACGGTCAAGTAGTACCTCTGCTCATCTTCAGTGATTCCTCGCAGTCGGAAGAGCGCCTCGACATACACAAACCACAAAGCCGGGTCATTTTGCCAGAAGTCGGGAAGCCTTAGAGCCGCGGTGAAAACCGCCGTCCGGCGCGGCTGAGGAGACGAGGACGAATCAACGTCGCAGTCTTCTGCTTCCTCAAACATGTCCATAACGGGGTCACCAATGTGGCAGGATGAAGGATGAGGCAGAGCTGAATCTTGGAACACGTCTTTATTGTAGCGAAAACAGAACTGGACTGGAACAGCCCACAAAAGCCCCAGCGCGGGAGAGCTCAAACCCCGCCCTACTGATGAAAGATCTACACTGGAGGTGGACCAGTACAACTTGGACTATATTGTGGAAGGATGAAGGATGAGGCAGAGCTGAATCTTGGAACACGTCTTTATTTTGTAACCCACAGAACTCGACTGGAAAAGCCCGCAACAGTCCGGGCGTGGGAGAACTCAAACCCCGCCCCTTTTTCCATAATCCTGTGGGTGAGAGGCCTGGATTATAACAGCCACCACAATATTATTGTTAAGAAAAACAAACTGTACCAAACTTCAACATACGTTTAAAGATTTGTCATGGCAATGATAGATTTAAATAAGGCAAAACAATAACATTTATTACATTAGAGTCTTTGAAAATGGCTTCCAGATTTTCTACACGTGTGAGTCGATCAGCGACAACCACATTGAAGGATTGCAGGGTTTGTACTGCTCACTCTTTCAACTTCAACAACTCCTCTCCAACAGTTGTTGCACCATCATCTGTATACGTAGAGACACACTTCTTACATGCACAGATTACTGAGTGGACAGAAACCAATGGCAGCTAAAACCAACTTGAATGTTGTTGTAAACAGGGCTTACATCTTTTTTTCCAGTTAGACACATTTCTTTAAACCCCAGTGAAGAATGTAAAAGAATCAACATTATTTGTCACTGTCAGAGATTTAATGTCTTGTTAAGTTTAAGAACCCAGACCAATTTAAAAATAAAATTATATATATATATATATATATATATATCAGTAAAGCAATGGCAGTTATCTTCGTTCACATTAACGGCCCACTAAACTTCCCCTGATGAAACCAGTAATGGCTTGAAACAAAAACGTCGAAGAGCAAATTCTATTAAACAAGAATATAAACCCTAATCTAAAAACAGAATTTTATCTTATCTATGTGCAAACATGAACAGTGAAAAGTGTTCATGTTTGCATGTAAACAGGATAAAATTGTGGAATTGACCAAGCTTTTATTTTTTTTTCATATTTACTAACCCAATATATTTTTGTTGTCTAAACAATAACTGTGTAAAAATTCCTGCAGCGTACTTGTTTACAGTTGAATGTTGTGGCTCTGTCAGGTTTGGCTCAGTTGATGGATTCACATAATTCACTGTGTGGTTGTGAAACAGTTGATGTTTCAAACAGTTTGTGAACTCTTCCTCTTCTGCCTCTTTATCAAAACTTTAAGAAGCACATTCATTTACATGCGAAGTTTCCGCCAATGCACTTACGCCACTTAATATGAGGAAAGACATTTTTATCATGTCCATGAACAACAGCTAATCTTCAGTCCCAGTACGGATGCATTCACTTCACGTCCTGGCTCATCTCACATTCAGGAGTCCTCCATTGTCTCTTTGTAAAGGGTTGCTTTCTATATGCTTCAAAAATAGCATCTGGCTAATAGGGTGTATATTTTGTGCTCGGCGCTTCATTACCATAAGAAAGACTTATGTATTTTCTACCGTCACGATCAATTACTGAGATGCACCTACTCAGGTACATGGAGGGAAGATCTGAGGCTGGGACGTATGGGAGAAGACATATAGTCAAAGGCCTTTCCTCTGGGATGCTATTACCATGGTGAGATGTCGCGAGGGGCCCGTCCTCACAAACATGGCGCTCGGCGTGCATCCGTCGAAGTGTCAGACCTGGTTCTTCTTACATGTCTGGAGGAATCCAGCCGAATCCCCCGGCAGTGAGCTGTGATGTCCTGCAGCCCTGAAGCATCTTATATTCATAAAGTGTATATATGTATGACCGACATCGCGGTTGGTTGATGTGCTGGTCGTCGTGGATGGTCCTAGAGGAGCAGGAGGATGAGGAGGAGCAGGAGGAGGAAGAGGAGGAGGAGGAGGAAGAACAGAAGGTAAATGCATACGTGGACATGTAGACATGCAGGCAGGCAGAGGACTGGACAGCCTATCAGGTCCCCTCAGGCCCCCAGCAGGCCCCTCAACACAGCGCTGACGGTCTCTGGCATTGATAGACCATCTGTAACTGTGTCACGTTGGATTACAGTGAGCGGGAGAGCAACACAAAAGAGGGAAGAAGAAGAGAGAAGGAGGGAGGGAGGGGAGGCGGAGGAGGATGAGGGGGAACGAGGGGATCAAACCCTCTCCTCTTCCTTCAAGAGAGCCTCTCTGCATCTTTCTCTCACAGACAGGTCCTTATCCTGGAAGAAAAGACTTAATCCTTCACCCCCCTCCCCAATTTACCACCTCCCTCTCCTCCTTGTTCTCTCTCTCTCTCTGTCTCTCTCTCTCTCTCTCTCTCTCTCTCTCTCTCTCTCTCTCCCTCTCTCTCTGCTGAGGGACAGTGGTGTCTCAGCTGTAAGGCTTTGTGTTCCTCCTGGGAACCTGCCTCGGAGATTGATCTGCGCAATGTGAGGAGCACAAAGACCTTGGGGTTTACATGCTGCAGAGCCAGCCATGTATCAAGATGTATCTGGCGTGGGAGTAGCCATACCTGTCTTATCGCATCACGGATAAACGGACAGATGATGTGAGGAAGAGAGGGGGAAGGAGGGGGGGTGGGGGTGCACAAACCGAACAGCAACAATAAGAGAAGCAATCTGTGTCGCATTTTCTTCAAGAAGGAATATGAATGAAATAAAACAAATTCAAGGAAAGTATCAAATGTGACAGACACCCTCTGACTCTCAGTTCCTCTCAGACCTGTCCTCATTTAAAGCTCAAAGTGCAGTTCATGGCGTGGCCTGTTGATCTGACGTGAAGACTTATCAGACAGCAGCAGGTGAAACACTACACGCAGCAGACTTCCTGAAAGATTCATATTCAAGTGTTTCACTCACACCTGCACTGATGGAATCACCAAGAAATGGTATTAAATGTGTAACCACCATATAACTAATTTTGTAGCATTCAGATCAGCAGCAGGTCTTGAAGTAAAACTGAGAATCACATTTATTGATCATTGTAACTGATTAGATTTACAATATGTAAATAGAATGAGATTGGATACTAATTATATACTTGTAACTTCTTGGCATTAAGATTGTGCTGTTCAGTGGAGATAATGTGTCTTTGGAAACGAACATGCAAATTAACATTTTTCTTTAGTTTAAAACAGCAGCGTTTTAAAATCTGTCAGTTTACACAGAAAGGGCAGAAACACTAAAAACGATGGCATTTTGGACCACAAGTTGGTGCTGTTGTTTGTTTGATTTTGTAATGAATACACACACACACACACACACACACACACACACACACACACACACACACACACACACACACACACGCACACACACGTGCAGACACACACACACAATGAACATTAATGAAGGGGAGTACATGATTTATATTTCGATAGACGATGTACTGTATGCTATAACGTGTGACTCACAATTATGAAACTGGGAGTCATGACACTCTGGAAGCCGCCATGTTTGTTATTGTCATTTTGCTGGCTCATGTGCAGAAGAACTCATGACTAGGGATGCTCGATATTGGCTTTTCTACCGATATCCGATATTCCGATATTGTCCAACTCTTAATTTCTGATACCGATATCACCGATATCGATATATGCTGGCTTTTTACATCAAAACTGTTAGGTAACAACAACATAAAATATCTCCTACTGTGGAATTAACACATTATGCCTCATTTTATTGTGATGCCCCACTGGATGCATATGTGAATCAAACATGGCTTTCCAAATGTACACACTGAGAAAAATAAGAGAACAACAACTTAAATTATGGAAAAAAGTGCCATATTTATTTAGTGTTAGAGAGAAACCTCAACAACAAACTCAACAACACCACAGACAATATAAAAACAAGAAGGCCGTTGCTGGGCTAATCCCCCGCCGGAGGGCTTTATATTTTCTCACAAAGCAGCTCTAAGGCAGCACACTTGGTACACTAGAGGGTGTTCCATGGGTCCTAGTAGATAATTGTGTAGAATCTGAAAGGTCTTCTTCATAAGCTATGTCAAAATACGTCTCCAGAGCCCAAAAGGTGTTTTTATGCACTTAGTGACCCTGTGACCTGATATGCAAATTAGGTCATGGTCACCATGGTGCCCCTTCTCCCCAGGTGGAGTGTCCATGTGTGAAGTTTGGTGACTGTGGGCCCAGGAACTGCTGAGAAATGAGGAGAAATGTTTATATGAAAATACATGTATTGCGCAACCATGACGAGCAAACTTCAGACCCTACCAATCTTCAAGGTCAAGGTCAGGTCACTTGGTGTACTGGAGGTTATCCCTGGAGTGTGTATCATGTGTGTATAACATTTCAGAGCCCTAGCTCAAAAACCTAGGCCTCCAGAGCCCAAAATGTGTTTTTAAGCACTTCGTGACCCTGTGACCTACTTAATATGCAAATTAGGTCAAGGTCACCATAGTATCCCTTCCCCCTCTGAGATGTATCCACATGTGAAGTTTGGTCACTGTGGGCCCAGGGGTTGCCGAGATATAGGTAGAAACGTTCGAACGGACGGACGTACGGACGTACGGAGACTGTTTCAAGATCCCCCTTCGGGGCCTATCAGCCACGGCGGGGGATAAAAAAGGAAGAGGCATATCTTCAGTCCATTAGTTGTAAACAGTCAATGAATGAATAACTGGACATAACTTGTCAAATAATAGACTCAAACTGGGCTCAATCTCTTTTAAGAGTAACAAAATAGTGCAAATATAAACAAGAAAGGCACAGAAATGCTCACAAAATTAAACCAGCCCTCCTTTAAAGTGCAACAAAAACAAAGACTGAAGTTGACTCGTCCATATAACTGGTCTATTTCTTTCCCCATGTCCTCATGTGTAAGAGGGAGATTGTTCTGTATGAATACACGCATCTCAGCATCTCAGCAATGTATGAGATTTCTCTTCTCTCAATGATGTGGGCACCAGTGCTGAACACTGGTTCACCGTCAACACTGGTGCAGGGTGCAGTCAGGTACTGGCACCAGTGCTGAACAGTGGTTCACCGTCAACACTGGTGCAGGGTGCAGTCAGGTACTGGTACCAGTGCTGAACACTGGTTCACCGTCAACACTGGTGCAGGGTGCAGTCAGGTACTGGTACCAGTGCTGAACACTGGTTCACTGTCAACACTGGTGCAGGGTGCAGTCAGGTACTGGTACCAGTGCTGAACACTGGTTCACCGTCAACACTGGTGCAGGGTGCAGTCAGGTACTGGTACCAGTGCTGAACACTGGTTCACCGTCAACACTGGTGCAGGGTGCAGTCAGGTACTGGTACCAGTGCTGAACAGTGGTTCACTGTCAACACTGGTGCAGGGTGCGTCAGGTACTGGTCCAGCAGGGAAGAGGGCCTGGTTGAGCCTCCAGTCCTCCACGGACATTTCATTCACCGGGCTTCTCCTTCTTAGCCACGAGTCTAGCATGTTGTATTTGTTGTTGTTAAATGTCATCAGGCGCGTGCCCATAAACGTCCCATGCTGCGTTCATGCAGACTCGGAAATTCCAAAATCGGTTGTAAAAATCCGAAACCGATATTTCCAAATATTACATTTTTATGTCAATATCGGCCGATAATATCGGCCCTCCGATATTATCGGACATCCCTACTCATGACCATGGCGGTAGTGTGCTTGTGCAGTAGTGGCGCTTTCACCGTTGCCACAGAACAGAGCTGGAGTGTGTCCAGAGGTTGTTGTTTTCACCCGTTTACACAACAACAGATTTGGGGTGTTTTCAAAAAGTTCAGACCGGCTTTCATTAAGTTTCGTTTTCAGCGGCTCGGCTCTAAGTGCCATTGCTGAGTAAATGAACACCTAAAACTCTCAGAAGGTTTCATGTTTTCACATGAGATTGTTGTGTAAATAGGAGTCTCTGATTTCAGGCTCCTTGACTTCCCCTCCTCGTGTCTGATTGCTGCTCCCCGCTCTGATGTGTTTCACTTCTGTCAGAGTATGTGATTGTCATCACCTGGTGTCTGTGGTTTTTACTGTATATTGGGCATCTTCTGTCTGTGCTGGTTTGCTGATCTGTCTGTGTTCCGGTGTGGATAGATTCTCTTCGTGTTTCCCCTGTGTTCTTGTGGACTTTGTTATTTCTGGTCTTTTGGTGTTTTTCATGTTTTTTGTGTGGGATAAATATGAACTTCTGTGACTTCAACAACATTCTCCAGTGTATTGAGTCCTCTCCTGAGCCAAACCTAACAAGCTGTTACAAAAGAAACCTTGTTGTGTTTGATATAGCTTTATGTTGTGTTTTTACTTGATGTTTGCTGTTATATAGTTTTCACTAAGTAAAATACCGTAAACAATTGTTTCTGAAATGTCAGCCTTAAAGTTTTTCTTTCATCATCACCTTAAAAATGCTTTAATTCTATATAATATTACTATTACATAGATTTTATTGTTTCCCCAGTTTCAACAGTAAAGAAAAAGGAATTTGTGTTACGGCTGAGAGCCGGTGCGTGGGGCTTGAACCCAGAAGCAGACCAGGTGCAATTAGCAGTGGTTTTATTGTGAACCAGGACCTGGGAGAAGAGGAAGTGGAGACTCCAGGATGCAGAGTACGCAGGCGGAAGGACGGCAGCAGGGAGGTGCTGCACGGCGAGGAAGCTGGCCGAGGACGCTTGAAGAGGGAGTCGTGGAACGCCTTCACTCCTGTTACTCCTTCAAGAGACATAATCTTCTGGCACCGGACTTCCTCCCTGCAGGGCTTAAGATGTGGGAGCAATCAACCAGTTGATTACCTGCAGGAGCGTCAATGAAGGCGGATCCGGTGCTGGAGCGAGGTGTGGATCCTCACAATTTGTTCATTTTTGACTTCAAGCATCTGCTTGTACCACAGAAGCAGCTGAATTCGCTTGAAGCTGTGAATAAATTGAAGCTCTTTTTCAAAACCCTTCATAAAACAGACCAATTCAAATTGAAAAAGATGTTCAAATAGATCAGTAAAATATCTACAAGCACATTTTTGGACTTTTATACTATAGCTACAATATAGAAGTTCAGAAAGGCAATCCTCTTCCAGGGATTGCCTTTCTGAACTTCATAATTCCACAGATTTAACTAACCAGTTAACTTCATTCCTGTGCATCATGCTGAAGCCTAAACTTAGAGTCTTGAACTGCCGATTCATGTATTTCTATGGTCTTCGTGTATATGTTATGTTTGTAGGACTGCTAACGATCAATAATAAACAACTAAAAAGAGCACAATTGAATTCAATAGAATATGTGTTGCCTGTTTTTGCAAGAAGCCTTTTTTCTCAGATGTAATAACAATAATAATCCACTGAATGAAATTATAATGATTACTGAGCTGAGCTACAGCATCAACATCCTGCTGATGTTCACACATCAATGACAGCGGTTCTGTACGCAGCGATGTAATGGGTGATATGGGGACCTTTCTAAATAATTAATGAACATGTTCATTCTTAAGTGCACTTTCTAAATAATGTCTCTTTTTTCCACAAGATGCACTTTCACATAAAAGCTGCTCTCAGAGTCAATTTCAAGCCATTTTGTTTTTCTTCTCCTAAATAATGATGAACGCTTTGAACTTTGAGTTCTTTATTTCATGTAAAAGCCTGAAAGCTTGTCATAAGACTAATACTCACATCCACTCTGAGAGGCTTGAGTTCAGCGAGTGGACTTTTTCTCATGGAAATACAGTTTTAAAGGATTTAATCATTTCATGGACTGCAAGTCTGCATTGACGCTTACAATATATTCATATTTTAAGATTCCAGCTGTATAGCTCGGTTTTTTGTATTTTGGTTCATTTTTAAAGACGTGTAGATAGAGACACATATATATGTTTATGTTCATGCAGCATTTCCTCCAGCTGGAGGTAACATTTAAATTTAGACTTAATCATATGCACACTGGACCTGTGATTATGGATAGCGAGGCAGTGAAGGTGTGCGTAATGTTATGTTCTCTATAAGTGGAGCACCACACCTCAGCGGTGTGTGAGTGTGTGTGTGTGTGTGTGTGTGTGTGTGTGTGTGTGTGTGTGTGTGTGTGTGTGTGTGTGTGTGTGCGTGTGTGTTTCCATGCTGCAGCTCGCCCACGCACTGTGGGCAAAATAATCAGCACCCCGAGGTTCTACCAAGGCCTCCCCGCCTCTGTGATAGATGGCATTCTTTCTCCTCTTTGCACGCACACACACACACACATGCACATGCACACGCACAGGCACACAGACACACACACACACACACGCACACACACACACACACACACACACACACACACACACACACACACACACACACACACACACACACACACACACACACACACACCAACCCTATCGTAAACACACACCCTCCTGGCTCTCCGCCTCATTGAGATCCAGTCTCGGCCTGCACTGTCTCCTGATGTATCTAAGAATCCTATTTTGCTGTTCTATTGTGTGAGTGGAGATAGAGGTCCATCACAGAGTGTGCAAGGTCACAACACATTGGCACAAAGAGCGCTATCTCCCACTGTCTGTCTCCGTGTGCGCTCTATCTGTCCATCTCCATGCCTCTCTCTCTCTCTCTCTCTCTCTCTCTCTCACACACACACACACGCACACACACACACACACACACACTCGTTCTCGGCTGCAGCCACTCTCTCTTATTCATTCACTCTACAAGCCATGAGCAGACAGCTCCTTGAATGCCCTGACCTGCACACTGAAATAGCCACAATAGCCTCTCTGACTGCAAAATATCAGGCCTCTCAATCTGGACTCAGTGACTCAGAGCTTCTATATATCAGGATGAGGAGCGGCAGAGAGCTGATCACACCGCCAGATTGGGATCATGCTTTGTGAGGAAGAAAACTTTCTCATATGCATCCCCTCCATGTAGATCTTAACATCCTTTTTTCTCCAATTTTTTCCATTTCTTGGAGTGATTTTAATGCCGATATCACATCAGAAAAGCATCTGAATGTTGCAGACAGTGAAGAAAATCCACAGTGAGAATAAATACAATCCAAAGCTAATGAAGGTGCTCAAATTGAGTATTTGAGTTTCCTGTAGCAGACCAATGCAGACTTACTGCAGAGGCACAACACTGCCAATACAAATAGGAGCATCCATCCATCTTCCATTCCTGCTGCATCTGGGGTGAGGTCGTAGGGGGGCTTCAGCCAATCAGCTGACACTGGGAGGAAGGCGCCGCGCAGCCCAGACAGGGAAAAAATCTGTGACTGAAGTAAAAGCTGTTTTCTTCTAAACTTATAACCTGGAAGGAGTCCTAGAATATAAAATAATACGAACTCCACAACAAACACCTGATTGATGCTTTACAAAACATAGTGGAGCAGACCATGTGGAACATCTATTTTTAAACATGCAGAAAATAAGGCTACTAAGCCATATTTAATGTACTTTTCTTTGAAAGCCATGCATTGCATATGTTGGGATCTCACAAGACCACATAAAGTTTGTTCATTTCTAGGGAAAATACAATTTTAATTTGTCATGATACACAGTCATGACATATGAATTTGGACCCAGGAATGTGATTGACCATCACCTTTTTCCATCACCTTTTTCCACAGTAGACCCATGCAAATCCTCCCCCGCTTTCTGCTCAAAAGACACTTCCCCCACGCACTCAGCCAGTCACTGATTGGTTGAAGCTCTCAGGATTTGACACCTTCAAATCCACAAACCTTTAACAAAAAGTTTGCAAAAGCAGTCTTGCAGAGAGTCTTCCCCTGTGAACACTGGAGAGATAGGAGCTCCATTCCAGCAGCTCAACTCACCCAGCCTTAGCATACAGCTAACACCAAAGGCCTGCAACCAGGGGACCACCAACCTTCACTCCTCAACTCCTTGGCTGACCCCACCACGAGGGTCAGACCTTCCCCTGATCCAGAGACCAGCACCCAGAAACTGATCTCCCATCAACCAGGGAAACCAACCAGTTCCTCCAGGACGGACCAGGGAAACGACGCCTCACAGAACTTCTTTGTGTTTTCCTCAACCAGCAGGAAAACCATCACAGACCTGAGCGACCAGCTCCTCAGTCTGGACAAAAGGAACAACCAGGAGCTGCAAAGAAGGACTCCTGAAACATCAACTTCATCTTCTTCTCCTCAGCCTGCAGAACCAGCAACCACAGTTAGCAGGAGGTGCTAACTACAGGAGAAGACACCAGCTTCCCTCCAGCAGGACAACAACTGAACTCCTTCAAGGAAGTGGGAACAACAACTGGGCTTTACCTGAGATTAGTTAAACCTGATGCTATAATAGAACTGTGTTGATGTGAAGATGTGTTGATTCTATTACAGTGATTGAGTTCTATAGATAATGATATTAGGAGCTGTTATCAACTTGTAAACCACCGTTAGCTCTGCCACAAACACAGGGTCTGCATGCTAATCTTTGCTTTACTAACTAGTTAACTCACAATCCTACACATATCACATCAAAGACAACATCACACAGTAACTGAACACCATCTGACGACTCCTGACGTTTTACAAAGCAAGTCTCATTCACATCAAGTCATTCTAGAAATGGTCCTTTAGCAGAGACACACAGGAAGCAGACGCTAAAGACTAGCTTCTATGTTCCATTGTTCTCCAGCACATGGTGGAGACCCAGGACAGACTTCCTGCTCCCTGATAACCTCCATTTGGAAGTAGATTCTTGTGATCCGCCATCTTGTTTTGTAGTTCCATCACACGTCTCACACACACACTCCCTCCACCTCTCTCTCTTTCTCTCTCTCTCCACACACACACACACACACACACACACACACACACACACACACACACACACACACACACACACACACACACACACCCAGCTGTATATAGGTAGTTAGAATCTGTTTATTTGTTTTCATTGTAAATAAATATAATGTTTGGAATCATACTTGCTGTTTTATTAATGAGCACAAAGGAGAATGAAATGTCGACCTCTCCTGTGTCAAGAACTCCAAAATCCTTCAAGCCTTACTGTTAATTCTGGCAATTGTAATTAATTTAACTATTAATTTAAATTCCTGATTAACTGTTTAGTATATCTTATGAGACTGATCTAACTGAGTTGGCTATCATTTCCTGTTAAGACAGGTGGAGCTCCGAGGTTCTGATACAGATCAGATTAAATTTCAATAACATAATTAATAACTATCTTTGATAATTATTAATCATTATCGATAGCCAACCAAAACATAAATGGTTCCTCGTGATCCTTATGAGATAAGAAATCCCTACACATAGTTGGTTACTTAATACCTATTGGCAGCTTTTCTATGGAGATTAAACCCCATTTAGAAATTTAATAAACTACCATTTTGAATTTTGTGGTGATTTTGGTCAAATTCAAGACACTTTCACTCACTTCAATGTGTTGTTGAAAGACATTATTGTAGTTCAACAATGAATGGTATTAATATTTTTAATTAGCATTTATTATGTATTTCAGTAACAAGATGTCCGCTAACAAAAGAACATTCACAGGGAGAACATGCAAAATCCACAGCGATAGGATTAATTTGTGTTCTGAAGCTTCAGTTTGTCCACAAGAGGAAAGGGAGATCCAACAAGAAGGTAAATAATCCAAGGTAACTCAGAACATGTTTACACGACCACGATGCTCGAAGCAACTGGAAACAAAGCAATTTTGAAAACACTCTGTCTCTGTGTAGACAGAGGAAATCAGCCTCCTCAGCTGTGACTATAAAATGCTTAAATATGAAAAACATTGTTTCAATCCTTCAGGTTTACTACATGATCGTGAATGCATGAGTCCGGCTGGTTTCAATCGGCAGTAGTAAAATGATGCAATGCAATGATGTGCCTCTCAGACTGGACTTCCGGAGTTGTATGCAATTTACATCACCACACCACACACTTGCCCTAAAGTGTCGTCGTACATTATGTTTACCACAGGGCCGCTCTCGGTCCCAACGCCTCAAGGCACGGCTTGCTTGGCGCTATGGACAGAAGAAAAACAATTATAGTGTCCTATAATTCTCTTAACATACACATGGCATGAAGCTATAGGATACAGCCTTACCTTTTATTAGTTTTAAATCCCTATCAGGAGCCGGCCTGGAACAGGACCTGCTGGTCTGAGGAGGAGGAAGTTTTCCTCCTGAACCAGAGCAGAGACCTGCCAACAACCCCGAGCTTCACCACAGTTTGTGGGTTCACTCAAATGTACCTTTTCTAGCTGGTGATGGGCCCACACATTTCCTGGGTCGTGGGTTTAGAGCAGGAGTGGGCAATCCTGGTCCTGGAGGGCCGCAGTCCTGCACGTTTTAGATGTTTCCCTGCTCAAACACACCTGTTATCATGATGAGGCTCTGCAGGAAACTTGACAAGGAGCCACTAATTGCTGTCAGCTGTATTGATGTGAGGAGACATCTAAAATGTGCAGGGCTGCGGCCCTCGAGGGCCAGGATTGCCCACCCCTGGTTTAGAGCCAGAGTGACTAAATAAAACATTCGACTATGGTTGGGGCCGTCCACACGAGAACACCGGTTCACAGCGATTAGGATCAAGGATCAAGGATCAAGGATCAAGGATTCTTTATTGTCATATCAAAAATGATACGAAATTTGGACTCAGGTCCCGGTAAGCCAAAGTAATAAAATATATAACAGGAGCGTACAAATATATACATATACAAGAGTAATGTGCAATACTGTAAACAATAAAAAAAATTTAAAAGTACAGTTATACAAAAGCAGCCACATTTAGCTTCCATGCTGGGAGCACGTGTACAGCAGGAGGTAGTCCACAGTCAGTGAAGTCCTTAATGTTGTGTATTGCACCTGAGGGATAAAGTGAGGAAGTGGTAGTGAATGTAAAGTGTAAAGTGTTTGTAGTGCAGGAAGATGAGGGAGTCTACGGAACATGGCTCGAGTTCACTAGTCTCACAGCTTCAAGGAAGAAGCTGTTCCTGAGCCTGGTGGTTTTGCTCCGAATGCTCCTCAGCCGCTTTCCTGAGGGGAGGGGCTGAAACAGTCCATGTGCTGGGTGGGTGGAGTCCTTCATGATGCGGAGAGCCCTCCCCCTGCATCGTGCTGTGTAGAGGTCTGAGGTGGTGGGGAGGCCGCTCCCGACAGTCCTCTGAGCGGCCTTTACCACCCTCTGCAGATTAGGAGCGCGAACACAGGTTCCAGAGTGGAAATTCTAAAACCCCGGCTCGGCTGTGAGGTGTGCACAGCAAAGACGATAATCTGTGGAAACAAGATGATGTCATCACCCCCCTCATCCCCCACGCCGGTCTGTGATGTCACCCAATAACCACAACAATCAGGGACGACAAGCTCCAGTCGAGCTGCAGATGCTACAAGCCGGAGGAAGAACAGGAGCATAGACCTATAGAACTCAGAATAACATATAAGCTATGAACAAGAGTCTACTTCAAAATGTCTATGTGCTCAGTGTTTTCTTCTGCATTTCTGGGGTATTTGGTGAATCACAGCGCCCCTAAAGACCTGGCATGTGTACTACATGCCCTGAAGCCTCGTCTTGAGCTGTGTTCATAGTGACATGGGGACAGAACTTTTTCTGAGAACCCCGGGGAGAAAAAAGATTGTCTTGGCTTGTGCAGATGTGGCCTAAAGCCCAATTTACAAGACAACATTTCAAGTGACAACGCATCGTTTTTGCATTTTCTTTTCAGAAAAGCTTTGCGTTTACAAGGCAACATTTTGAAAACAATGTCCATTTGCATTGAATGGGCTAAAACACTGAAAATTATGTAGTCATCATGTTGGGGCCACGAGTTGGTTGTTTTGTAATGAAACCACACACACAAGCATGTAGAGCAGGGGTGTCAAACTCAGATCCTGGAGGGCCGAAGCTCTGCACGTTTTCCACTTCTCCCTCCACTGAATGTCCTGATGGTTCATCACCTCATTCAGCACAAAGCCAGATAACGAACTGCTCATTGCAATCAGCTGTGTGGAAGCAGGGAGACATGCAAGGCTGCGGCCCACGAGGACCGGAGTTCGACACATGTGATGTAGAGAATAAGAGAACAAGGACATTCGTATGGATGACCAAGTTGGATTGTTATCAAGGTGACAGCCAACTGTAAAACTACCAAGTCCCAAGAGAATATAGGAGTCATGACAGTCTGGAGGAAACATTGTTCTTATTGTCCATCTACTGAGCATGTGCAGAACAACTATTTACCACAGCTATGGTGCACATGCACGGAAGCCGCAAAATTGCGTTTTCCCCTGTTTACACGGAGCTGGAGCATTTTCTAAAAGTTGCATCTTCCCCCCCGTTTCCATGGCAATGGACTCAGAACATTTTCAGAAAGTTCCACCTTGGTTGTCATTTTAAAACCGTTGCATTTTCAGTGGCTACTGAAAATGCAACGGTTGTAAAACGACTACCAAGGTGGAACTTTCTGAAAAGCGCTGTTGTTGTGTAAACAGACACACAAAATAGAATGAAAGTTTTCCACTTTCAATAGAGAGTGTTGCTGAGGAAGAAGAAATGTTTCCAGCTGGACAGATTCAATATATTTGTAGCTGGAACTTTTCCACAATCCTCCATTACTCATGAACGCCATTTGCTCACGAGGTGAGCGGAATGTAAAGAAATCCTTCACGCAGGCTTCTCTGCGTACAACGACAGGATCCTGATCTCGCGTGTCATTATACAAGCGGAGCAGCGATCATCATGATCATACGGCCACTGACAAAGTGTACATCATTACCGCGCAGCATACATCA